>NW_024070213.1:45121535-45329569 GCF_014754425.2 Oryx dammah | reverse complement strand
CTACGAGTCATGAGTGTGAATAGGTAGTCACACTGCTATGAGTCATGCATGTGAATATAAAGCCACAAAAGTGTATGAAAGAGGCGGATGTGCATTTTTGTCTTTCTTTTAAAGGGGGCTGACCCCCTGAGGTGTGTGTTTCAGGACTTACTTTACCAAGGACGGAACTGGGGGAAGGCAGTGTGGAATAAGAGTCTTCTAGGCTGGCGTGCATGCATGTGTGTGCTGAGTCACTTCAACATGTGTGACTCTGTGCAACCTGCGACCCTATGGACTGTAGCCCACCAGGCTCCTCTGTCCATGGGATTCTCCAGGCAAGAATACTGGAGTGGGTTGCCATGCCCTCCTCCCCAGGATCTTCCTGACCCAGTGATCGAACCCACATTTCTTATGTCTCCTATACTGGCAGGAGGGTTCTTTACCACTAGTGCCACCTGGGAAGCCCTTCCCGGTTGGGACTAATTCTAACTCTACCTGGGCTCTGCTGCTTACCAGTATTGGGGTGGTTACTCAGTCTCTCTGAGCTTCAGTTTTCTCAGTCTGGAGGATGGAGTGTGTGGCCCCACCCTCCTCTGTGTTGTAAGGTTGATGGAGATAAAGTGCCCAAAGCACTTGGAAGTGAAACTGCATCGAATCCCCCTGCTCAGTCAGTGCTAGCTAATATTATTAGTTCTGTTGAACAAACACATTTTGCAGGTGCCTTGCAGCAAAGACATTCTAATATGCTCCGTGTCCACTTCAATCTTGTTTATAGTACTTATCTTGTCTTCTGAGCTGTGGTCAGTATTTACAGGCAAGGGGTTCTGTTGGCAGCAGCAGCATTGCTTGTGGGGCCACCTGGGACCTTTAGGCTGGGCCCCTTCTCAAGACAGCCAGGACACACAGCCCTTGGGGGGCCTGACTCTGCCAAGTGCGCCTGGCATGGAGTGTGTGGGCAGCAGGGCTGATGCAGCCCCCATCCTGGCTGAGCAAGGTAAGCTGGCAGATGTTGGCTCCGACAAAGACATTGCCCAGGAGAGAAGCAGCCATTGGTGTCAGGATTTGCTAATTGCGTTGCCTTCTGGCACATTTTCACATAGCCCTGGAATCACTCTGGCAGTTAGAAAAGGATGCTTCTTCCTGCCTCTCATTTTGTGGCAATTTTTCCACCCAGGGACAAAGCCTGGCCCGGTTACGAGATTTGTTTTTCAGAAAAAGGCTCTTGTGCTGTGCCTGGTTTTCCAACTGGGCTGCTCTTAGATTAGAAAGAAAATCCACTTGGCCAAGTTCACCTGGTAGCCCAGGAGCTCAGTAGGGCTATTCCTGCCATTTGACACCAACCTCTTCCACCGAAACTCCTCTCTTAAAGGTAAGACACACTGATGATTTAGTTTGCTCTGAGACAGAGATCTCACAAATACACTTTGTTGTTGTTGTTCAGTCATTAAATTATGTCTGACTCATTGCAACTCCAAAAATACATATACATCCTTTAATCTAACATGTTTATTTCTTATTTACTTATTGGCCAAGCTACACAGCTTGTAGAATCTTAGTTCCCTGACCAGAGATTGAACTTGTGGCCCCTGCAGTGGAAGTGTGGAGTCCAAACCAATGGACCATCAGGGAATTCCATAAGCTAATGTGTCTACTGTGACATTTCTCTCTATATATTTCAAGCATGGCTGTGTTTCACAGTGGGAAAGGCTTCCTGATAGAAAGGCTATCAGAAATCTTGAGTCTGATTTCTGTCTTGACCATACCACAGTTTGGTGATCTTGAATGAGTGACTTCCCTTCTCAGGGCTCAGTTACCTTGAGTGTAAAATGTACTTTGAGTGTAAAGTAACCTTCCACGTTGCAAAGAGTCAAGGAGTTATGTTATGTAAATGACTTGATACTGTGCCTGGAGCATCGTAAGTTCTCATTAAACATCCCCGCTATTATTTCATGTAACTAGTTGCAGAACAAATAAAGTCACAGCTCTTTTAATAGTACAATTAATTTCTCAAGCTTCTGATATGCCCAGATTACCAAAAAGCCCAGAGTTTCCTATAGGGGCCCTCCTTGTGGCTCCTGAATGGTCCAAGAATGTTTAATTATCACAAAAGAGGCAGCTCTATTTGCGGATGCTTTAGAGAGAACTGGATGATCCAGCCAGGAGGTGGGCCTACATTTCCTGCTGTTGCTTCATACAGGGTTGATTTAAGACCTATGCTCACATTGTCCAGTGAACCCACGTGTTGCTGCAGAGATGCCAAAGCTGTTCCAGCAGTGGCTTTTCCAAGATATGTAGGTAGAGGGCAAGACAGTCACCATCCCCAGTGGAATGCAGATTCTGGTCCCAGATAACACCATGGGTCTATCCTTCAGATACAGTGACACTTGAACTGCAGGTGTTCAGAACCACTGATCTTTCTGTGGGCCATTGCTGGTACATGTTAGTTTAGCAACAGTGTCCCATGCAGTTATCAGAGAGATTCTAATAACACTGAAACTTGAAAGCAACAGGCTCAAAATAAAAGCTAGCTCCTTTGCTATGCACAGACTCCTTAGCCTTCATGCAAAATGCTCTGTCTCATCACCCAGGTGGCACTAGTGGTAAAGAATCCACCTGCCAATGCAGGAGAGGTAAGAGATTCAGATTTGACCCCTGGGTCAGGAAGATGCCCTGGAGGAGGGCATGGCAGCCCACTCCAGTATTCTTACATGGAGAATCCCATGGACAGAGGAAGGAGCCTGGTGAGCTACAGTTCACAGGGTTGCAAAGAGTCAGACACATTTGAAGTGACTTAGCATGCACATATGCATGCATCACCCAGTGATTGGCGAGCATGTTGCTACTAATACTGTTCTTTATATTTATGCTTCATTTTCCCAACAAGAGCTCAGACATATTTGTACTTCAAGGGGAAGAATAACAAGGTCAGGTTGAGAGACTCAGAATACCATGGAGAGGAATTGTGCAAACACAGAATCCAAATGATCTGTGTCCTAATGTGGTTGCCTCCTGTGCACCCTTGGGCAGTGTACTTGACCTCTCTGGGTCTCCATCCCCATGTCTGAAAAATGAGGATCTTAATTATAACTCTTAAGGTTGTAGAGACTAAATTTTTTGATATACACAATGCACTGAGACAATGCTTGACACCTACAAAACACACTTAAAGTTGAGCTATTATAAACATGATTCCTAGATTTATCACTACTCACCTGAGTGACCACAGGCAATTTGCTATCTCCCCAGCTTTGGTTTCCTGGTATGTTAGATGGAATAGATGGAAATATAACCATATGCTGAGTCATAAGATCTGGTTTCCAGTCCCAATCTGGCCCTAATTAGCTCTGGATATTGACAAGTAATTCTATTTCATTGTGCCTGCATATTCTCATCTATAAAACAAGAGAACAGGATATTTAAAATGGACAACCAGCAAGGACCTACTGGAGAGCACATGGAACTCTGCTTAATGTTATGTGGCAGCCCGGATGAGAGGGGAGTCTGCGGGAGAATGGATACATGTATACCTAAGGCTGAGTCTCTTTGCTGTTCACCTGAAACTATCACAGTGTTGTTTGTTAATCAGCTATACCCCAATACAAAATAAAAAGTTTTTTAAAAGGAGAGACAGCAGGATCTGATCATCTCTGAAATCCTGTTAGTCTAAAGATAGATGTTTCTATTATCTTAGTATGTTGCTGAGTAGAGCTCAATATCAATGATCCTTTAAACCCATAATGTAGTTTTTATTGTCCAGATATAATTACAGTTACTTCATGGGGTTGTATCAAACGCAGTATACATAAAGTCTCATTTGCTATTTACAAGCACCCTATGGGAAAATAACATTGATGAGAGCCACTGACATTATTTCATGGCTTACCATGCGCCACATTCTTTGTTAAACTCTTTACATGTTCTGCTCCTTTAAGCTCCACAATGGCCTTGTGAGTCACCAATATTCTTGTTCCCACTGTTCAGATGAAGAAACTGAGGTTCAGTTTAAGTAACATGCTCAGAGCTACACAGCTAGCAAGTAGTAGAGCTGAGGTTCAAGAATGGGCCTGTTTGACTCATGAGAAACCCACTGCTCTGTGAACAGGCAGTTATTAATGAAACTGCCTCAGGGAGGGAGATTCTGAGATTCACGCAGCAAATAATGTGCCCGAGTTCGCTTGTAAGTTAGAGGCAAGGCTGAGACAAGAAGCCAGGCTCTTTCTTCCCTGTCTGGCGTGTTCTACACCCTGCAGCCTCTCAAACCCGCTAGCTTGTGGAATCAGTGAATACAAATGAGGGCTGATTTGTATTCATTTCCAGCTAACAGACAGATTTACACTCTCTAGGCTGCATGCCTCCAACAAATGCATTCTCGTGCATATACCATCAGAGCTTCAGGGACCTGTCCTCTCTCTCTGACTCGCTCTCTGGCCCTGAGAAGCTAACATAATGGCCCCCTCTGCAAGTTTATCAGAACCAAACTCCAACCAGGGCCTCAGTCAGTGCTGGTGCAACACTGGCAGGTGCTACTGCTTTTCCTGGTAGGAAAATCAAAGACAGAGGTCCCTAAGTACAGAAGATGGACCACCCAAGAAGAAGTCAACCGTGATAAATCCCAGCACTGGAAGCAGTTGTGTGAGGCTTTGGAAGGAATTCCCTGGACTAATTAAATGGGGAGTAATACATACAGTAAGTGGTACCACATGGGAGAAAGGAGGAAATGCTATATTCCCTCTGCTTAATAGTTCTGCATCCTTGGGCATCTGCCATTTTGGTATCAAATCTTAGGCAATATCCTTGAAGGAGGAATCCAAGGAGGAAGCTCTACTCTGCTTTAAATAGAGAATAAAGATTCTATTGGAAAAACTAATAAATTCATTAATGAAAGATAAGTAATAGAGCTGAAGGGCCAAATACAAGGCTTAGCACATAATATGAGTTCAGGAGTATTTGTTGAATTAATTTATGTCTTCTTTCAATTGTGTAGCTGCTTTAAGGCCAGGTTAAGTGATAGGATTTACAATTAGACAAGTCTGAATCTAAACCTTCTGGCTGCTCCCCACTAGTCTTACCAGTCTAGAAGGCTTACTATTAACTCTAATCCTCGATTTCCTTATGTGTATATTTTACTACAGCATTTCTTTGGAAATTAAGTGAAACCTACATAAAATAATTCACTTAATCACCACATCCATTTTGATAGACTTTGGCACTTTGACTACACAGAATGCAATTCAGAACAGTTGCTTTCAATCATATGTATCATTTATTCACACTTTCATTCAACAAGGCTGTTTTTTGAGGAGTGGGTCTGGTCTTCTCCTCAGACTGAAGGGACCATGCAAACCAGCTTTGAAGAGCAAAGTTCAACCCGAACCTAGTGGATGTTATTTTGTTGTTGTTTCTGTTTAGTTGCTAAGTCCTGTCCAACACTTTGCAAGCCCATGGACTGCGGCACGCCAGACTTCCCTGTCCTTCACCATCTCCCAAAGTTTGCTCAAACTCATGTCCATTGAGTCAGTGATGCCATCCAGCCGTTGCATCCTCTGTTGCCCCCTTCTCTTCCTTCCCTCAATCTTCAGCAGCATCAGGGTCTTTTCCATGATTCGGCTCTTTGCATCAAGTGGCCAAAGTATTGGAGCTTCAGCGTCAGTCCTTCCAGTAGATATTCACGGTTGATTTCCTTTAGGATTGACTGGTTTGATCTCTTTGTTATTTAAGAGTGAATAACTCTGCCCAGGGAAACTGTACTAGGTGGAAATTTTGCATGTTGATATAGTTGTCCTATTGGGGCCAGAGAATAAAGCCATATCTCTCTGGACGGGACTGGGTTTCCCTGAAAAGCAGGGGACAATCTGCCGATCCGAGGAGAAGAGTAGATTGGAAAGTGTGAATGAGGATGCACAAGGTGGTCCTTGACCTGAGTGAGAACAGAGCCTCTTCTTCCCTCTGAACCACCAGGCTCTTAGAACCTCAAGGCTGGAAATGGGGACATGCACAAGGACACTCTCATGGTGGAAAGGGGACAGGGGCCTTTGACCTGTGAAGATAGCCTGGAAGCTAGTCAAAAAGATACACAATGAAGAGTTTTTCCTAGGGAGGGTCTGAGCCTGCAGAGCCACATCTCGGAGGTACAAGTTCTGAAATATGCTAATACAGTTCATGGAAATATGAGTTTTGAGATATTAATGCAAATGTGATGATAATGTGTGTTCTCACCTAGGAAATCCAGAAAAGCTACCAACTGAGAGGTTACATTCATTTTTATTTCATGGGAATTGAGAACTGCATTAACAAAAACAATGTTCGTAATCACACTGACTTCTAGAAAGCTCGGAGGAATATTTATTTTTTTAATTTACTTTTAATTGGAGAATAGTTGCTTTACAATATTGTGTTGGTTTCTGCCATACATCAGTATAAATCAGCCATAGGTATACATATGTTCCCTCCTTCTTAAAACCTGCCTCCTATCTTCCACGCCATCCCACCCCTCTAGGTTGTCACAGAGGGCCAGATTTGAGCTCCCTGCATCATACAGTGAATTTTTGGAAGAACGTTTCTTAACAACTCCAATATTCATTGAAAAATGTT
The DNA here is from genome assembly GCF_014754425.2 of Oryx dammah. NCBI lineage: Eukaryota > Metazoa > Chordata > Mammalia > Artiodactyla > Bovidae > Oryx > Oryx dammah. Next base: position 45,322,999 of record NW_024070213.1, on the reverse strand, counting down.
TACTCAGTGCCCACTCTGAGCCAGGTTTTCAATGTCTGCCTTTTGGCTACACTGTTATTTTCCTTTTTTTTTTTTTTTTTTAACTTTGTCTCTAATTTATGCTATCTTACCTTTTTTATGTTTTCTTGTAAGATGCCTGAAATTCTTTCTGAAACAAGGCAGGGTATAATTAAACCATGTGATACAACTGCCAAAGGAAGCTGACACCACCCTAAGATACATTAATCATCCTTCTTACTTTCGAATAGTTTTGCAATTTACAAAGAACTGTTATATCTGTTATTTCATCTGATTCACACAGCAATGCTTTGAGGTAAACAGAGATTGCATTCTCCATTTTATCAGAAAGATATCTGAGGCTCAGCGTGGTTGAGATTTGCTTCTAGTGGGTGGATCTTGAACTTGAATCCATTACAGCCACACTCACTCCAGTTTTCTTTCCATTACACTAAGCTGAATCATATATATGAAACATAATAGTGTCCTTGCACCCAAGGAGACCAGACCACATTTGGAATATGGGGTCCAGATTTGTAAACTTTGTGAGACTTACCAACATGATGAGTGTCTGAATGCCACATCATATGGTGACCTATCAACCAGCCTGGGAATCATAGCCTGAAGGATAGAATTCTAAGATGGGCATGTTAGCTGGCAAAGTATTACACCACCTTGGAGGGCACTCATTCTTAACTTCTTCAGCAGTAGATTTTGAGCCAATGGATAGATGACAGAGAAATCCCATGAGGTTACGCTTGCTGACTGACAGTCTTGCCAAGATCCTTTCCACTTGTGCCAGTGAAGATAATTTTTATTTCAAAGTGTAGACATCCCAATGTAAATAGTTAAATAAGACATCAGGAACTTGGTTACAGAAGGCCCAGGCATGAAACTACTAGGAGCTCAACAACATTGCTGATAACCTGATCTTTTCTATCTCCTGCTTCCAATAGAAGTGGCTTCTTTCTAAGTCTGACCATTGCTATTGGGACAAAACGGCTGCTTTTAGCAATCAGAACCTTACACTTTCCTATTTATCTCACTCAAGGAGAAAGGATAATCTCTTCTGTAAGCACAGAATATAATGTTTAGCTGATGGCCTAAGCCCAAGCCAGGAACAGTCACCAGGGGAGTTCCATGCACTGACTGTATTAGGCTAATCAGGATATAACCATGAAAATTCACCCAGGGATGGAGGGGCTTCTTCTTGGTCACATGAACTGCATGTACAATAGGTAGACACGTGAATATTAATAAAATCTGGTTTCTGCTGGAAAAGTAGAAGGGTTGTAGGGTTCAAAAGTGTTCATTAAACTCACCATCCCACAGCCTTGGGACCTTTGACTTAGGTTCAGCCAGTCCCCATATTTCATCATCCTTGTCCCACACAGTAATGCAATTCTATGCCCCAAACAGTAACAGTGAAGAAGCAGAAGTTGTACGGTGCTATGAAGACCTACAAGACTTTTTAGAACACCCCCAAAAGATGTCCTTTTCATTATAGGGGACTGGAATGCAAAATTAGGAAGTCAAGAAACACCTGGAGTAACAGGCAAATTTGGCCTTGGAATACAGAAGGAAGCAGGGCAAAGACTAATAGAGTTTTGCCAAGAAAATGCACTGGTCATAGCAAACACCCTCTTCCAACAACACAAGAAAAGACTCTACACATGGACATCACCAGATGGTCAACACTGAAATCAGATTGATTATATTCTTTGCAGCCAAAGATGGAGAAGCTCTATACAGTCAACAAAAACAAGACCAGGAGCTGACTGTGGCTCAGATCATGAACTCCTTATTAACAAATTCAGACTGAAATAGAAGAAAGTAGGGAAAACCACTAGACCATTCAGGTATGACCTAAATCAAATCCCTATGATTACACAGTGGAAGTGAGAAATAGATTTAAGAGACTAGATCTGATAGAGTGCCTGATGGACTATGGACGGAGGTTCGTGACATTGTACAGGAGACAGGGATCAAGACCATCCCCATGGAAAACAAATGCAAAAAAACAAAATGGCTGTCTGAGGAGGCCTTACAAATAGCTGTGAAAAGAAGAGAAGCAAAAAGCAAAGGAGAAAAGGAAAGATATAAGCATCTGAATGCAGAGTTCCAAACAATAGCAAGAAGAGATAAGAAAGCCTTCCTCAGTGATCAGTGCAAAGAAATAGAGGAAAAGAACAGAATGGGAAAGACTAGAGATCTCTTCAAGAAAAGTAGAGATACCAAGGGAACATTTCATGCAAAGATGGGTTCTATAAAGGACAGAAATGGAATGGACCTAACAGAAGCAGAAGATGTTAAGAAGAGGTGGCAAGAATACACACAGAAGAACTGTACAAAAAAGATCTTCACAACCCAGATAATCACGATGGTGTGATCACTCATCTAGAGCCAGACATCCTGGAATGTGAAGTCAAGTGGGCCTTAGAAAGCATCACTAAGAACAAAGCTAGTGATGGAATTCCAGTTGAGCTGTTTCAAATCCTGAAAGATGATGCTGTGAAAGTGCTGCACTCAAGATGCCAGCAAATTTGGAAAACTCATCAGTGGCCACAGGACTGGAAAAGGTCAGTTTTCATTCCAATCCCAAAGAAAGGCAATGCCAAAGAATGCTCAAACTACCACACAATTGCACTCATCTCACATGCTAGTAAAGTAATGCTCAAAATTCTCCAAGCCAGGCTTCAGCAATACGTGAACCGTGAACTTCCTGATGTTCAAGCTGGTTTTAGAAAAGGCAGAGGAACCAGAGATCAAATTGCCAACATCCTCTGGATCATCGAAAAATCAAGAGAGTTCCAGAAAAACATCTATTTCTGCTTTATTGACTATGTCAAAGCCTTTGACTGTGTGGATCACAATAAACTGTGGAAAATTGTGAAAGAGATGGGAATACCAGACCACCTGGCCTGCCTCTTGAGAAACGTATGTGCAGGTCAGGAAGCAACAGTTAGAACTGGACATGGAACAACAGACTGGTTCCAAATAGGAAAAGGAGTTCGTCAAGGCTGTATATTGTCACCCTGCTTATTTAACTTCTATGCAGAGTACATCATGAGAAATGCTGGGCTGGAAGAAGCACAAGCTGGAATCAAGATTGCTGGGAGAAATATCAATAACCTCAGATATGCAGATGACACCACCCTTATGGCAGAAAGTGAAGAGGAACTAAAAAGCCTCTTGATGAAAGTGAAAGAGGAGAGCGAAAAAGTTGGCTTAAAGCTCAACATTCAGAAAACGAAGATCATGGCATCTGGTCCCATCACTTCATCAGAAATAGATGGGGAAACAGTGGAAACAGTGACTTTATTTGGGGGGGGCTCCAAAATCACTGCAGATGGTCATTGCAGCCATAAAATTAAAAGACACTTACTCCTTGGAAGAAAAGTTATGACCAACCTAGATAGCATATTCAAAAGTAGAGGCATTACCTTGCCAACAAAGGTCCGTCTAGTCAAGGCTGTGGTTTTTCCAGTGGTCGTGTATGGATGTGAGAGTTGGACTGTGAAGAAAGCTGAGTGCCGAAGAATTGATGCTTTTGAACTGTGATGTTGAAGACCCTTGCGAGTCCCTTGGACTGCAAGGAGATCCAACCAGTCCATTCTGAAGGAGATCAGCCCTAGGTGTTCATTGGAAAGACTGATGCTAAAGCTGAAACTCCAGTACTTTGGCCACCTCATATGAAGAGTTGACTCATTGGAAAAGACTCTGATGCTGGGAGGGATTGGGGGCAGGTGGAGAAGGGGACAACAGAGGATGAGATGGCTGGATGGCATCACTGACTCGATGGATGTGAGTCTGAGTGGACTCCGGGAGTTGGTGATGGACAGGGAGGCCTGGCGTGCTGCGATTCATGGGATCGCAAATGTCGGACACGACTGAGCCACTGAACTGAACTGAATCCTTTCTGGTCAGAGTAAGCCTTATGACTTTTCTTGATGGACTGGAACAAAAGCTGTTTCTCTCTTCCTGTATGTAACAGTAATGCGTAGCTAAAAGGCCCTGGAACTGCATTTTTTTCTTCTTCTTATTGCAAAGAAAAGGAGCCGAAGGAGACACTGACACCTGGAGGATGTCAAGGCAGAGAGAATTCTGAAGTAATGGAACAGAACCCTCAGGACACTATGGGCTTTTGACTCAAATTATACCTGAAACTTACACCCACACTGCATTTCTCAATCACTGACTTGATAAATCCTCATTATTTTAAAATCCAACTTTAGTTGTGCTTTCCAGTTTTTGAAACAGGAAGAATCCTTACTGACACAGCAGAATCTAGTTCAACTCAATTGAAAATGTTTCTAATCATCAGAACTGCCTCCAAAATGAAACAGTCTACCTCCTGTTCTCTTCTGTCCTCCATCGCTGGAGGTGTCCTTGCAGAGACTGGCAACCATCTGTCCAGGAGGCTATAAAAAGGATCTCTACATTGGTGGGAAACTGAAAAACCACCTTCTAAGAATGATTCCAATTCCAATATGCTAATATCCCTATTAAGTCAAGAAGAAGGTAGAAGGTTTGCTAACGTATGTACAGTAGAATAAATCAAAAGTACTTGGATGAAAGGCAAGAGCTTTCCCTCTGAAGCAGAACTAGAGAAGAGGCACGATCCATTCATCTGTTCTTCAATTCATTAATTTTTTCAATATATGTGCATCTGATCTTCAAATATGTGCTAGGCACTGAGGATTTTTTGCTGTTGTTATTCAGTCTGTAAGTCATGTCTGACTCTGTGACTGCCTGGACTACAGCATGCCAGGCTCTTCTGTCCCAGAGTTTGCTCAAATTCACATCCATTGAATTGGTGATGCTATCTAACCACCTCATCCTCTGCTGCCCCCTTCTTCCTTTGCCTTCAATCCTTCCCAGCATTGAGAGTTTTTTCCAGTGAATTGGCCCTCTGCATCAGGTAGCCAAAGTATTGGAGCTTCAGTTTCAGCAACAGTCCTTCCAATGAATATTCAGAGTTGATTTCCTTTAGGATTGTCTGGTTTGATCTCCTTGCTGTCCAAGGGACTCTCGTAAGAGAGTAACCAAGAGCTCATTTTCATAGAGTTTACATTCTAGTGGTTATGCTATAGTATAAAGACACAGTCTTTGCATTCAGAAATATCTGAATGGCAGGCATATCCTTTACTAGACAAGTAAACTTGGGCTGTCTTCTCTGATCTTCAACTTCTTTGGTCAAATGGGAGCTAGAACACCAACCTCATACAGTAGCATGAAGGCTGCATGAAATAGTGCATATATGTAAAATACCTCGGAAAGGCCAGGAACAAAGAAATTAATCAATAAATAGTGTTTCTCATGCCTAGTTAGAGCACAAATGGCTCTGGGTGAAAGGGAAAATCCAGCATTGTATCTTCTGCCTAATCTCCATGAAACTCAGAAGAAAGTAAAACGTCATGTAGAACTCAGGATGAAATGGAATTATAAAATGGGTCAGATCAATATAATTTGAATGAAAGAAGTGAAAGAGTCTAAGTTCATTTGTTTATTAATTCATTCAACAAAAATGCATTGAGTATCTCTAGCGAATTAGTACCTGTTCTAGGTACCTGGGGACTTCCTAGTTGGCACTTGTGCTAGAGAATCCACCTGCTGATGCTGGAGACACAAGAGACTCAGGTTCAATCCCTGAGTCAGGAAGATCCCCTGGAGAAGGAAATGGCAACCCACTCCAGTATTCTTGCCTGGACAATCTCATGAGCAGAGGAGCCTGGCAGGCTACAGCCCAAGGGGTTGCAAAGAGTCGGACATGACAAGCAGCTGAGCGCGCACACACACTAGGTACTTGGAACCTAGCAGTAACCAAAATGGAAAAATTGCTTCCCTCATAAGGCTTATATTTTGCTGAGGAGTAGAAATATAAGAAATAAAATATAAGGGAATTGTCATAATGCCACGAGGTTCTAAATGCTAAACAAGTGATGCTAATACCTGGGGCTCAGGACATGTGAAGGAAGTAGAAGTTCCCAGGAGTTTGCATAGCCAGATAAGGCTTGAAATGGGGTACAGGGAAGCTGGAGCTAAAGGAGGACATGACTATAGCCCCGTGATGCTCCTTAGCAAAGAGGAGACGGCGTGATGATGCATGGAATTGTGTCATCTGTATTTGAAAAATCTGCAGTGATTGCAGGCCAAGAGGTATTGATGAACCAATGTTTGAAGCTGTGGGTAATAGGGTTAGGGTCATTTTGTAATTGAATGGTAGGATTCAGCTAACTTCAAAGCCAGTCTATGTCCGATGCAGGATACAGGATGCTTGGGGCTGGTGCACGGGGAGGACCCAGAGAGATGTTATGGGGAGGGAGGTGGGAGGGGGGTTCATGTTTGGGAACGCATGTACACCTGTGGTGGATTCATGTCAATGTATGGCAAAACCAATACAGTATTGTAAAGTAAAATAAAGTAAAAATAAAAAATTTAAAAAAATAAAAAATAATAATTAAAAAAAAGCCTGGCTTTACTATTTGTTTGGCCAAAATGTTCACTCACGTTTTTCTGGGCCCTCTTGTGGAAAATGTTGAATGAACCCTTTGGCTAACCCAATATTTAGTAGGTTACTTTGAGCAATTTGTCGTCTAGGTCATAGCGCTGGGATGAGGATTCATTGAGAGAATCCCTTTAAAGTATTCAGCACATATCAATACATTTATATCAATAAATTGTTACTGTTATTACTATGTTATCAAGGCACGTTAACCAAGTACAGGCTGGCCTGGTTTTACTGCACTTCACTTCATTGTGCTTTGTAGATACTGTTGTTTTGTGGTTTTGCTCTTGCATCCAGCAAGTCTTTAAGTGCCATTTTGCCAACAGAAATTGCTTGTTCCACATTATGGCAACTGTAGCCATATTTTAAACTTTTTCATTATTATTATATTTGTGATGGTGATCAATGATTGAGTTACTACTACAGCTCACTGGAGGCTCAGGTCATGGTTAGAATTTTTTAGTAATAAAGTATTTAAAATTAAATTATTTTTTTAGACACAATGCTATTGCACACTTAATAGACTACAGTAGAGTGTGAACATAACTTTTATATGCACCAAAAATTTCGCTTGACTCTGTTTGTGGTGATATTCACTTATTGTGTGATCTGGAACCAAAGTTGAAGCATCTCTGAGGTCTGTGTGTAAATCTATATTCCGTTGCTTCTGTAACAAATAGCCAAAAACTCAGCAACTTAACTTGACATCCATTTGCTAACTCAGTTTGTGAGTCAGAAATCTGGTTGAACTTAGCTGAGCTTTCTGCTCACACAATTACAAGGCAGAAATCCTGGTATCAGCTAGGCTGGGCTTTTATCTGGAGGTTCTGGGAAAGAATCCTTCTCCAGATTCCTGTACATTGTTGGGAAAATTCGGTTCCTTGTGGTTATGGGACTGAGGTCCTCATTCTCTTCTGCCAGGGCCACTCTCTTCTCCTCAAGGCTCTCCATTTTCCTTCTTTCATAGCCCCTCCATCGTCAAACCAGCCACATTGCATCACGATCGTCTACACTTTGAAACTCATTGACTATTCAGGGTCTCTGATGGTTCCATCAATATTTAGGATTATTTGTTCTAGTTCTGTGAAAAACGCCCCTTGATATTTTCATAGGGATTGCATTAAGTCTGTATATTTCTTTGGGTAGTATGGACATTTTAACCATATTAATTTTTCCATCCATGAACGTAGGATATCTTTCTATTTCTTTGTATCATCTTTAAGTTTCTTTCATCAATATCTTATACTTTTCAGAGTGTAGGTGTTTCACCTCCTTGGTTAAGTTGATTTCTATATGTTTTATTCTTTTTGATACAGTTGTAGATGGGAAGTTATAAACCATTATTTTATCAAATATGTGTTCTGTCCTTTATCCTCTCTCTCTTCTCCTTTTGGGATCCCTGTAGTGCAAATGTTAATATGCTTGATGTTTTCTCAGAGGTCCCTTAAATGTTCCCCGTTTAATTTTTCTGTTTGTTTCCTTTTGCTGATCTGATTGGGTGAATCACACTGTTCCATCTTCATCAGACCATTCCACTATTCCATCTTTCAAGTCACTTATGCATTCTTCTGGATCACTTAATCAGCTGTTGATTCCCTCTAGCATATTTTTCATTGCAATTACTGTATCCTTCAGTTCAAATCTCTTTATATTTTCTAGTTCTTTGTGTTTTTTTTTAAGGTACATTTATTTATTTATTTATTTGGCAGAGTGTCCTGAACTTTTTTTTTAATTTAAATTTATTTATTTTAATTGGAGGCTAATTATTTTACAATATTGTATTGGTTTTTTTAATATAAATTTATTTAATTGGAGGTTAATTACTTTACAATACTGTATTGGTTTTGCCATACATCAACATGAATCCGCCACGGGTGTACACGTGTTCTCCATCTTGAACCCCCCTCCCACCTCCCTCCCCATACCATCCCTCTGGGTCATCCCAGTGCACCAGCCCCAAGCATCCTGTATCATGCATCGAACCTGGACTGGCGATTCATTTCATGTATGATATTATACATGTTTCAATGCCATTCTCCCAAATCATCCCATCCTCACCCTCTCCCACAGAGTCCAAAAGACTGTTCTGTACATCTGTGTCTCTTTTGCTGTCTCACATACAGGGTTATCATTACCATCTTTCTACATTCCATATGTATGTGATAGTTTCTCTATTCTTTTCCCAAGTTCAATAAGCATTTCTATTACTACTGCTTTGACCTCTTTATCAGGTAAATTATTAATCTCCTTTTCATTAGGGTTTTTCTGGGTTTTATCTTATTCTTTCATTTGAACATATTCCCCTGTCTTCTCATTTTGTTTGACTCTCTCTGTTTCTATGCACTTAGGCAAAACAGTTATCTATCCCAGTCTTGAAGGTACGTCCCTGCGCAGGAGCATTGCAATTCAGCCCGCATGTGGCCAGCAGCTTTGGTGTGAGAGCTGGATCTAAAGTGAGCAGGGAACACATCTTCTTTTGGGTGTACTGACAGCTGCCTTGGTGGTAGGTGGGGCTGGAGTCAGAGGGACCAGAGGCAGAGCCAGGTGAGAACAAGGGTTTCTCTTAAGCTCAGTGGCAGTCACTGCCCTCTTGGGGGCAAAAGACTGGGGCCAGAGGGCTGGAGCAGGAGCCCTGAGGGTGTGGAGCTTCTCCTTTGAGTGACAGCAGTCTCGACCTTGATCAGAGGCTGGATTGGGGCCCATTGGGTTACAGCCACATTTGCCAGCTGGCTCCACTTTTTTGCCTACTCTTTGCACACCATGGCAATAGCAGTCTCCACCTTAGTGAGGAGCAGTTCTGAAGCAGGAGGGGCTAAGCAGGAGCCAGTGTGGGCTGGGGGCAGGCTGGAGTGTCCCATCAGGCCAGCCTGAGCACCAGGCAGCTTTCACTGTTGCCTCTGCACGGGGACTGGGAGCAAGCAAGTCTGTACATGCTGTCTTCAAGAACAGAGGCTCAGTTCCTTATAGCCCTCCAATGAGCCCCACTGGCTTTCAAACCAGCTGCTGCTGCTGATGCTGCTAAGTCGCTTCAGTCGTGTCTGACTCTGTGCAAGCCCATAGACAGCAGCCCATCAGGCTCCCCTGTCCCTGGGATTTTCCAGGCAAGAACACTGGAGTGGGGTGCCATTGCCTTCTACATTCAAACCAGCTGGAGGGGGCTAATCTACCCAGTGTCATATGTCAGGGCAGGCATGCCTAACATGGGGCTTGAACCCCTGACTTCTTTGGGAGAATCCCTGAGCCTGGGATACCCCCTTCTTTTTCTGGGTCACTTGCTAGAGGTGTGGGTCCTGAGGAGATCATCTCCTTCCTCCTCACCAGACTCTGGGGTCCTTTCTTTACAGCCTTGGTTGTAGAAGACCCATGCTGCTGGTTTTCGGGTCTTTCTCAGCAAGAGTTGTTCTGTATGTAGCATTGATCTGCACATGGGGTTGGGGGAGAAAGGGGATGGTAAGTTCTGGTTCTTCTTACTCTGCCATCTGGAGCCTGCCTTCTTGGGAGTCTCTTTTGACTCCTGCTTGGGCTGCAGAGGGCTTCCCTGGTGGCTCAGATGGTAAAGAATCTGCCTGCAATGCAAGAGACCTGGGTTTGATCCTTGGGTTGGGAAGATCCCCTGGAGGAGGACTTGGCTACCCACTCTTGGGCTTCCCTGGTGGCTCACATGATAAAGAAGCCACCTGCAATGCAGGAGACCAGGGTTTGATCCTTGGGTTGGGAAGATCCCCTGCAGGAGGGTATGGCTACCCACTCCAGTGTTCTTCCATGGAGAATCCCCATGGACAGCAGAGTCTGGCAGGCTGCAGTCCATGGGGTCACAAAGAGTTGAACATGAAGTTTTGGAGACGTAGAAAATGGGGGTAACAACAATTCCTGCAAAGTAATTATCTCAAGATTAAATAAAACTCATATTTAAAGTTCAGACACAATTCTTGGACTGCAGAAGACACCAGTACCTGACATAGATGAAGAGAGTTATGCTCATTTTTTCTATAACTTTCCACCCATTTTTAGCTTCTAATACCCTGTTGACTAGTATTTGCCTTTTCTATCTTATGAGATATTTCCCTGAGAGAAACATACATAAAGTGGGGGTGAGGGGAGAATATGATTTCTCATTGTTACATCAGAGTTTTATAGCTGGCCTCAAATGGGCAGCCTATCTCTTACTTGCATATCTTCTTATTCTAAGCATGTTTAAAGTTCTTTTTTCCCTTTAAGTTCTTTTTGACTAGTGTGATGCTTGCACGGGACTGGACAGAAAGATCAATGGAACAAAATAGATAGCCTGAGAATAGATTCCAAGATGTATGAGAATTTAATATGTGATAAAGGAGACATCACACATCAATGAGAAAAGGAAAGATTATTTAACAAATGGTGCCAGGACCTCTGGGTAGCAATTTAGGGGAAAAAATCAATTTTAGGCCCTTACTTCACATCATGCAGAGAAATCAATTCCAGATGGATTGAAGAATTAAATATAAAAAAAGTCAAATCTTAGAAAAACTAGAGGAAAAAGGAGAAGTGAATAACAATCCAGTCTCTAGAGAAGTAAAAACTTTTCAAGCATAGAGCCAGAAAATAAAACACAAAGAATAAAATCAAGAGATTCAGCTACTTACTATTTTTTAAAATCTTGACACATGGACATTCAAAGGCTAAAATAAGACTTAAAATAATAGTTGCAGTAAATATTAACAATGTGTTAAATTTTCTATACATGGCTCATAACAATTAATATGAACAAATGCTATAGGGTAGCTCAGATGGTAAAGAATCTGCGTGCAATGTAGGAGATCCAGGTTTGATTCCTGGGTCGGGAAGATCCCCTGGAGGAGGACATGGAAACTCACTCCAGTATTCTTGCCTGGAAAATCCCAACGACAGAGGACCCTGGCGGGCAACAGTTCATGGGATCACAGAGAGGTGGATGTGACTAAGCAAGCAACACTACTAATGCTATAGACACCATGGTAAAGATAAAGCATAATGTAATTTTGTGCTAAGAACATTGGTACTAAGCAGATAAGGTTAATCCATGCTTGGAATCTGTGCCTATCTTTGCCAGGACAAAGGGTTACCCTTATCTACGAAGGGAAGGATGCGGTGATACCAACATTGTAACAGATAGCTGAATTGTTCCTCCTGGAATGGTGTCATATCCAGAGCTTAGAGTTGGCCTGTGATCTTACCAAGTGAGACTCTAGCATGGAACAGCCAGGCCAGCACTGTTAAAGGGAACTCCATGATTCTGAGATCATGACGGTCTCCATCTCTGTAGTCATGGGTACCACTCTGTATATATGGGTCCACTGAGCAAACACCAGGGTGTCCAAAACTGACAAATACAAAGTATAGTTTCTTGTCCACCTGATGTATAAAAGCTTCTTCTGTAGAGTCACAGATGTAGAAAACAAACTTATTGTTACCAGGAGATAAGGTAGGGGGGATAAACTGAGACATATACATACCACTATATATAAAATAGGTAATTAATAAGAACCAGCTCTATAGGACAGAAAACTATACTTAATATTTTGTAATGGTCCATATAGGGAAAGAATCTAAAAAAGAAAAAAAAGCTTCCTCTGCAATGAATACCCACAGACAGAAAATCAGGTAGGATAGAAATGTCTCTCTACTTACTCTAAGCAGGTCTAGATCTATCTCTTCCTCATAAATATCTTTATCCCTAATCATTCAATCCTTTTCCATTCTCCAAGAAACCATCTAACCCAGTGAATACTGCTCAGTGAGTAAGTGTTGATCTGATGCTCAGACCATCTTTCCTTCCTCACGAATTGGACCACCAGACAGCACCTGAGGTTCTTATCTTTGGCATTCTTCCCTCCATTGCTTTCAGAGAGGACCCAGAGTGGGAAAGAAGCAGTCACCCATTTCCAGCTTATTCTCTCATACTTTGTAGACCCATCATCAAACCAGGTCTACATGTTTTCCTCTTCTAGTAACCAACATAGGGAACTACTCATGAAGCCAGATGAAAGAGTTGAGGAGCAGACAGCAAAGCAGTAGATGAACCTCAGTCTTCCCATCCATTAAGTGTACTTTACTGGTATCTCCAGAACTGTGCAGACCTGGCACCATATATTCCACTTGTATTTTATAATGAAATGCTACTCTACATGCCAATGTTATGCTTCAGGGTATCAGGTAACATCAAGGTCATGAGGAGTCGGCTCCCATATTCACTTAGTATCTCGTGGCTGGACATTCAGCTTCTACCTGGGTCCAAAAGCTGCTTTTCAAATAGAGAATAATTGTCACAGAAGAAGATCTCATTACAAACCCCAGAGGTCAAGCACCTTTTGGGACTTGCCAGAGGCTTCATATAGTATCACTGTTTGCTGCCAGTGTTTCCTGTGCCACTGGGCCTGCAGCAGCATCAAAAAGCTCCTTATCACTTTGCACCACAGACTGGACTTGTTCCAGAGCCATATTTTGCTCTAAGCCCCATTCAAAACTGTCATCATTATGAGTTACTCAATAAATGGATCAAAGGAGCATGACCAAGTGTGATATATGCTGCCTGCAAAACACAAAAAAGACCCACCAAGAATGTGCTTCTTTCTTCATGGTGGGGGATGAAAGGCAAAGTAACCGCACTCTGGCTTCAGCGACAAAACGTGGATAAGCCTAGGGCCATTGGAACCCACAAACTTCATCAGCGTGATAGCTATTGGGAAATTCAGCAGGATTTATTTCCTACCTTCTGACATGGACATATCTTGCCAAGGTTTGTGGGGTGTTTGAAATTTCCTGTTAACCAGGATATATACACATACATATATTCCAAGATTGAGGGGAATGAGTGAGTGTTTGGGCCACCTGATCCATGTGACACATTCTCAAGCCAAGATATCATCTATTATCTTATCCCTATAAGATAATGGGTGGACCATCAGGGTAATATTTCAGGTTTCTGCATATTAATATCAGTTAGGAGCTAGGACTTGATGATTACAGAATTATGTAGATATTATCCTTTTTTTTCAAAGTGTAACCATCCTAATATATGGCTACAGGTACTTTTGGAGAAGGTTTTAGGGAAGATTCACATTATACATGTAATAAAACACTGTAGAATCTTTGTTCAAGGAGGGACAGTCTCATCCACAGTTAATAGGTCGTGGATAGATATGTAAATTAGCCTGAGTTTAGAGACTAAGTACAAGGCTGAAAATCCCTACTGCAGGACTTAAGCCATATTTCTGCCCAATTGTCTTAGAATTTTTACTATGTAAAGCAGCACATTCATAGATTATTTTATATTTAGAGACACTATGATCAATACCATCTTTACAGATCCCTGATAGTTAAAAATTCTGATGAGCAGTCTGTCTTTGTGGCTTTCCTGTTCCCTGCACCCACATTGTCTCCACTGGTTATTTAAGAGCTGCCACCTAGTTTGCATCAGTCTGGGATTCCATTAACTCTATCGTGATCAAGAAATCCAATTCCAAAATCCATCCTTCAGAAGACAGCCCATACAGTGTGTTTCAAGGATGGCTCTGCCTCTCACCAATGAATTCTTAGTGTCTTAAACCAGTAGTCCCCAAACTCTTTGGCATCAAGGGACAATTTCATGGAAGACAGTTTTTCCACAGACTGTGGCAGGAGGAGGAGGGTGTAGTTTCAGGATGACTCAAGTACATTACAGTTATTTTGCACTTTATTTCTAATATTATTACAGCAGCTCTACCTTGCCTCATCAGGCATTAGATATTGGAGATGGGGGACCCCTGTCTTAGAGGACCCATCTGAGACATCTGTGAGGGTGTAGTCAGGGGCAGTCTAAACAGATTACACGTGATAGATCCATTCTAACTCTCCCCTCTCCCTGAGCCTTCAGACCTCCTCCTCTGAAATATACTCAGAAAGCTGCAGTATTATTAACGCCTTATTAACTTACACTCTTTGAATCCAAGTTTCCATTATCCAACTTAAGAGATGTTGGGTGCCTAGGTTATATGGCTTAATTAACACATTAAGTCCCAAATCCTAGAAGGATGCTCCCATGTCCATGAATTTGGCCCGTTAGAACTTACTATCCCCCTTGAGCTAACACCCTTGTAATTCAGTCCCACACGTGCTTTCCATGACTTTTCTGGCAAATACGCTCTTTTATTGGAACAGGCCTTGTACTTTTCAGCCCTTGCTATGTTGGTTTTGGTAATGAACCTAGAGATGATGAGATGTGCAGGCAATGAGTGCAGAGATATTCAGCACCACCTTCCAATTATCAGTTTCTTCTGAAGGCTGCACATCAGATGACAAGGGTGTGGATCATGGCTGGGGACAAGGAAGGTACAGGGTAGAGCTGCTTCTGTAGCCAATGAGATTCAGAGGAATCAAAGAAATCTGAGGACTTATTTTTCAGTCTCAGCATCCGTGTCTGCCAGACGTTTTCATCTCATATCCTAGGATTGCAGACTTCCCCCACCACTATCTCTTACCTGTGGTGCAGAGCACACAGAATGTGCAAGTGATGGATGCTACAGATTCTGCAACCCACTACAGAGACATCTGGCTTGGACCTCACCACAGCTACCTTACAGCTATCTTATCACAGCTAGTTTACATCAGTGCCACCTAGTTTACGTCAGTCTGGGATTCCATTAACTCCATCGTGATCAAGAAACCCAACTCCAAAATCCATCCTACAGAAGACAGCCCATACAGTGTGTTTCAAGGATGCCTCTGTTCCTCTCACCAATGAATTCTTAGTGTCTTAGACCAGCAGTCCCCAAATTTTTGGCACCAGGGGCCGATTTCATTGAAGACAATTTTTTCACAGACTGCAGGAGGGTGATTTCAGGATGATTCTAGGTGGCACACCACAGCTATCTTATCAGCTGAAGGGCTTCTTTGGACATGTCATCAGAGCCTCCTGATTGTCCATCACTTTTCTCAGCCTGACATTTACAGCTTGCAAATTCTCCTTTTCCTAAACCATACTTTCTAAGGCCATCCAAAGAGGCCATGTGAACTCACAATATTTACAATCATTGTCATCACAGCAACAAAGTGTCACAGGCACTTAACTTCCCTCCATCTTTCACCTACCCACACTTCACCCATGCTTGTAGTTGTTGGCCTTCAGTCGCTAAGTTGTGCCCAACTCTTTGCGACCCCATGTGCTGCAGCATGCCAGGCTTCCCTGTCCTTCAGTATCTCCTGGAATTTGCTCAGACTAATGTCCATTGAGTCAGTGATGCCATCCAGCCATCTCATCCTCTGTTGCCCCTTGTCTTCTTGCCTCAATCTTTCCCAGCAATAAGGTCTTTTCCAATGTCAGCTCTTCACATAAGGTGGCCAAAATATTGAAGCTTCAGCATCAGTTCTTGCAATGAATATTCAGGGTTGATTTTCTTTCTGATTGACTGATTTGATCTCCTTGCTGTCTAAGGGACTCTCAAAGAGTCTTCTCCAGGACCACAGTTCGAAAGCATCAGTTCTTCTTTACAGTCCAACCCTCATTTCTGTACATGACTACTGAAAAAACCATAGCTTTGAATATATGGACCTTTGTTGGCACAGTGATTGTCTCTGCTTTTTAATATGCTGTCTAGGTTTGTCATAACTTTTGTTTCAAAGAGCAAGTCTTTTAATTATATGGCTTCACTCATTGTCCGCAGTGATTTTGGAATCCAAGAAGCAAAATCTGCCACTCTTTCCACTTTTTCCCCAGCTATTTGTCATGAAGTGATGGGACCAGATGTCAAGATCTTAGTTTTTTGAATGTTGAGTTGTTTGGATTTCCTTCCCTGTAGAGCCTTGAGTACAGTTTCCTGTGCTATAAACATTCAGAAAACTAAGATCAGGGCATCTGGTCCCATCACTTCATGGCAAATAGAAGGGGAAACAGTGGAAACAATGGCTGACTTTATTTTCCTGGGCTCCAAAATCACTGCAGATGGTGACTGCAGCCATGAAATTAAAAGACGCTTACTCCTTGGAAGGAAACTTATGACCAACCTAGATAGCATATTAAAAAGCAGAGACATTACTTTGCCAACAAAGGTCTGTCTAGTCGAGGCTATCGTTTTTCCAGTGGTCATGTATGGATGTGAGAGTTGGACTATAAAGAAAGCTGAGTGCCGAAGAATTGATGCTTTTGAACTGTGGTGTGGGAGAAGAGTCTTGAGAGTCCCTTGGACTGCAAGGAGATCCAACCAGTCCATCCTAAAGGAGATCAGTCCTGGGTGTTTATTGGAAGGACTGACATTGAAGCTGAAACTCCAATACTTTGGCCACCTCATGCGGAGAGTTGACTCACTGGCAAAGACCCTGATGCTGGGAAAGACTGAGGGCAGGAGGAGAAGGGGACGACAGAGGATGAGATGGTTGGATGGCATCACCGACTCAACGGACATGAGTTTGAATAAACCTCAAGAGTTGGTGAGGGACAGGGAGACCTGGCGTGCTATGGTTCATGGGGTCGCAAAGAGTTGGACACAACTGAGTGACTGAACTGAACTGATAGTAGGTTCTCCTTAGTTATCTAACTTATAAATAGTATCAGTAGTATTATATGTGTCAATTCCATTTCCTCCCACCTCCTCTTTACCCCTTGGTATCCATATATTTGTTCACTATGTCTGTATCTCTATTTCTGCTTTGCAAATAAGATAATCTGTACTATTTTTCAAGATTCCACATGTATGCATTTATATACAATGTTTTTCTCTGTCTGATTTAATTTGATATGAGCCTAAGCATGCAATCAAACCATGCAGTGCGTTCCCCCAGAGTGGTTGCAGCCCCTCAGTCTGAAGAAGAGGGAGAAAGAAATGGTTTCTGAAACCTGAGAAGAGGATATCACGCAGAGAGGAGCTTCTCAATAGGCGCCTTGATCTTCAGCTGAAGAATGAAGTCTGCCTGCAGTGAACTGTAGGAAGAGAGTCAGAAGAAAGATTAACCCAAGGTATCATTCTATTCCTCCTTCTGACCTCTTGCTGAGCTTCCTCATTAGCCAAATGTTTACTGGAATCCAGAGGGAAGAGAAGCTGTTGATGTGTCCATACCAGCCAGCCTCTCAGGATATAGACGCGGGCTGAGGAGAGCGGGCATCAAAAGACAACGCAGAAACATCTAACAGAGTGCAGAAGCATAGTGTGTTTGCTTGTCCTCGTGATATGAGGAAGTTTACGAATAGATATGTCGGAGGGAAAATTAGAATAAGGAAAATAAAACGTCAACATTTTTGTTAGATTACGGGTGTCTTTTTTACCTTCATGAACCTATTTCTTGAAAAATCTGAATTTCAATGGCAGCTAAATTGTAGACTCTTTACGAATAGATATTGTGGCTTTTTTTTCTATTGAAGCAGAGTTGATTCACAATGTTGTGTTAGTTTCAAGTGTACAGCACTGTGATTCATTTATATATATACTGGAATATATATAAGTTTTATATATATATATATATATATATATATATATATATATACATGTACTATATATAGGCATATATGAGAGGGTCGTTTTTCCTTAGGTTATTACAAAATATTGAGTAGAATTTCCTGTGCCACACAGTAGGTCTTTGTTGGTTGTCTGCTATAAATAAGTAGCATGTATATGTTCATCCTAACCTCCTAATTTGTTCCTCTCCAACCTTGTTTTCTCTTTTTTTGTTGTTGTTATTTTTATAATTATTTATTTATTTATTTGTTTATTTTTATTTTACTTTACAATTCTGTATTGGTTTTGCCATACATTGACATGAATCCACCACTGGTGTACATGCGTTCCCAAACATGAACGCCCCTCCCACCCCCCTCCCCACAACATCTCTCTGGGTCATCCCTGTGTACCAGCCCCAAGCGTGCCATATCCTGCATCGGACATAGACTGGCAATTCTATTCTTACATGATATTATACATGTTTCAATGCCATTCTCCCAAATCATCTCACCCTCTCCCTCTCCCTCTGAGTCCAAAAGTCCTCTATACACATCTGTGTCTTTCTATGTGTGTGGGTCTATTTCTGTTTTGTGAATAAGTTCATTTGTATCTTTTGTTTTTTTAGAATCCACATATAAGTGATATCATATGATATTTGTCTTTCTCTGTCTAGCTTACTTCACTTAAATGATAACGTCTAGGTCCATTAATGTTGCTGCAGATGGCATTATTTCATTCTTTTTTATGGATGAATAATATTCCATTATGTAAATATAATATATATTTATATATATATATCCATATTCTTTACCCATTCATCTGTCAATGGACATTTAGTTTTTATGGATGAGTAATATTCCATTGTGTATGTGTATGTGTGTGTATATATACACATATAAATATACATATATGTATCTTCTTTATCCATTCATCTGTTAATGCACATCTAGGTTGCTTCCATGTCTTGGCTATTGTAAACAGTGTTATTATGAGCATTGGGATCTATGTATCTTTTAGAACTATAGTTTTCTCCAGATATATGCCCAGAAGTGGGATTGCTGGATCATATGGTAACTCTATTTTTAACTTTTTAAGGAACTTCCATACTGTTCTTCACAGTGGCTGCACCAATTTACACTCCCACCAACAGTGTAGAAGGGTGGCTTTTAAATAAGACTGTTAATCTCTAACATCCAGTATGATAAATTGAGAATAACAGGTACTTACTTAATCTGAGCAATCATAAAAATATAAAACATGCATTTAGAAACTGCAAAGTATGTACTTTTCAAGAGCATGTGGGGAAATATTTATTAAAACTGACAACATGCTGGCCCGTAAAGTGAGTCTCGTGCTGCTTTAGTAGTCGCCGCTTCTTCCAGATATTCTCAGTCCCTTCATCTGCTAATGAGCCTTCTCTCATTCTGTTTATAGTTGCTTTTCATCTAGTGGGACTTTGAAAAAGGAAGATAAGTATATCTTTAAAGTCAAATCCTTTGTATGTTAAAGAAAATACCTGAAATTATATTTATCTTATTATCAACTTCAACAATGAAACCATGATTACTTTCAACAATGAAACCAATAAAAACCATGTCTTTTTAAATGAAGACACCAGCATACTTGCTTCCTTCAAAATGCTTCTCTACCAACTTTCTTATCTTGCTTATAAAATTTGAAGCATACTCCTGGATTATTATTATTAAATACTTCATTTATTTTTTAAATTTTATCGAAGTATAATTCTATGAGGTATAGGAAGATTTACACTGTTGTATTAATTTATGTAGTACAGCAAGTGATTCAGTTTTATATATATATACATATATACATATGTGTACATATATATTCTTTTTCATATTCTTTTCCATAATGGTTTATCACAAGAGACTGAATATAGTTCCCTGTGTTATACAGTAGGACCTTGTTGTTTATCCACCCTACATCTAATAGTTTGCATCTGCCAGTCCCAAATTCCCAATCCTTCCATCTCCCGCTTTCCCTCCCCCTTGACAAAGACAAGTCTGTTCTCTGTATCTGTGACTCTGTTTCTATTTAATAGATAGGTTTACTTGTGTCCTATTTTAGAGTCCACATATAAGTGATATCATATGGTATTTGTCTTTTTCTTTCTGACTTAGTATGATCATCCCTAGGTCCATCCATATTGCTACAAATGACATTATTTTATTCTTTTTTATTACTGAGTTATATTCCATAGTGTAGATACACCTTCTTTGTTTATTTTAAAATTCTTTAATAATTTACTCTTCTGTGAATATTTTTGCACTTGAATTCTCTTTTGCAACCACATTAACAAAGGTCACCAATAATCATTTTGATCCTTAATTGCTTTTAATCTCACAGGACCTTCTCAGGAAGGGGCTATATCCCAGAGTTGCCAATCTGTCTGCAATTCAGGAGATGTGGGATACACAGGTTTGATTCGTGCATCAGGAAGATCCCACGAGGAGGAAATGGCAAACCCACTCCTCTATTCTCTCCAGGAAAATCCCATGGACAGAGAAGCCTTGTGGGTTGCTGTCCATAGTCACAAAGAGTCAGACACAACTGAGCAAGCACGCGCTGCACTGTAGAACCACCACCTAGATCATAAGGATAAGAGAGAAACGTGCAACTCCAACAGAAATCCGTAGGGTATCCCACCCTTGATCACATTCCCTACCATATTTTATTTTTCTATAGCAGAAAAATTAAAACTTTTAAAATTAAATTAAAAATAAAATTTCTAGTAACACTCAGGCTATATGACAAAGGACATGAGCTTTGGGTTCAGGCCCTTCTAGATCCAAAACTAGCTGTTTGAACCAATTTTTAAAATGTCCTCCAAGCTTCAAATTCTTCATCTGTAAAACTGTGACAACAGTGCCTGCCTCAGAGGATTACTGTGAAGATAAATTAGATAATGCATAGAAAGTACTTCTCACTATGTTTGGCATAAATTTTTAATAAGTCCTGGCTCTTATTATTAGCTGTGGTTGGAGGATGTCTCTTTCATGAACAGATCTGTTACATTACTGCATAACGTACAAGCACCCTCTCCTCATTGGTCTAAGATGCTGCCAAGAAGGTCTGCATGCTACAGCTATAATGGAGAAATGTGAGACCCAGAAGAGCAGGTGCCTTGTATTTCTGATTCACTGATATTTCCTAAGCTTCTAGAACTATGTCTGGCATATGGTAACTAGCAAGTAAATATCACGGAATAAACAAAAAGAAGGACTTTTATATTAGATATCTGCTTCAATCCTGGCTCAGTGATTTCCTAGCCATAAAACTTTGGGTAAGTCACACAACTTCTCTGCATCTTAGTTTTCTTAGCTATAAAGTTAGAAAATATAATCATTTATAAATAGCAGAGTTAGGCACATATACTTACACATGTTAAAATTCTCCATAAACTCTACATCAAGATTCAGATGTCTGAGTGATGGTTGTTGTGGTCGCACAGAAATATCAAAAGTCCCTCCAAAGCAGTGATTATCCTCCCTATTTTTGGCCCACCTCTCTCTCTCCATGAGTCTTCTGGCTCAAAAACACTGCTTGAGAATTCTCAGAATCCCATCCTGACCTCCTGTTTCCCATCCCATCTAAGCCAAGCCATAAGCTCCTGGCTTCAAGATTCTGTCCTCATCTTGGCCTCTAGAACTCTGGCTTGAGGGTGATTTGGTGTGCCTGGCATTTGAATTTATAATGCCCCAGAAAGACTCTGATTGTATGTAACTCTTTGGTTCTCAGTACCCTTGGCTGATTCAGTAGGAATTCCCCACTCTGGTTCCTTCCCATGGCACCGGCACTCATTCCTAACCCCTGGCGTTCCCCACCCCCCATAATGCCACACACCCATAGGGAGGGCAGACCTAAAGCGTGAGTCCCATTAGGGCATATCCCTAAATCCCTGACTCATGCATGCATGCATATTCAGTCACTCAGTCATGTCCAACTCTTCGTGACCCTATGGACTGTAGCCCACCAGACTCCTCTGTCCATGGAGTTTTCCAGGCAAGAATACTGGACTGGGTTGCCATTTACTCCTCCAGGGGATCTTCCCGACCCAGGGATTGAACTCGTGTCTCCCACATCTCCTGCACTGGCAGGATTCTTTACCACTGAGCCACCCGGGAAGCCCAAGATGAAGCATTTCCCATTTAGGTCAAAAGGATTTAGGGTGAAAGAAGACCATGAGTACTCCTAGGAATTTTTTTTTTAATTGGGTAATTACCCTACACAGCAGACAACAAAATAGGACATAGACAAGTGCTCGGTAGAGTGTGCTGGAAGGAAAATGGTAAGTCTGTGTGCATGCTGTGATGGGCTGGATTAGTGACAGTCTCCCGAGGGAGAGTTCAGAGTCATCTCAGAAAGTTCAGCAAAGACATCTGCTTGGATGAAGACATCTGCTCAGTGAAAATACTGCAGTGGGAGTGCAAAAGAAAAGAGAATGTCGGAGTGAATTAAAATTAAAAGCAACTGACAAAAATTAGTACAGAATTGAATATCTTATTAAAGGCTGCTGGGACCCTTAATTCCATAGACTCCATATAGATGTGGCATACACTGTACTCAGCTGAAAAGCACAAACTAAGAGCAAAAAGATCAGTCTATCCACAAGCATGATTGTGTGCCCATCTCTGGACCTCTACAACCTTATCATAATAATTTCTATCATAGAATCAAAATAATTTGGAAAGCACAAGAAATAACATGGTTTAGTCAGTAAGTCATGTCTGATTCTTGTGACCCCATGGACTGTAGCTTGCCAGGCTCCTCTGTTCATGGGATTCTCCAGGCAAGAATACTGGAGTGGGTTTCCATTTCCTTCTCCAGGGAAATCTTTCCCACCCAAGAATCGAACCCTGAATTGCAGGCAGATTCTCTACCAGCTGAGCTACAAGGGAATCCCTAGAAATAACATATAAAGAAGATGACAAGGGACCTGATCTATAGCAAGCCTCTGGTCCACGTCATCCGAGTAATTAGTGAGTTTAATCTTCAACAATCATTTCATGAACACTTACAGCATACCGGGCACTATTCTAGGCACTGGAGACACAGAGGTGAACAGAATCCACCCATCCTTATGGACTTTACATTCAAGACAATACATAGGTGGTGCTAAATGCAGGAGGAGAGAATAGAGGGGAGAGGGATAAGGTTAAGGCCGTTTGAGCAGGAGCCTTTATAAAGTGAGCAAGCCAAGTAATTGTCTGGAAGTAGAGAGAGTCACAGATAGACAGAACAGAGAGCACAGGGCAGCTCAAACGTGGCATGTATGACCCACCGTGTGAAGCAAGTGTGGCCAAGCAGAACGTGCCAGAGGGAAAGCGATGGATGCTGAGTTTTGGAGGGAAGCCAGGACCTGACCTGCAGAGTCGTAAGTTATAGCAAGAAACTCAGTGAGTTGGAGACAGGGCCTCAGGTGAGCAGGTGAGCGTGGATATGAACTGGCAGTTTCTCTGTGGTCTCCATATTTGACTAAGATCCATCAGTTCAGTTCATTTCAGCTGCTCAGTTGTGTCTGATTCTTTGTGACCCCATGGACTGCAGCACACCAAGCTTCCCTGTCCATCACCACCTCCCAGAGCTTGCTCAAACTCATGTCCATCAAGTTTGTGATGCCACCCAGCCATCTCATCCTCTGTCGTCCCCTTCTTCTCCTGCCTTCAATCTTTCCCAGTCTTTTGGAGGGTCTTTTCCAGTGAGTCAGTTCTTCACATGAGATGGCCAAAGTATTGGAGCTTCAGCTTCAGTATCAATCCTTCCAATGAATATTCAAGACTGACTTCCTTTAGGGTTGACTGGTTTGATCTACTTGCAGTCCAAGGGACTCTCAAGTGTCTTCTCCAACACCACAGTTCAAAAGCATCAATTCTTTGGCGCTCAGCTTTCTTTATAGTCCAACTCTCATATTCATATATAACTAATGAAAAATCATAGTGCCATAGTTTAAAACAAAGTTCAAACTATGCTTGCCTAAGAGAAGCAGCCAGATTTTGCATCATAGATCTTATTAAAAGATAGAAGACCTTCATGCCTCACCTCCACCATGTCACCAGTCCAAGGAAGAGAAGATTCAAATATTCATAAAACTGTTGGCCTCATTGAGTCATGATTGCATTTTTTCCTGCCCTCAGTAAGAGCGGAGACTACTCTCATTCAAAGGAAAGTGAGATGATTTCTAAAAGAACCCCACTGAAATGTTGGGGGTTTTTTTCCTAGGAAGGGAATTGACATCTTACTCTGTAGTTGGGACACCAGCTGGGATGCAAGTATTGTATGTTTATCCTAATATGCTCTAGGAAAACTCTGGGGAGACAAGAAACTCCTGGAGGGGTGTACATAGAGAGCAGCCAGTTCTTACCAGGTTTCTGTAAGTGGAGAGCTGATTTGATTGGGGTGGAGAGATAGATGGGAAGGACAAAGAGTAACAGGGACTCCAGACATGTGTGTCCACTGCTGCTGCTGCTGCTGCTGCTACTAAGTTGCTTCAGTCGTGTCTGATTCTGTGCGACCCCATAGATGGCAGCCCACCAAGCTCTGCCACTCCTGGAATTCTCCAGGCAAGAATACTGGAGTGGGTTGCATTTCCTTCTCCAATGCATGAAAGTGAAAAGTGAAAGTGAAGTCGCTCAGTCGTGTCTGACTCTTCGAGACCCCATGGACTGCAGCCCACCAGGTTCCTCTGTCCATGGGATTTTCCAGGCAAGAGGACTGGAGTGGGGTGCCGTTGCCTTCTCTGGTGTGTCCACTACTATGGACCTTTTCATTAACTCATTCCCTAAGGAAACTGCTGGCCAATTGTTGTAGACCCTTACAAACTGTCTCCTCTGGTGATCAGAGGGCAGAAAACCTACACAGAAGGGGCAGAAGGGAAAATAATGTTCTCCAGCTAGGGTGTGTGCTTAGTTGTGTCTGACTCTTTGCGACCCCGTGGACTGTAGCCCACCAGGCTCCTCTGTCCATGGGATTCTCCAGGCAAGAATATTGGAGTGGGTTGCTATTTCCTTTTCCAGGAGATCTTCCTAACCCAGGAATTGAACCCCCTTCTCCTGCATTGACAGGCAGATTCTTTACCACTGAGCCATCTGGGAAGTACCCCTGACTAGTCACCCTAGGTGAGGGTACAATTGAATAAAACTTGCTTGAGATTTTCCTACAGAATGAGTAGCTAAGATCATCTCATCACTTTTACCTTTGTGAAGCTTATAAAAAATCCTTGAGGAGTCAACCTCCTAGACATGACAGGTGTGCACTAAAGCTGTCAAAAACTACAGAACAATGAATAAAAATTATAGGACTGACACTATCTGACTGAGATTGTCTGTGAGCCTACAGTAATCAAGACAGTGTGGTATTTGTGAAACAATGAACATGTAGACCAATGGAACAGAATAGAGAACCCAGAAATGGACCCAAACAAAGATGCAAAGGCAATTCAATGGAAAAACCACAGTTTTTTCTACAAATGAACCTGGAACAACTGGATATCCATATGCAAAAAAAATAATCTAGACACAGGCCTTACTTCTTTCAAAACAATCTGTAAAAATGGACCATAGACCTAAATGTAAAACTATAAAATTCTAGAAAATAACATAGAAAAATATCTGTGTGGTAATGAATTTTTAGATGAAACATCAAAAATAAATTCATGAAAGAAAAATCAACAAGTTGAACTTCATAAAATTAAAAACTTCTGTTTTCAGAAGATACCAATAATAGATTGCAAAGTCAAACCATGGGGCTTCTCTCATAGTTCAGCTGGTAAAGAATCTGCCTGAAAAGCAGGCAATCCCAGTTCAATTGCGGGGTTGGGAAGATCCCCTGGAGAAGGGAAAGGCTACTCACTCCAGTATTCTGGCCTGGAGAATTTCAGGGACTGTATAGTCCATGGGGGTCACAAAGAGTCAGACACGACTGAGCAACTTTCACTTCTTCACTTCAAAAGCAAGCCATAGACTAGGAGAAAATAGTTTCAAAATGCAAATCTAAAAAAGTACTTGTATCTAAAATATGCAAAGAACACTTTTTAAAGTATTCAATGATAAGAAAACAATCAGATTTTTAAATGGGCCAAAGATCTAAACAGGGCTTCCCCAGTGGCTCAGTGACAAAGAATACACCTGCAATGTAGAAGACCCAGGTTCAGTCCTTGGATTGGGAAGATCCCTGCAGTAGGAAATGGCAACCCACTCCAGTATTTTTTCTTGGAAAATCCCATGGACAAAGGAGTCTGGTGGGCTTCACTCCCTGGGGTCACAAAGACTCAGATGAGACTGAGCAACTCAACAACAGCAACAGCAACAGCAACAAAAGATCTAAACAGATACCTTATCAAAGAAATATACAAATGGCAACTGAGCATTTAAAAAGATGCCTGACATCATATGTCATTACAGAACTGTGAATTAAAACATCATATCATGTCATTCTGTCAATTCGTCCCACTCTATCTCTACTTCCCCCAGTGTCCTTATAGAGAACTACAAGACTGTTCTCTATGTCTGGGTCTCCACTGCTTCCCTGAAAATAGGTTCATCAGTACCATCTTTCTAGATTCCATACTTCTCAATACTATACAGTTATAATCTTTGATAATTATTAGCTTCTCAAGAACACTTGTGCTTTATGATATTGTTCAACTGTCACCAACAATAGAATGATACATGTGTTCTTTCTGTAAACTTTCAGTTCAGTTCAGCCGCTTAGTCGTGTCCGACTCTTTGCGACCCCATGAATCGCAGCACGCCAGGCCTCCCTGTCCATCACCAACTCCCAGAGTTCACTCAAACTCACATCCATCAAGTCGGTGATGACATCCAGCCATCTCTTCCTCTGTCATCCCCTTCTCCTCGTGCCCCTAATCCCTCCCAGCATCAGAGTCTTTTCCAATGAGTCAACTCTTCGAATGAGATGGCCAAAGTACTGGAGTTTCAGCTTTAGCATCAGTCTTTCCAAAGAAAACCCAGGGCTGATCTCCTTCAGAATGGACTGGTTGGATTCCCTTGCAGTCCAAGGGACTCTCAAGAGTCTTCTCCAACACCACACCTCAAAAGCATCAATTCTTTGGTGCTCAGCTTTCTTCACAGTCCAACTCTCACATCCGTACATGACCACTGGAAAAACCATAGCCTTGACTAGATGGACCTTAGTCGGCAAAGTAATGTCTCTGCTTTTCAATATGCTATCTAGGTTAGTCATAACTTTCCTTCCAAGGAGTAAGCGTCTTTTAATTTCATGGCTGCAGTCACCATCTGCAGTGATTTTTGAGCCCCCCAAAATAAAGTCTGACACTGTTTCCACTATTTCCCCATCTATTTCCCATGAAGTGATGGGACCAGTTGCCAATATCTTCGTTTTCTGAATGTTGAGCTTTAAGCCAACTTTTTCACTCTCCTCTTTCACTTTCATCAAGAAGCTTTTTAGTTCCTTTTCACTTTCTGCTATAAGGGTGGTGTCATCTGCATATCTGAGGTTATTGATATTTCTCCCAGCAATCTTGATTCCAGCTTGTGCTTCTTCCAGCCCAGCATTTCTCATGATGTACTCTGCATAGAAGTTAAATAAGCAGGGTGACAATATACAGCCTTGACGAACTCCTTTTCCTATTTGGAACCAGTCTGTTGTTCCATGTCCAATTCTAACTGCTGCTTCCTGACCTGCATATAGGTTTCTCAAGAAGCAGGTCAGGTGGTCTGGCATTCTCATCTCTTTCAGAATTTTCCACAGTTTATTGTGATCCACACAGTCAAAGGCTTTGGCATAGTCAATAAAGCAGAAATAGATGTTTTTATGGAACTCTCTTGCTTTTTCCATGATCCAGCGGATGTGGGAAATTTGATCTCTAGTTCCTCTGCCTTTTCTAAAACCAGCTTGAACATCTGGAAGTTCGTGGTTCATGTACTGCTGAAGCCTGGCTTGGAGAATTTTGAGCATAACTTTACCAGCATGTGAGATGAGTGCAATTGTGTGGTAGTTTGAGCATTCTTTGGCATTGCCTTTCTTTGGAATTGGAATGAAAACGGACCTTTTCCAGTCCTGTGGCCACTGCTGAGTTTTCCAAATTTGCTGGCATCTTGAGTGCAGCACTTTCACAGCATCATCTTTCAGGATTTGAAATAGCTCCACTGGAATTCCATCACCTCCACTAGCTTTGTTCATAGTGATGCTTTCTAAGGCCCACTTGACTTCACGTTCCAGGATGTCTGGCTCTAGGTGAGTGATCACACCATCATGATTATCTGGGTCGTGAAGATCTTTTTTGTACAGTTCTGTATATTCTTGCCACCTCTTCTTAATATCTTCTGCTTCTGTTAGGTCCATACCATTTCTGTCCTTTATCGAGCCCATCTTTGCATGAAATGTTCCCTTGGTATCTCTACTTTTCTTGAAGAGATCTCTAGTCTTTCCCATTCTGTTCTTTTTCTCTATTTCTTTGCACTGATCACTGAGGAAGGCTTTCTTATCTCTCCTTGCTATTCTTTGGAACTCTCCATTCAGATGCTTATATCTTTCCTTTTCTCCTTGGCTTTTCACTTCTCTTCCTTTCACAGCTATTTGTAAGTCCTCCCCAGACAGCCATTTTGTTTTTTTTGCATTTCTTTTCCATGGGGATGGTCTTGATCCCTGTCTCCTGTACAATGTCATGAACCTCCGTGTATAGTTCATCAGGCACCCTGTCTATCAGATCTAGGCCCTTAAATCTATTTCTCACTTCCAGTGTATAATCATAAGGAATTTGATTGAGGTCATACCTGAGTGGTCTAGTGGTTTTCCCTACTTTCTTCAATTTAAGTCTGAATTTGGCAATAAGGAGTTCATGATCTGAACCACAGTCAGCTCCTGGACAAGACTGGGAGCTGACTGTGGCTCAGATCATGAACTCCTGTAAACTTTATAAGCAATTAACAAAAGAGGAAAAAGCATCATACCACTACATAATTATGAATGTGAAAGTGAAAGTAATAGTCACTCAATTGTGTCCAGCTCTTTGTTACCCCATGGACTATAGTCTAGCAGACTCCCATCCATGGAATTCTCCAGGCAAGAATACTGGAGTGGGTTGCCATTCCCTTCTCCAAGGGATCTTCCCGACCCAGGGATGGAACCCAAGTCTCCTGATTGCAGGCATACCTATGATAATGGCTATAAGCCAAAACACTGAGGACACTGGCAAGGCTATAGACCAGCAGAAACTCTCATCCATTGCTTGTGAGAATGCAAATGGTACAGTTACTTTGGAAGACAATTGGGTAGTTTCTTACAAAGTTAAATATCACCTTACTATATAATCCAGCAACCATATTCCTAAGTATTTACCCAAAGGAGTTGAAACTTAAATTCACATAAAAACCTGCACACAAATGTTTAACACAGCTTTATTTATTATAGCTGTGAAAACTGGATGCCACCAGGATGTCCTTTAGTAGGTGAAGGGATAAACAAACTGTGTTACATCCATACAATGTAATCTTATTCAGCAATAAAAAGAAGTGAGCTATCAAGCCACAAAAACACATGGAGGAGCCTTAAGCGTATAATGCTAAATGAAAGAAGACAACCTGAAAAGACTGTGTGCTGTATTGTTCCAACTGTATGACATTCTTGAAAAGAAAAACTATAGCAACAGTAAACAGATCAGTGGCTGCCAGGAGTTTGAGAAGAGATATGAATAGGCAGCACTCTGGGGATTTCTAGGGTGAAACTATTCTGTGTGATACATGACACTATGCATTTGTCAAACCCACAGAACAATACAACATAGGAAATCAACCTTAATGTAAATAATAGAGTTTTGTTAATAATAATATATAAATATTGGCTCATTAATTTTAACAAATTTACCACACTAATGCAAGATGTTAGTGATAGGGAAAACAGTGGGGAGAGGTAGTCATATACAGGGACTTTCAGTGTTATATACTCAATTTTCCTGTAAACCTAAAGCTCTTCTAAAAATGAAATCTATCACCCCAAGCATCCAGTATCATGCATCGAACCTGGACTGGCAATTCGGGATTCAGAATGGGGAATATGTGTATACCTGTGGTGGATTCATGTTGATGTATGGCAAAACCAATACAATATTGTAAAGTTAAAAAAAAAGAAAGAAAAACAAAAAAAATGAAATCTATCAGTTAAAAACCAATAACAACAGCAACAATTACTCCAAGAACCGTGAGATAAAACCACAGGAGGAAGGCAAGAACAGGCTCTGAAGGATGTTGAAATATATAAGACTGTGCTCAGAAATTCATTCGTGTGTGAGGGGTGGGGGTAGGATTGCAAGGCTAGCAAGAAGAATCCTGGGACCAACTTCAAAAGTCCATCTGACCTCTTTCGAGAAATGGATTAGAGATGGCCAAAAAAGGATGAGGAGAGATGATGGCAGAGTTTCAAGTGAGACAAGCTGATTCTCAAGCTAGCATGATAGCAGTGGATGTAGAAGAAAATAGAATTGAAAGATGTTTGAAAGTGAAAGTCACTCAGTCATGTCTGACTCTTTGCAACCCCATGGACTATACAGTTCATGGAATTTTCCAAGCCAGAATACTGGAGTGGGTAGCCTTTCCTTCTACAGGGGATCTTCCCAACCCAGGGATCGAACCCAGGTCTCCCACATTGCAGGCGGATTCTTTACCAGCTGAACCACAAGGGAAGTCCAAGAATATGGGCATGGGTAGCCTATCCCTTCTCCAGCCAGTCTTCACAACCCAAGAATACAACTGGGGTCTCCTGCATTGCAGGCAGATTCTTTACCAACTGAGCTATCAAGGAAGTGAAAGGTGTTTAGGAAGTGGAATTAACAGGATCTCCTGGTGTACAGCAGCAACAGTAGAGAGCTGGAGAAGTCTAGGATTACTTTCTAATTTTTAGCAGAGCAACTGAATGGAGACTTGTGCTGCTGACTGAAATGGGGAAGACTAGTGAATAAGATGGTTTGGGAGAAAGACCATTAGTTCTCTGTTGAGACCAGTGTGCCTATTAAGCCTTGAAAGAAGAGTTTGAGTGGACAGTGAAATATTTAGGGCAGAAGCCCTGCTCAGGAGCCTGGGCTAAGATACAAAGGCCCTGGGGACTTTAGCATACAAGGATATCTTAGGTCCATGGAATCCTAGGTCCTAAACTAAAGCTAATGGCAGCTAACATTTCTGAGCTCTTATATGGCACCCAACATTATGAAAGATACTCTATACTAATTGCTTTATTCAGTCTTCATTCCAACTCTATGCATATGTGCAGCTTAGTAGCTCAGTCATGTCCGAGTCTTGTGACCCCATGGACTGTAGCCCTCTAGGCTCCTCTGTCCATGCAATTTTCCAAGCAAGAATACTGGAATGAGTTGCCATTTCCTCCTCCAGAAGATCTTCCAGACCCAGGGTTCGAACCCAAGTGCCCTGCATCTCCTGCCTTGGCAGGTGGGTTCTTTACCACTGAACCCCCTGGGGAGCTCCCCAGGCCTGTGAGGGAGATGCTATTAGTATACCACTTTAGAGATAGTAAAACTGAGGCCCTGCAAGGTCAAATGACATCTCCCATAACCACACTCACAGCAAACAACTAAGACACAACTGAAATCCCAGTCCATGTTCTACAGTCTTTATACTTTTAAACCCTACATTTTCAAATATCAGTATTTCAAATATTCTTTCAAGTGTAACCTAATCAGCCTCAGTGGGTGTGTACACCTATCTAACCTTTCCACACACTCAGAGATCTCAGCTTTTATCAAGCTTTTCTTAAGGAAGAAGTATCTGAGACTGCTTTGTTATTCTGATCTTTGCATGCTTCTTTAATTTCTATATTGCAGTAAAAACTGGAAAATGTGATCAGATAGTTTTCAAGTCTCATTAGTCAAATTAATATTGGTATTACAAGCAATCTGAAATTTTGGCAACTGCAATGGAAAAGGCTTAGAGGAATTAGGGGAGAAATTGGAAGAGAAATCAAATAGATTGTTTCATTTGGAAAAAGAAAAACAACTTTCAATTTACTTTTTTTTTTTTTTTAGAAGATTCCCTGGAATGAAACCAGAGCTGAGATGGGAAGTCCAGAACCTGAGACTTGGGGGCTCCGAGTCTGTTAACAAGTCACTTCTCAACTTTAGACCTCAGTTTCCTCATCTGTCAAGGGAGATGAAGAGTGGTTGCCCTGGATATTTCACAGGGCTTTGAAGAGACACGGGTGAGATGATAAATGGGGAAGCTTCATGAAGTGTGAAAAGCAGTAGACAAATACAGGAATTAATTTGAATAATGATTACACTTCATAAAGAGACAAGCCACTGTTATTCACAGACTGCATATCCAGGCTGGGTATTGCAGTCAGACACATGGAGATGCAGAAAGATAGACCTGAGTGATTGCCAAGATGAAGACCCTCCCTTGACAGATGAGGAAAATGGGACAAGAAATGGTAGCGGATTCACTGAGGGTCAGTGATAATAGAACTGATATGAACACCTGTATTTCTCCCTCCAGTCTATCAGTTTCTTTCTCTTTCTTTTAGCTAAGAGGTCTCTTGGCCATAGAGGAGATGGAGTGGTCCTTACTATCACCTGCGAGTATCAGTTTGGATCTTAGTGATTTTTTTCCCAGGAAGAAAAATACAGTAGTCTGACGCTTACAGAGGATTGTAGCTCCACCTCTCCAAGACTAGGAGTGAAACAACAAAAGCATCAATGTCAATAGCAGCTCACCTTCACTAACTGTTCAATTTGTGCCTGGATCTGTGCCGAGCATTTCACTTGCATGTGTGTCTCATTTTATCTCCACAACAGTCTTCTCAGTTGGGTGACATTATTGACTTCATTTTATAGATAATAAAACTGAGGCTTAGAGGTGTTCAAGAAGTTGCAGTGAAACATAGGCTGTAAGAGATGAAAGCAGATTCACCCCAGCCAATGGTACTGTTAGTTTCCAGATTTTAACCACTGTACACATTATCTTCCACCAAATCCTGAAGTCCTTGAGGCTGCAGTTCTAGGCTTCTCACAGTCTAGACTGTCTTTCTCTCTAGCTTTCAATCTGGAGAAACTGTGGGTCTGACCTCTCAGCTCCTCAGATAGTAGGATAATTCTGAAGGATGAAATGCACAGCCTCTCTGATGTCTTGACCTGGCACTTTGCTCCAGGGTGTGCTTTCTTCCTCTCTGCCTGTTCAAATCTCCCTTTCCTGTTAAGTGCCCCCCACAATGCCACACCCTGCTGGGCTTCCTGGTCACCAAGACTACACTGGGTTCTCTTTCTCCTTTGAGACCCTGTGACATACACTCCACACCATCCGTGTGGCTACTAGAGGGCTCAGCCTTCTGAGAGATTTTTCATTGGCTGCATAGATCTTTAAGCACAGGCGGCGGCGGCGGTGGCGGGCCGGCGCACTAAGCGCGGCCGAGAGCTACCCCACTTCCGAAGTCAGGGACAGTGGCCCAGAGTGCCAGGCTGCGACGGCACAGGAACGGCCGGGAGGAGACCCCGCGTCCGAGGTCAGGGGCGGCCAGGAGGAAATACCCAGTGTCCGAGGCCAGTGGTGACCAGGAGGAGACCCCGCGTCCGAGGTCAGGGTCGGCCGGGAGAAGCCACCTCGTACCCGAGGCCAGGGGCAGACCCTGAGGAGCCACCCCGAGCCCGAGGCCAGGGGCTGCAGCTGGGAGGAGCCACTCATGCCCGAGGCCAGGGCCAGTGGCCAGGAGGAGCAACCCGAGGAGCAGTGGCTGAGCAGGCACAGGAGGGCCTAGAGGAGAGCTATCCCATGTTGAAGGTCAGGAACAGCAGCGATAAGGAGATACCCCTCCTCCAAGGTAAGGAGCAGTGGCTGTGCTTTGCTGGAGCAGCTGTGAAGAGATACCCCATGCCCAAGGTAAGAGAAACCCAAGTAAGATGGTAGGTGTTGCAAGAGGGCATCAGAGGGCAGACACACTGAAACCACACTCACAGAAAACTAGTCAATCTAATCACACTAGGACCACAGCCTTGTCTAACTCAATGAAACCAAGCCATGCCTGCGGGGCAACCCAAGACGGGCGGGTCATGGTGGAGAGGTCTGACAGAACGTGGTCCACTGGAGAAGGGAATGGCAAGCCACGTCAGTATTCTTGCCTTGAGAACCCCATGAACAGTATGAAAAGGCAAAATGATAGGATACCGAAAAAGGAACACCCCAGGTCATTAGGTGCCCAACACGCTACTGGAGGTCAGTGGAGAAATACCTCCAGAAAGAATGAAGGGATGGAGCCAAAGCAAAAACAAAACCCAGCTGTGGATGTGACTGATGATAGAAGCAACGTACAATGCTGTGAAGAGCAATATTGCATAGGAACCTGGAATGTCAGGTCCATGAATCAAGGCAAATTGGAAGTGGTCAAACAAGAGATGGCAAGGGTGAACATCGACATTCTAGGAATCAGTGAACTAAAATGGACTGGAATGGGCGAATTTAACTCAGATGACCATTATATCTACTACTGCGGGCAGGAATCCCTCAGAAGAAATGGAGTAGCCATCATGGTCAACAAAAGAGTCTGAAATGCAGTACTTGGATGCAATCTCAAAAACGACAGAATGATCTCTGTTCATCCCCAAAGCAAACCATTCACTATCACAGTTACCAAGTCTATGCCCCAACCAGTAATGCTAAAGAAGCTGAAGCTGAATGCTTCTATGAAGACCTACAAGACCTTTTAGAACTAACACCCAAAAAAGATGTCCTTTTCATTATAAGGCACTAGAATGCAAAAGTAGAAAGTCAAGAAACACCTGGAGTAACAGGCAAATTTGGCCTTGGACTGCAGAAGGAAGCAGGGCAAAGACTAATAGAGTTTTGCCAAGAAAATGCACTGGTCATAGCAAACACCCTCTTCCAACAACACAAGAGAAGACTCTACACATGGACATCACCAGATGGTCAACACCAAAATCAGATTGATTATATTCTTTGCAGCCAAAGATGGAGAAGCTCTATACAGCCAAGAAAAATAAGACCAGGAGCTGACTGTGGCTCAGATCATGAACTCCTTATTACCAAATTCAGACTTAAATTGAAGAAAATAGGGAAAACCGCTAGACCCTTCAGGTATGACCTAAATCAAATTCCTTATGATTATACCGTGGAAGTGAGAAATAGATTTAAGGGCCTAGATCTGATAGATAGAGTGCCTGATGAACTATGGAATGAGGTTCTTGACATTGTAGAGGAGACAGGGATCAAGACCATCTCCATGGAAAAGAAATGCAAAAAAGCAAAATGGCTGTCTGGGGAGGCCTTACAAATAGCTGTGAAAAGAAGAGAGGCAAAAAGCAAAGGAGAAAAGGAAAGATATAAGCATCAGAATGCAGAGTTCCAAAGAATAGCAAGAAGAGATAAGAAAGCCTTCTTCAGTGATCAATGCAAAGAAATAGAGAAAAACAACAGAATGGGAAAGACTAGAGATCTCTTCAAGAAAATTAGAGATACCAAGGGAACATTTCATGCAAAGATGGGCTCAATAAAGGACAGAAATGGTATGGACCTAACAGAAGCAGAAGATATTAAGAAGAGGTGGCAAGAATACACGGAAGAACTGCACAAAAAAGATCTTCAAGACCCAGATAATCATGATGAGGTGATCACTCATCTAGAGCCAGACATCTTGGAATGTGCTATTTCAAATCCTGAAAGATGATGCTGTGAACGTGCTGCACTCAAGATGCCAGCAAATTTGGAAAACTCAGCAGTGGCCACAGGACTGGAAAAGGTCAGTTTTCATTCCAATTCTAAAGAAAGGAAATGCCAAAGAATGCTCAAATACCACACAATTGCACTCATCTCACATGCTAGTAAAGTAATGCTCAAAATTCTCCAAGCCAGGCTTCAGCAGTATGTGAACTGTGAACTTCCAGACGTTCAAGCTGGTTTTAGAAAAGGCAGAGGAACCACAGATCAAATTTCCCACATCCGCTGGATCATGGAAAAAGCAAGAGAGTTCCATAAAAACATCTATTTCTGCTTTATTGACTATGCCAAAGCCTTTGACTGTATGGATCACAATAAACTGTGGAAAATTCTGAAAGAGATGGGAATACCAGACCACCTGACCTGCCTCTTGAGAAATCTGTGTGCAGGTCAGGAAGCAACAGTTAGAACTCGACATGGAACAATATACTGGTTCCAAATAGGAAAAGGAGTCCGTTGAGGCTGTATATTGTCACCCTGCTTATTTAACTTATATGCAGAGTACATCATGAGAAATGCTGGACTGGAAGAAACACAAGCTGGAATCAAGATTGCTGGGAGAAATATCAATAACCTCAGATATGCAGATGACACCACCCTTATGGCAGAAAGTGAAGATGAACTAAAGAGCCTCTTGATGAAAGTGGAAGAGGAGAGTGAAAAAGTTGGCTTAAAGCTCAACATTCAGAAAACGAAGATCATGGCATCCGGTCCCATCACTTCATGGCAAATAGATGGGGAAATTGTGGAAACAATGTCAGACTTTATTTTGGGGGGCTCCAAAATCACTGCAGATTGTGACTGCAGCCATGAAACTAAAAGACATTTACTCCTTGGAAGGAAAATTATGACCAACCTAGATAGCATATTGAAAAGCAGAGACATTACTTTGCCGACTAAGGTCCATCTAGTCAAGGCTATGGTTTTTCCAGTAGTCATGTATGGATGTGAGAGTTGGACTTTGAAGAAGGCTGAGGCCGAAGAATTGATGCTTTTGAACTGTGGTGTTGGAGAAGACTCTTGAGAGTCCCTTGGACTGCAAGGAGATCCAACCAGTCCATTCTGAAGATCAGCCCTGGGATTTCTTTGCAAGGAATGATGCTAAAGCTGAAGCTCCAGTACTTTGGCCACCTCATGTGAAGAGTTGACTCATTGGAAAAGACTCTGATGCTGGGAGGGATTGGGGGCACGAGGAGAAGGGGACGACAGAGGATGAGATGACTGGATGGCATCACAGACTCGATGGATGTGAGTTTGAGTGAACTCTGGGAGTTGGTGATGGACAGGGAGGCCTGGCTTGCTGTGATTCATGGGGTCGCAAAGAGTCGGACACGACTGAGCGACTGAACGGAACTGAGCTGAACTGCATAGATCTTTGGGAATGTTCACATTATATCCTCAAACACACTGGAAACTCCTCCAAGGAAATATCAATGGCTGTTTCTCTCGGGTCCTCCAGTGTCTAGTACAAGGCAAACGGTCATCAGTAGTCAGAGTTTTAAATGAAATAAGAACATAAGGAGGAAGCTACAGAGAGGCAGTTTTTAGTTGAATAGAAGGATAACTTTCTCCATCAGACAAACTTTTTTAATAATGGGAAAGACAACCTTGCTATGTCAGTATTTAGCTATCATTGAAAGTGTTTACACAAAGAATTATTACTCAAGCATATTTTAAATGGGATTCCTGCTTTGAAGGAGAAAACTCCAGTATCTCTTCTATGAGTGAGTGAGTGAGTGAGTGAGTGAGAGTTTATGAGTGAGTAATTGGGTGAGTGAATGAGTTTGTGATTAAGTGGGTGAGTGAGTTTGTGAGTGAGTGACTTTGTCAGTGAGTGAGTGATTTTGTGAGTGAGTGAGTAAGTGGGTGAGTGAATTTGTGAATAAGTGAATGAGTTTGTGAGTGAGTGACTTTATGAGTGACCTTGCGAGTGAATGAATTTGGGAGTTTGTGAATGAGTGGGGAGTGACTGAATTTGTAGTTAGTGAGTGAGCTTGTGAGTGAGTGAGTGAATGAGTTTGTGAGTTTGTGAGTGAGTGAGTGAGTGAGTGGGTGGGTGAGTGAGTTTGTGAGTGAGTTTTTGAATGGGTAGGTGGGTGAGTGAGTGAGTTTTTGAGC
This sequence comes from Oryx dammah, assembly GCF_014754425.2. Classification (NCBI taxonomy): domain Eukaryota; kingdom Metazoa; phylum Chordata; class Mammalia; order Artiodactyla; family Bovidae; genus Oryx; species Oryx dammah. Next base: position 45,285,224 of record NW_024070213.1, on the reverse strand, counting down.
GAGTAGGTGGGTGAGTTTGTGAGTGGATGAGTGAGTGACTTTGTGAGTTTGTGAGTGAGTGAGTGGGGGAGTGAGTTTGTGAGTGAGTGAGTTTGTGAGTGAGTGAGTGAGTGAACACATTTGCAGCTGTCAGTCATTCACAGCCGGGCTCTCTCCACAGTAACTGAGACATGACATTCCACGTAACTCAGTCTTTTATCTGGAAAACACTGACATGAAGTAACTGGAAAGCAGATCTTATTTCCTCTATTTTCCAGATGAGGAAGCAGGCTTATTGAAGTAAAAATAATTTGCCTGAAGTCAGCAGTTGGTTGCACACCAGCTCCAGCCTTTGCAGTTCCAGGCCAGTTCAGTCTTTGCCTCAAAAGCCCCAGACTGCTTACAGTGTCATCACACCTGCTCTCCTCATTCAAAGCTTAGAGGGGGAGTTGGAAGAAATCCGAGAGAAACTTTGGCTTCTCTATGTTCTGCGCCTTCAGCCACAGAGCCATTGGGGCTTTCTCTCTTGAGTGTTTCTCAGTTTGGTTCCCTTCCCTCCATCAGCATGGCACTGCCTTCATGTTCTCTGATGCGGAGGAAGACTCTGGAATTAGACAGGCTGGATTCACTTCTCATTGCTGGCTCCTCGGCCATGTTCCTTAACATTTCTCAGTCTCAAGAGGAGAGTCATGACTACAGCCCACCTCGTAGATTTGTGCTGAGGATGAAATGAACTTACATGGAAACAGGTGGATAGATGGAGCTTAAAACTGTGCCTCAATATACGTTAAATGGTGTTCATTTATTAGTTGGGAATGGGGAGAGAATGCCCTTTTCTAACTGTGACCTTGGGCCAGTTGCTTAGCCACTCAGTGACTTGGTTTCCACATCTATAAAATGGAGATAATGACAGTGACCCCCACCTCTTGAGGATGATTGCAAGAAATAAACATATTGATGCACACAAAGAGGACTTAGAAATTGCCTGGCAAATTGCAGGTGCTCTAATGGTGTTGCTATATTGTTTTTCCTGATGAGTGATGATTGCATCCACACAGCCTTTTGCATATGCTTCATGGTCTGTATTCTGTCTTTAGGTTCACACCATCCCATAAAAATCATGACCTTTCCTTTTCACAATTTTCTGCTTTTATTCCTTCCATAATCACACTCCTCTTTTTTGCCAGAAACTTCTACAGTATCTGCTTTTCCCCTTACCTGACATGATGGTGGTAATCATGTCCATAAAACACCACAAGACTAGGCATGAATACTACAAACACAGATACTATGGACAATTTAATGGTAGAATCTGACCAACACTTCCCAGAGGAGGCAATCATGGATGCTAAGATTTAGAGGCATTTGAAAAAGTCAGAAGCTGGTTCATGCTTAGCTCTCATGGTTCATGTTGTAATGTCTTTGGGATTGTTTACTGAGAGGTCTCACCCATTCCATCTCTTTATCACTAGTGTTTAGCTGCTTCAGAAATGATGCTCACTGAAAGGTGATCCATTTACACAGCTAGATGGAAGCTTCTCCATTTTACAGATATGATAAAAAGAAGAAGAAAAAAACTATGACATAGAGATAGAAGTAGCACTCCAGGTGACACAAAGAGTTGCTCAATCTCTTTTCATTCTGCAAAGCCTTGTTCACACGCTGACTCTTCCATGAAGCCTTCGATTTACCCCAAACTGAGATAGAAATTTGTTTTCCCCTGAACTCCCTTAACTCCTTTAATTGAATAAATGGAGATGTCAAGTAACTCTATATGGCCATCATATCATTACCATGGGATTTTAGGGCATGAATCTTTGAGGGCAGAGTCCTTGTCTGGCACTTAGAAATTACCAGGAAAAAAAAAATTCTTATATGAATAAATAGATGAGAAATGGCATAATGAGAACCAAAATCTGGGATCCTGTCTCCTTCTAGGTGACCACACTGTTTTCAACCAAAATGAATCCTCTTGAATTCCTGCCTCCTTAGAGTACTGAGTTGGGTGAATTGCTTCCTAAAGATGTGCATTTGAGAAAGCCATCTATGCTAATATGCTCTTTAGCCAATGGGCTACTCCAGACAAGTGTTAATGGTTCTGTGACAACTGCGAATGGAGGAAATTAAGAGGGGTGGAGTGGGAAAAGGAATGCTGACCCCATTATTCACAGGGCCCTCCTGAAGGCTCAGCTTTAAAAGGGAGCAGAATTGAGACTTCTTTTAAGTAATTTTGGAAAATGGAGAAGCATAGCCATAATGGGATAAATCAACAGGTTCCTACAAGAGAAAATGCCCACCATAATGATCTTGGCAAGCTCTCAGCTCCCATGATCCTAAATGCAAGTGCACTAAAAATAAGGAAGTGGGCCTCCCCCTTCACTACTTTTTAACATAATCTTAGAACAACCACTCTACCTATGTCCTTGTGCCCTGCCTTCAACAACCCTCCCTCCCCCATATTTCTCTTTTCCTTCACAGCTTCTCAAAGGCAGGATAAAGCACAAGTCCTTTACAATACCCCCTGATTTCAAGCCCCAAATGACGCATGGTCCATCCTGTGACCCTCCAGCCCCAAAGTGGTGTCACATGACCCTCACCCACAGACGCAGTTGCCTTTGTCTAGCTGCTGGCCATAGTTTATCCACTTCCTAGGAAGGAGAAGAGGTGTGGTTTCACAAATCTCTAGTTTAATCACAACCTAAGGATGCCTTTGGGCTTCCCTCGTGGCCCAGTGGTAAAGAATCCACCTGCCAACGCAGGAGACCTGGGTTCGATGCCTGGGTCAGGAAGACCCCCCAGAGAAGGAAATGGCAACCCACTCCAGTATTCTTGCCTGGAGAATTCCATGGACAGAGGAGCCTGGTGGGCAACAGGCTATGGGGTCACAAAGAGTTGGACCCAACTGAGCGACTGAACAACAACAAAGGGTGCCTTTCCCACTTTTCTTGCTTGTATTAGTAGTGCAGCCGTGTCTGACTCTTTGTGACCTTATGGACTATAGCCCCCCGGGCTCCTCTGACCGTGGAATTCTCCAGGCAAGAATACTGGAGTGGGTTTCCATTTCCTTCTACACAGGATCTTTCTGACCCCGGGACTGAACCCAGGTCTTTTGCATTGCAGGTAGGTTCTTTCCCTTCTGAACCACCAGGGAAGCTTATGTCCCAATTCTAGAAACCAGACTTCTGCCAGCTTCTATGTCCCACCTAGTGCCTATTACCAGGCACCTGAGCCTTGCCTGGGTGATCTGCCATGTCCCAGCTCCTTTAAGATATTCTGCTTTGAAGCCTTCCATTGAACTTAAGCCACCATCCCCATCTCCACCCTTGTTGAAACCTGTTAGTAGTCTGCCTGTTTCTCCTGGACATTAAAATACTCCATGGGAAGCTCAACATCCTTCAAGAGCTGGCCCCTGCTCACCACCACACCTCACACCACACCCTTCAGTGCCCAGCTGCTCTGACTTTTTAGTTCTTGGAGAGCACCTCCATCACAGGATTTTTATACATCAAGGTCTCTCTGATGGAGCCTTGTCTTGGAAATACCAACCTGGGTATTGGGAAGATATTTTAAGGTCTAAGAAAGTAAGGCCAATTGTTCACAAAAAGTCACAAAGTTTATTTACTTTCTTCCTGTGCCAACATGCATTTGGGAGTATGGGAAGCAGAATGGCAAGTTTAGAAAATGTAGAAAGAGTAATGGAACTATTAGACACCTGACTCAAGAGAACCCCCAAGGGAAGAGCAGGTCCCTGAAGTATGATTGTCCTGCCGCCAAGCAGCTGTTGACCCCCACCTCTGTTTTGAGCTAAGATGATATATAAGGGCATCTTCCTTTTGGTTTTTGATATTACGGGGACTAAGGGAAGCTGATGCTGGGAAAGATTGAAGACAAAGGGAGAAGAGGAAGGCAGAGGATGAGATGATTAGTTAGCATCACCAACTCAATAGACATGAATTTGAGCAAACTCTGGGAGAGAGTGGAAGACAGGAAAGCCTAGCATGCTGCAGTCCATGGGGTTCACAAAGATTCAGATGCAACTTAGCAACTGAACAAGGGAAGCTGATTCCAGCCACAGCAGGTGGGAGAGCCAGCTCCCCTTCCCACTCCCTCTTTCAATTAGCTTAGTCAAGCTTTTGGAGATTTATGAAAACTTCTGTCTAGCGCTAGGAAGAGAAGAGAAAGCTTTTCGCTGCAATGTGTTCTGATAGGCACTTTTTTTTACCACTTCTACCTGATCTAATGGAATTTAGAAGGAAGTTATTGCTTGGCAGAGCATAGGATGAAAAGTGTGGAATGTCCCTCTAGAAGGATCCTTTGAGTCCCTAGTCTCCCTTGCATCCAGAAGCCCAGAGAGGGATAGTTGCTTGCCCAATACCACACAGCATGTTTGTGACAGAGTCAGATCCGAAGTCAGATCAGACATTCCTGACTGGAGAGGAGTTGCTGGTGGTGGGTGAAGTTCCTAAAACTGGTGGGCGATACTTTGCATCTATGGGTCCATGTGCCTTTGCAGGGCAGGAGCAGCCGTACTTTTTATTAGATTCTTAAAAGAGGTCCGTAACCCAAACCAGGTTAAAAGTCACCAGCATCCCAATGAACAATTCTTAATGTTTAGAGAGTTTGTAAAGTGTAATGGAAGCAACAAAACTAACCCATAAGAAACAATCAGAGAAAAACATCAGTTGGTGGTTTGGTGTTAAAATGTATTGTGTGGACTATTAATACCCTGAAACAGAAGGAAAGAGGTCACTAAGAATTATAATGACTAACAGTGATATAGAGCTTCTCCCTGCCAGGCACCATTTTGTCTTTACATTTATTGGCTAAATTAATCTTCATGGCAACCCTCTTAGGTATAAACTATTATCCTTCCCCATTTTACAGATGAAGACACTGAGGAAATGGAAGTTAAGTCACTTGCCTAAGATCAATGACTAGTAAGGAGCAGAATCAAGATTGGAATCATCCTGTTAAATTGTCACATGTAGGATTCCACACAGGACACAGGGCATAGAGGAAGATAGATCACATAGCCCCTGCCTCTGCGAGTTTGTGGTTTTCTGGAGGAGGCAGGGGAAAAACACTGATAATGCTTATAAAAGTTCTAGCTCTAAGCAACTTCTTCAGATGCAGTGGATGGGCAGGGTGGAGAGGAAACCTGGGCACAACCAGAAACCCAGCAGGCAGGTGGCAGAGAGACAAGAGTTTAAACTAGTTTATGCAGGACAACCTGGTCATGTTCTGTGTGTTCTGTCTGGGCAGCTAAATAAGCCTTGTTTTCAGAAGGAGACCATCTCTAGCCAGCCGATGAGACAGGCCAAGTAGCAAGCCCAGCCAGTGGCCCAACACCGAGGAGCTGGTGGTTCTGTTCTCATTCCAGAACACCTGTCTCTGCAGGCAGCAAAATTTGGAGTAGCACAAAGACTGGCAGTTGGGATACCCAAATCCCAACCAAATGGTCTGAGATCTGGCCAGAGATGGATAGTGAGTAAGGGAAAGGAATTTTCCTAGCTTAGACTGAGACTAAGGTAGGACCAGGCAGGACCTGCCCCTACTGGCTGCGGGACCTTTTATGATAGAATGCGCACCCTCCTCAGTTTTCTCATCTGTGGACTGGGCGCTCCTATCACCTCTCATAGGATGGTTGTGAGGCTGAAACGAGTGGCACAAAGAAAGCCCTCAAAATACTTATTTCTTCACTGAACAGCTATTTGTTTGAGTATCGATTATGCACCAGGTTCTGGACCAGATGCTGCTGGTACACAAGTTTACAAACCAGTGTGGCTTCTGCTCTTAGAGAATTCAAAATTGATCATCCTTCCCATTGAGAATGGTTATCAGTGGTAAGCATACTGTTATCACCATCTTTGTTATGAATAAATAAGGAGGACTCACTCTCTCTCCTCTCCCCTTTTTCTCTCCATTCAACCTCCAAGAGTGTCCACATAACAGGATACATCACCATCTTTTTGTCTTCATCTGGCACTACGGCAGGCCTTTTATTCTTATTCATTCCTATATTCCTACAGCTGCATCCTATTTGTTCCTACATCCTACAGAGTCTGACCCAGAGTAAGCCCCAGGTGTGTGGATTGGCTTGGATTGGATGAAGCCTGGACAGGGGCCCAGACCCTTGATCACAGCCAATCTGGTCAGGATTGAGGAACAGACTAGTGGGGTGCATACATGGCTAGGGGAGGGGCTGCTGCCTTCCTAAATTTTAGGGTTCCTCTCCCCCCTGCTAGATTTAGACCTGGATGGGATGTGTGGAGCCTCTGGGGCAGCAAAAGACTCCAGCCATCATCTGGAGCAGATCTGAAAGTGGGATTGCACCCCAACTTCTGCAGACAAGAGGAAGGGCAGCAGCTACAACCCCTACTGCTGGGATTTGCTGAACCTCGGGGCTTGGCTGCAGGCTACCACGGAATGTTTTGAAGGTCGCAGCCGTGGTGTGGATGGATCCATGCTTTATGGGGTGTGGTCAATTTGGGCCCTCTTTAAGAAATGAAATGCAAATTAGGTTAAAATGGAATTAAACATTTAAAAATGGTACAAATGAACTTATTTACAAAATGGAAATACAGTCACAGATGTGGAAAACAAACATATGGCTACCAGAGGGGCAAAAGGAGAGAGTGATAAATTTTGAGACTGAGATCAACATTAACAGACTACTATATATGAATTAGAGGACTAACAAGGACCTACTGTATAGCACAGGGAAATCTACTCAGTACTCTGTAATGACCTATATGGGAAAGAACCTAAAAAAGAGTGTATATGTGTGTAACTAATTCACTTTGCTGAACGCTTGAAACAAATACGACATTGTAAATCAACTATATTAAAAAAAATTTTTTTTAAGACACACACAAAAGACACCACAACATCAGAGAAACCACAGAATACTTCTATGAACTGACCACTGCTACAATCCCTCCTTTTGTTCTCAACTTTGGGCAGCATACTCTGCTCTCCAGGTGACAACAGTTTTGTAGCATTATTCTGCACAAAGAACAAGGGGATGATCGGGCTTCACTCCAGACCAAAAAATGTCATTAATAGTTGATAAAAAGGCTTCTAACTTCACAGCACAATGTTGTTAATGTCATGTAAATTATTATGATTATAGTCCAAAGTGCAGTAAATGGTCTGTCATGTGCTTCACATATGAGCTGCTAAGGTTGCACTCACTGTGGAACTGCTACCGGTTTTCCCCCTAAAAATATAGAAAGTGGTCTTTTAAAATATTTATTTATTTATTTGGCTGCTTCAGGTCTTAGTTGCAGTGCACGGGCTCTCCAGTTGTGGCATGCAGGCTTACTTGCCCTGCAGCACATGGGTTCCCCAACCAGGGGCCGAACAGGTGACCCCTGCAATGGAAGGCAGATTTTTAGCCACTGGACCACCAGGGATGTCCTAAAACATGGGAGTTGTGGTAAACCACATTTTTCCTCAACTCCCTTCCAAGAATACAAGAAGCTGACACCCTGAAATGCAGAAGAAAGTCTTCACCAAAACTCAGAACAAAAACTCCCTCCCCAGAGTTGCATAGTGTTTATAATTGTATGTACTGAGTTATCAGGTCTGTTTCTGACAAGGAGATTTTCATGCTGAAAAGGCATTAATAGGAAAGGAATCAATCCTTCACTCAAAACTTTACATCCTCTGATGAGGGGAAGAATCTTCCACATACTAATTTCTGATTTCGTACATTTCAAACCTGTTTTTTGCTTCCATCACCCATGCTCCTCCAGAACCCAGTGCTGCAGGACACTTTCATTCACAATATACCCCAGTCCAGGTCTCCCGGTCACACTGCAAAGTGAATTGACACAGCAGGAAGCCATTCCTACACCAGAATGACCAGCAGTGCTGTGATTACATGCAGTAACGGCTGCAACCACATCAAAATACCTCACTGGTACTGACCAAACGTGTCCCCTCATCCGAGCTCCCCCTTTGCCAATGCCAGAGATGCTTGGAGTCCCTCTAAACCAACAACCACCCAGCATGAGGGGATATCTTTCTTAACCATTTGTGGTTAATACTTCTTACTTTCACAAATTTTATAGCAGTACATTGCTATGAACTCAGTGTTCAAGTCCTTTCAAATCCCTATTTGAGAAACCTATTCCTCAATGTGATGGCATTGGAAGGTGGCCTTTAGAAAGTAACTAGGTCATAAGGGAGGAGTGCTCATGAATTGGATTAGTGCCCTTCTATGAAGAGGTCAGAAAGCTACTGACTTTCTTTCCACCACCTGAGGACACAAGAAGTCAACAGTCTGCAAGGCAGAAGACAGTCTTCACCAGAACTCAGTCGTGCTGGAATCCTGACCTTGGGCTTCCAGCCTTCAGAATGGCGAGAAATGAATTTTCTTGTTTATAAGCCACTTGGTCTATAGTACCTGATATGGCAGCCTGAACAGATTCAGACAGCGATACTCATGCGAGCATATTGCTAGGGTTTCCTCCAAGCCTCAAAAGGATCTTGGGCAAGTAGGGGTCCTGAATCTTCCATTTCATTTACTCCCTTTGATGTAAACCCACCTCTGGTTGTAAACCCTGGGGAAGAAAGAGGCTTAAAGCCAGCACCAGTGAGGTGTGACTCCTTAGCATGCAAGCATCAGGTAAGGGCTACTCAAGACAGTCTGTGTCTTTTGTCTGCTGTGTCCCTATTTGTGACAATCAGAACCCATGTGTCCAGAAGAAGGTAACTCTGCCTCCTGAAAATAAGACAGAAAAACAAGTTAGAGAAGAATTCCTCCTGTTCACAGAGGCAGCTTCCACATTTGCAATAGCTATTTCCATTTCTCTAAGAAATGATGAGCTAATTATGGGGCCAATGGTTGTACCCACTGACCCTCCCGCAACTGCTAAGTCTGAAGCTTAAAACCAAGTGGCCAATTGGCCACCATTCACCATGATTAAAAAATCATATTAGTTGCAACAGGGATGAAGTAGAAGCCTGTAAATTGGAAGAACAAATGTAGTTAATGTTGAAAAATCTGTACGGACATCCACTGTCACAGTCTTCTGGTAATCAGAGCCTCTGCACTTTACGAGTCTATCATTCTTCAAGCTGCCTTCTGAGTCTTCAGTGCAGAGGCTGAGTTCAGACGGAAACAGAAGCAGAAATCTGATGGAATACCTTGAGTCCAATGGGCCAGCCCAGTACCATCCCTAAGTTCCATGATTTTGGCAAAAATATGAGTTTTCTGTCGAGAACAGGAATCTGAGAACACAAATAGGACCCCCCACCCCTCCAGCCTGCTCCAGACACAAGAGATCAAGAGCAGGACTGAGCAAGCCTGACCTAGTACCCTCTGGGATACTCAGTGCTGAAACAGATGATGCTTCCTGATCATCCTTTGTATATTTCTCATCTTCACGGCATTCTATTAAATCCCAAAGAATCCCACAGAGCTCTGATTCATCCCCATGATAGCAACTTAGAAGCATCTGTTGGAATATTGAAATAACTAACTACTTGGAAAAACAATTTTTCTTGCTGCCCCTTTGTTGCAGCTGCCCTATGTAGGCTTCAGCTCATGAATTGAGAGCTAAAGCCCTGGGAACAAGGCACCTGCCAAGAATTTCAGAGTTCATTCAATGTCATGCCCCCTTTTCTACAGAGAGGATAAGGCCCAGAGAGGGGGAAAAATGACTTGGCCAAGATGATAGAGTAAGCTGGTGGCAGAAACAGTATAAATACTTAGATCGCCAAATTCTTGATCCAGAATTCTACAAAAACTGTGTTTTTCCCATCTGCTCTGCCAGAAACTTAGCCAGTATTCCTTGCAAAGACCTGGCCTCCCACACAACCTCCTGAACAAGGTCTGTGGTCTTCTGAGCAGCAGAGAGCCCTTCAGCCTTTTGCCATAAGCTCCAGTGCCTCATCCACTCCAGAGACACCGGGTTACATATTTGCTCCTTGAGACTTGGCCCCCAACTCTGGCAGAATTAGGAAATACACGTTTACCTGTTCAAAGCTCAGACTGCATATGTGTATCATTAAGTTCTCAGCCAGAGCACCAGGCCAATAAATATTAGCCAGAATGGCTGGGACCTAGGGAGAGTGGTTGCAGGCCAAAGCCCAGAGCAGCTATGCATTGAGGAGGGGGCCGGCATCCTGCCTTGATGCCACTTGGGCTTAAGTCTCCTTTGAAAAAATCTCTAGCCCAGCCCTCCTCTGACCTGGGCATCCAGCCCAGAGACAAAATGCATTGTTGCTTTTCTCTCCTTCACTCTCAGTGGCCCAATGGAGGCCATTAGACCCTCATGCTGGGGTCATTTCACGCCAGATCTTCCTCATCATTCAGACCTCATTGGAATATCATCCTGAGTGAGATCTTCCAGAAGCATCCTGTCATAGTGACACTACTCCACCCTTCTCTTCACTCTCTACCCCATGGCCGTGGTTTGCTTTCTTCATGACACATCTCATTTCCTAACATTTCTCTATTCAATTAGTTAAGAGATCACGTGACCTGATTGTGAAGACCTTTATCTCTGAGCTCCAGGCATCTAGGCTCAAGTCATAGTTCTACCACTTGTTAACTGTAAGATCTCAAGAAAGTTATCTAACTTTCAGCTCTGTGCCTCAGTTTCCCATCTCCAGAAGGAGCTGCCAATGAGCTTCAAGGATAAACTTTGAGTCACGTAAAGGCATGAAACCACACGGAGCCAACCTGCTTGCTGTGAACAAAGGGAATGTCATAAAAAGAAGTTACAAAGATTAGCTACTGTCACATGACCAACTGAGAAACAAAGGCTGTAATAGTGATAAATATTTATCCCTTATTTTGATATGAATATCATTGTGTACATATTAACCATTTCTTTTCCTTCCCTTGCCCATTTCCCTACCATAGAACATAAAATGCATTTAGTAGGGATTTATCTTATATCTCAATATTGAAGCTACGAGATATCAGAGAAATGGACTTAACTGGAAGAAGAATGGACATCACCCAAAGGTGGATAAAGCAACATGCATCCTTTTTTAAGGAGAAGGTTAGTGTGTTTTCAGTTGTATATAAAAAGCATGTTAGATGGGAGCAATTTTCTGCTATTGTCATTGTTGAGGAGTTAACTATGGCTAAAAGAGATATGAGTGCATGACAGGTTGACAAAGGATGGGGTCTCCTCTGAGCTAGTAAGCTAGAACTGGGCTTCCCAGAATTCCCTGTGTCTCTCCAGGACACATTGACCATCAAAGGCACGTGTATGAGACTGAGAAGTGGAAGGGGAAAAAATGGCAGCTCTTTTTTTCTTTTCTTACCCCATGAAGGTCTGTATGGAACCCAGGTGCTGTTACTGTTCACATGAACATTGTTCCTGGTCTGCTGCCTCACCTAACGACATGGCTGGGCCAACTCCAGCACCCACTTGCCCCTTCCTTTAGCTCCTTCAAACCCTGGTCCAGTGTGTGCAACTCCTTGCAAAGCGCACCAGCTGCTGCTGGTCACATACGCCCCTGCTCTCTCCCACTTCATGTCCATCTTTCCTTCCTACCTGTCCTGCTGACTTCAGACCCAATACCAGATGTGAAGTAACAGCCTTATACAAACTCTTCAGTGAGATCCTACAAGCACACAAGGTTAAATCCCCATAATAAATGCTCTGGCTATATAATTCTCAGTGTTTCTCCTTCTCTGATCAAATCCCCTTTCAGAGGGGGTCACAAAGGGGGGCCTTTGTGACCCCTTTGACATGATGCCACAGGCCTTTCTCTTGCCCCTTGAGCATGTCAAGCTTATTCCCACCAAGGACAGTTCACACTTGCATGTCATCTACCTGAGACACCTTTCCCAGACATCCTCAGGCCCAGCTCCTTCCCATCAAGACTTCTCAGCTCAAATGTCACCTCTGTTGTGAGGCTTGCCCTGATCACAGCAACTAAAATAAACCCCCAGTTATTCTTAATCACATTCTATCACTATTGTTTCCATGGCACTGATCACTCTCTAAAATCACATTTGTATTTCTTTAGATACCAGCTGTCTATCTTTTGACAGCGTTTTAACAGGGGAGATCTTGCCTAATTTACTAACCATGGTATCCCCTTGCCCAGGGCCAAGCCACATGCTGAGGCTCTGCATAGAATGAACGGATGGCCTTGTTCCAGCTAATTACCTCTGGGAGCCTCAATTCCCTGCGGGGTTCGGGTTGTGAGCAGGCTTTTCTCACAGAGCCTCAGGGCACTGGTCAAGCCTGCAGATGAAGAGCCCCAGCTCAGCACCTGGCAGGGAGTTGGCTCTCAGAGCCTCCCTGTATTCATGCCCTACTAGGAACCTCTGGGGCACCTGAGGGCTGAGCTGGACTCCCCAGGGTAGCACCAGACCTCTGAGATTCCTGGAGGCCAGAAGGGTACTTCTACTTTATGTTATTATTTGTTACTGTTTTCAAAAGATGCCAGAATTGTCTTCTGCCAATAGGTCTAGTATGCTGTGCGCCTTCTTGTTAAAAAAGACTTTGGGGACTTCTCTGGTAGTCCAGTGGTTACGACTCTACTCTTCCACTGGAGGGAGCATTGTTTTAATCCTCGGTCAGAGAACTAAGATCCCATCCCATGTGGTGCGTGATGTGCCCAAAAAATAGAAGAGGGAAAGAAAAGACTCTCTCAGCAACCATGCCTGGTAATTCTTATTTCTCCTCCTTTTGCTTCCTCCTCCACACACGGAGCCAGTGACGATACCCCAGCCTCTGCCCTGAGCCCACTGAATCACGCTGTCATTGGGCTCAATTGATTTCCTTGCCTTACAGACTTGGAGAAAGAAACACTATTTCATCTGGCCTGGAGGAAAGCTGGGTACTGCGGGAGAGATGCAGAGGGATATTTTGGAAAACGATGCAGAGATCCTGCACATCAGCAAAATCCAAAGATCAGGGTGATTCCTGCTCACACATCCTAAGTTTGGATCTGAAAAAGTAAAAGATTAAAAAAAAAATCCCTGTACAGACCTATAGTTAAAATAAGAAGCCAGTCAGTGATACTACAATTCACTTTCAACTCCTAATTTGGGAAGTAATAAACTCATCTCTGGGCTTCCCTGGTGGCTTAGTGGTAAAGAATCTACCTGCCCATCCAGGAGATGCGGTTTTGATTCCTGGGTTGGGAAGATCCCCTGGAGAAGAAATTGGCAACCCACTCCACTATTCTTGCCTGGGAAATCCCACGGCCAGAGGAGTTTGGTGGGCTATAGTCCGTGGGGTCACAGAGTCAGATATGTCTTGGCGACTAAACACACACAAAAATAGTACATTATTTATTTCCTCCTCCTTCTCCTCCTCCTTCTTCTTGACAGAACCCATTAAGTTCATTCCACAGCCAGAACTAATAGGTTGTGACTGTACATTCTAGATTGTAGGCCCACAAGATCAAGGATCAGAGCTATTTTGTTCACAGCACTATCCCAAGAACCTACTGAAATCCCTGACATATATTCATTACTTAATAAAACTTAGCTGAATTAATGAATAAATAAATGTATCCAGTTTCTTTTGTGGCATCTCCTAACAAGTTCTCTCTTCTCAAATCTAAACCTCTAACATGAACGTGAAGTCGCTCAGTCGTGTCCGACTCTTTGCAGTCCCATGGACTATAGCCTACCAGGCTCCTCTGTCCATGGGATTTTCCAGGCAATAGTACTGGAGTGGATTGCCATTTCTTAGACCAACACTATCTTTTTTTTCCTGACCCTTTTCAAAGTCTCCTGTTTCAAAGCTAAGTAAGGTAGATTGCATTTCATTATTTATGTTCAGAGTTCCCTTCTATGCCATTAACCAATCAGTTCTAGGTGCTAAAATGCAAATCTAAACATTTAACTCCTTTATTTAAAATCCTTCTATTTATTTGCTTTTACAACTCACATTTATCTAACACATACAACATGTGTGAAGCAGACACCTTCACAGGCTCACATTTCCAGGCTTACCTTGGCATTCTTTCTATATTCCTCTTAATTCAACTACACCAGGCAGTTCATCATTCCTCCATACACTCTGACATGCTTTCATGTCCATGCCTCTCCCAAGCTCCCCCCTCAACTTGGAATTCTTGTCAAGCCCTTTGCATATCTCACTCGGTTGAAGTAGAAACTCTTATACATGCTAACAAGGAAATTTTCATATACAGCCATCCCCATAGCCAGTGCCACCTTATGCATACCATTCATTGTATATAATTTTGCATTTTGAACCCAGATATAGCATCCCTTACATGACTTTTTAGCTACCTATGGCTGTCTGTTTTCCCCTTGGCCTGTGAGCTCCTTGAGGACAGAAATGAATGGACTGTTATTAATCTTCATCTTGTATCATGGGCACTGAGCACACAGTAAATGTTGAAGGAAAAGAGAACAGGAGGGAGGAACAGAGGGAAGGACTCCAGAAAAGGGCCTCTACTTCCTTATCACTGCCCTGCTCTGCGTCCATCACTGCATCCCTCTTCTCTATTGCTTATTCCAGCCTCTGAAAAATGAAATACTTGTTAGACTTTTACAACAATTTACCAGTTGGTGCATTTTCACAGGGTTAGACATCCAGCAGATGTCTGCCTGGTTGCAATTCCCATTGGTAGGAGATCTTAATTCTTTGAAGATTTTGAAATCCACATAGAAAAAGCATCATCTGTTATTTTGAGTCTGAAAATCTCTAACCCTTTAACCTTCTTTTCACATTGAAATGATACTTAAACAACTTGATTTCTTTTATCATAGGAAGTTTTTCAAGAACCTTGCATTTCTGTTCCAGCAGAACAAAGTGCATTGTCTCTTTGCTTTCTTTGGATTCTAGGTACTGTTCCCTTGGTATGGACTCTTCTTGCTCACCTGTATCCTTCCTCCTTACCCCTTCGACTCTTCAACTCACTTGCTCATATTTATTCCTCTCTTGATTTGGCCAAGTGAGCTCCTCCAGATTCTCACTAGACTTCATCTGTTCCTTCTTCATTTAAATCTCATCGAAAATGTCTTCTGTCAATTCACTCATTCAATCAGCATTTATAAGATCATTATTGTGCTTCCGTTCAGTTCAGTTCCATTGCTCAGAGTCAGTGTCTGACTCTTTGCAACCCCATGGACTGCAGCACACCAGGCTTCCCTGTCCATCACCAACTGTCAGAGCTTGCTCAAACTTATGTCCATCCAGTCAATGATGCCATCCAATCATCTCATGCTCTGTAGCCCCCTTCTCCTCCTGCCTCCAATCTTCCCCAGCATCAGGGTCTTTTCCAATGACTCAGTTCTTCCCATCAGGTGGCCAAAGTATTGGAGTTTCAGCTTTAGTATCAGTCCTTCCAATGAATATTCAGGACCGATTTCCTTTGCTTGGTGTACTGTAAACAGTAAACAATACATAGCCTCTGTCCTGGTTATTATAAATAGTCCTGCAATGAACACTGGGTGCATGTATCTTTTTGAATTATGGTTTTCTCAAACGATATGCCCAGACAAGGAGAGAAAGGGAAGGTGGAATGAACTGGGAGATTAAGATTGACATATATAACACTACCATGAGTAAAGTAGATAGCTAGTGGGAACCTGCAGTATAGCAAAGGGAGCTCAGCTTGGTGCTCCATGATGACTTAGATGGGTGGGATGGTGGGAGTGGGGACCCAAGAGGGTGATGGTATGTATATATATACTGATTTACTTTTTATACAGTAGAAACTAACACAACATTGCAATGTAATTATGTTGTTGTTCAGTCAGTAAGTCGTGTCCGACTCTGCAACTCCTTGGACTGCAGCACGCAAGGCTTCTTTGTCCATCACCGTTTCCCAGAGTTTGCTCATACTCATGTCCATTGTGTTGATGATGCCACCCAACCATCTCAGGCTCTGTAGGCCCTTCTCCCACTGCACTTAATTTTTTCCAGTATCAGGGAAGCTACTATACATCAATTAAAAAAATACATTTCCAAAAAAGACACAGACCATGCCATTTGGGATAGTGAAATCTAGTCCAGAATGGATGGGCAACATGTAAATACATAATAACCTGCTGTGATAAGGTCTGACCTTGGAATGGAGATGGGAAAGATTTCCCAGGGAAGTGACATCCAAGGTAAGACCCTGCATAGAAAAGAAGGAACTTGTTACATCACAAGTCTTATGTCCACCCTTCAGTTCAGTTCAGTGGCTCAGTTGTGTCTGACTCTTTGTGACCCCATGAATCGTAGCACGCCAGGCCTCCCTGTCCATCACCAACTCCCAGAGTTCACTCAGACTCACATCCATCAAGTCAGTGATGCTATCCAGCCATCTCATCCTTGGTCATCCCTTTCTCCTCCTGCTCCCAATCCCTCCCAGCATCAGAGTCTTTTCCAATGAGTCAACTCTTCTCATGAGGTGGCCAAAGTACTGGAGTTTCAGCTTTAGCATCATTCCTTCCAAAGAAATCCCAGGGCTGATCTCCTTCAGAATGGACTGGTTGGATCTCCTTGCAGTCCAAGGGACTCTCAAGAGTCTTCTCCAACACCACAGTTTAAAAGCATCAATTCTTCGGCACTCAGCTTTCTTCACAGTCCAACTCTCACATCCATACATGACCACAGGAAAAACCATAGCCTTGACTATACAGACCTTTGTTGGCAAAGTAATGTCTCTGCTTTAGAATATGCTATCTAGGTTGGTCATAACTTTCCTTCCAAGGAGTAAATGTCTTTTAATTTCATGGCTACAGTCACCATCTGCAGTGATTTTGGAGCCCAAAAAAATAAAGTCTGATCCTGTTTCTAGTGTTTCCCCATCTATTTGCCATGAAGTGATGGGACCAGATGCCATGATCTTCGTTTTCTGAATGTTGAACTTTAAGCCAACTTTTTGGCCCTCCTCTTTCACTTTCATCAAGAAGCTTTTTAGTTCCTCTTCACTTTCTGCTATAAGGGTGGTGTCATCTGCATATCTGAGGTTATTGATATTTCTGCCTGCAATCTTGATTCCAGTTTGTGGTTCTTCCAGCCCAGCATTTCTCATGATGTACTCTGCATAGAAGTTAAATAAGCAGGTTGACAATATACAGCCTTGACAGACACCTTTTCCTATTTGGAACCAGTCTGTCGTTCCATGTCCAGTTCTAACTGTTGCTTCCTGACCTGCATACAGATTTCTCAAGAGGCAGGTCAGGTTGTCTGGCATTCCCATCTCTTTCAGAATTTTCCACAGTTTATTGTGATCCACACAGTCAAAGGCTTTGGCATAGTCAATAAAGCAGAAATAGATGTTTTTCCGGAACTCTCTTGCTTTTTCCATGATCCAGTGGATGTGGGCAATTTGATCTCTGGTTCCTCTGCCTATTCTTAAACCAGCTTGAACATCTGGAAGTTCATGGTTCACATACTGCTAAAGCCTGGCTTAGAGAATTTTGAGCATTACTTTACTAGCATGTGAGATGAATGCAATTGTGTGGTAGTTTGAGCATTCTTTGGCATTACCTTTCTTTGGAATTGGAATGAAAACTGACCTTTTCCAGTCCTGTGGCCACTGTTGAGTTTTCCAAATTTGCTGGCATCTTGAGTGCAGCACTTTCACAGCATCATCTTTCAGGATTTGAAACAGCTCAACTGGAATGCCATCACCTCCACTAGCTTTGTTCGTAGTGATGCTTTCTGAGGCCCACTTGACTACATATTCCAGGATGTCTGGCTCTAGGTGAGTGATCACACCATCGTGATTATCTTGGTCGTGAAGATCTTTTTTGTACAGTTCTTCTGTATATTCTTGCCACCTCTTCTTAATATCTTCTGTTTCTGTTAGGTCCATACCATTTCTGTCCTTTATTGACCCCATCTTTGCATGAAATGTTCCCTTGGTATCTCTAATTTTCTTGAAGAGATCTCTAGTCTTTCCCATTCTGTTCTTTTCCTCTATTTCTTTGCATTGATTGCTGAAGAAGGCTTTCTTATCTCTTCTTGCTATTCTTTGGAACTCTGAATTCTGATGCTTCTATCTTTCCTTTTCTCCTTTGCTTTTTGCTTCTCTTCTTTTCACAGCTATTTGTAAGTCCTCCCCAGACAGCCATTTTGCTTTTTTGCATTTCTTTTCCATGGAGATGGTCTTGATCCCTGTCTCCTCTACAATGTCACGAACCTCATTCCATAGTTCATCAGGCACTCTATCTATCAGATCTAGGCCCTTAAATCTATTTCTCACTTCCACTGTATAATCATAAGAGATTTTATTTAGGTCATATCTGTATGGTCTAGTGGTTTTCCCTACTTTCTTCAATTTAAGTCTGAATTTGGCAGTAAGGAGCTCATGATCTGAGCCACAGTCAGCTCCTGGTCTTATTTTTCTTGGCTGTATAGAGCTTCTCCATCTTTGGCTGCAAAGAATATAATCAATCTGATTTCAGTGTTAACCATCTGGTAATGTCCATGTGTAAAGTCTTCTCTTGTGTTGTTGGAAGAGAGTGTTTGCTATGACCAGTGCATTTTCTTGGCAAAACTCTATTATAGTCTTTGCCCTGCTTCATTCCGTATTCCAAGGCCAAATTTGCCTGTTACTCCAGGTGTTTCTTGACTTCCTACATTTGCGTTCCAGTCCACTATAATGAAAACATCTTTTTTGAGTGTTAGTTCTAAAAGGTCTTGTAGGTCTTCATGGAATCATTCAACTTCAGCTTCTTCAGCATTACTGGTTGGGACATAGGCTTAGATTACTATGATATTGAATGGTTTGCCTTGGAGATGAACAGAGACCATTCTGTCGTTTTTGAGATTGCATCCAAGTACTGCATTTCAGACTCTTTTGTTGACCATGATGGGTACTCCCTTTCTTCTGAGGGATTCCTGCCTGCAGTAGTAGATATAATGGTCATCTGAGTTAAATTCACCCATTCCAGTCCATTTTAGTTCACTGATTCCTAGAATGTCGACATTCACTCTTGCTATCTCCTGTTTGACCACTTCCAGTTGCCTTAATTCATGGACTTGACATTCCAGGTTCCTATGCAATATTGCTCTTTACAGCATTGGACCTTGCTTCTATCACCAGTCACGTCCACAGCTCTGTATTGTTTTTGCTTTGGCTCCATCCCTTCATTCTTTCTGGAGTTATTTCTCCACTGATCTCCAGTAGCATATTGGGCACCTACTGACCTGGGGAGTTCCTCTTTCAGTATCCTATCATTTTGCTTTTTCATACTGTTCATGGGGTTCTCAAGACAAAAATACTGAAGTGGTTTGCCATTCTCTTCTCCAGTGGACCATATTCTGTCCACCTTTCACTCTCCCACAAAACATAAAAGATGTATTCCTAAGAAAACACAACTTTTATCAGGAAATCATGTTATAATAGCAATTGTTTCTTCTAGGAAAGAAAAAAAATTTGAGTAGAGAATTTCAAACTCAAAATAACAGAGCTGTTTTTCTTTCAAAAATTTCAGAATGAAAGGTGTTTTTCATAGCTTGAAGTTGGTCTTGTTATTGCAAGTTAAAAATAATAAAGAAAATAATAAATAGATTGGAAAAAATGTTTTAAAACCAAGCACCAATGCCACTTTGTCCTCCAGTTCACAGTCTCTCTGATCACCCTTGACCGCGACCTTATAGTTTTGCATGCTGCATATATCTGAGTAAACTGGAAGACCAAAGATCACAACAGTTTTTTGTTTTTTTTTTTTTTTAAGAAAGACAATGGTGGAAACTCAATCATTATTATTTTTTTGCTATGCAGCTGTAATCTTCAACTGTGTTATAATCAACAGAAGTCTATGTAAGTTGTGTATATAATTAACTTATTCATTGTTTTATAACCAATGCTTTTATTTTTTTATGCACTATAAATGATCAATTTTATCTCAATAAAGCTGTTTTTTTATTTTATTTTTTTATTATTATTTTTTTTTCAGTTTCTAAATTTATTTATTTTTTATTTTACTTTACAATTCTGTATTGGTTTTGCCATACATTGACATGAATCTACCACGGGTGTACATAAAACCCTTTCTTTCCAGTTGCCTCTAGTACTAGCAAACTCTTTATCCTAGTATTTCAAAACACAGTCTAGAAGGCCAAGGCCCATTTCTTTGACATTTTTTACAAGTTTCATTCCACATATCTTCCTTTCTCCTCTGAGTGATCATCATTTCATGGGGAAAAAACTGTCAATATCTTGTGTTGTGGGGAGCCTTCAGTCTCATTCCCCAGACATCAAACTATTAATACTGAGACAAGTTTCAAGCTACATAAGGTTGGATCAATTTTACCCACACATCCTGAAAGAAGTGGGTAGTGATTGCTAAGTCTGACACATCTTGGCAGACACTCAGCCACTGCAAGAAGCCAGCTCCCCTCCAGATCAGGCATATCCAATCTGTGTGCACACACCCCCATACAGCTCGGCAGACTTTCAGACCACCCCTGATGTCTTTTTCTCCTGGACTCATTGTCTAAGACTCCTTGGTCCTGTTTCTTCACTTCTCCCAAGCGTGAGCTGCTGCAGTTCTTCCAGAACATACAGCATTACCTTCGGCAGGCAGAGCCCCAGACCTGTCAGCACTCCAGTTTCAAAGTCTTTCCCTTCCCTTGCTCTTCCACAGTGCATTCTTCCTCTGGCCAGCCTTGTGGACAATGGTTTTAATTTCTCTTCTGCCTCCCTTGAATCTTTTATTTTCTTTGACCTTATTGGATTACATCTCCCACCCAGGCAGGGACTGTTTCATCCTTACTAATAAGAAGCAGCACAGAAAGAAATCCCCAAAGCCCTGTAACCTTCTCCCCAACAGGGTGCCAGTTTACATTTATAGAACCCATAACTGACAAGAGCCTTCAGGTAGAGAAACAAACATAACTCATTCCTCACAGGTCACCAGAGTTCCATCCACACCTCCTGGGCAGCAAGATAAATGACAATTTTTTTAGCACCTCCTAAAACTCCCACACTCTTAACTGCAAAGCAAACTCTGATTGTTCATTCTCTCTGCCACTGGGATCCCAGCAGGGACTCACGGGCTCATAATTGGTAGATAACCTGCCCAGCCCTTCGCTACTCCCTACCTACCAGCCTCCACTCATCTGATAGCACTGTATTTGCCAATTATTAAGACATTTGACACTTTGAACACTGTCAAAACTTTCATGCACTGATGGAATGCCAGTGGTAACTCATGTATTATAAGGTGCAATTGTTTGTCTTCATTTCGAATTGTATTTTGAGGGGCTTTTTGGTTATCCTTTTTTTGTTTGTTTGATTCAGACAGTTGAAGTACATAAGACTCACAGTTGACTCAAAGCTTCCTTCTTTCTGCCATAGATCCATGGGGAATAAGTAAATATTTACCATGCAATACAATTTGAATACTGTACAAACATGTATTAAGATCATAAGACAATATGTTAAAAAGGATGACATTAATATTGTGACATGACACATTTTAAAGGTAGTTTATCACATAATTATTGAGATAATTCCATAAATGTATTTAGCTTTTTATATGAAAAAGTGATCAAGGATACTCTGAAGCCTAGAAAAAGCAAATTTTGTTATCATCTTGTTAGGTTGAGGTCAAAACTACATTGTTAGTCACTCAGTCATGTCCAACTCTTTGCAACCAAATGGACTGTAGCCCACCAGGCTCCTCTGTCCACGGGATTCTCCAGGTAAGAATACTGTAGTGGGTTGCCATGCCCTCCTCCAGGGGATCCTCCCAATCCAGGAACTGAACCCAGGTCTCCCAGATTGCAGGCAGATTCTTTATTGTCTGAGCCACCAGTACATTTAGTGAAGCCTCTTGATGAAAGTGAAAGAGGAGAGCCAAAAAGTTGGCTTAAAGCTCAACATTCAGAAAACGAAGATCATGGCATCTGGTCCCATCACTTCATGGGAAATAGATGGGGAAACAGTGGAAACAATGTCAGACTTTATTTTGGGGGGCTCCAAAATCACTGCAGATGGTGACTTTAGCCATGAAATTAAAAGACGCTTACTCCTTGGAAGGAAACTTATGACCAACCTAGATAGCATATTCAAAAGCAGAGACATTACTTTGTCGACTAAGATCCGTCTAGTCAAGGCTATGGTTTTTCCTGTGGTCATGTATGGATGTGAGAGTTGGACTGTGAAGAAGGCTGAGCGCCGAAGAATTGATGCTTTTAAACTGTGGTGTTGGAGAAGACTCTTGAGAGTCCCTTGGACTGCAAGGAGATCCAACCAGTCCATTCTGAAGGAGATCAGCCCTGGGATTTCTTTGGAAGGAATGATGCTAAAGCTGAAACTCCAGTACTTTGGCCACCTCATGCGAAGAGTTGACTCATTGGAAAAGACTCTGATGCTGGGAGGGATTGGGGGCAGGAGGAGAAGGGGACGACCGAGGATGAGATGGCTGGATGGCATCACGGACTCGATGGACATGAGTCTGAGTGAACTCTGGGAGCTGGTGATGAACAGGGAGGCCTGGCGTGCTGCGATTCATGGGGTTGTAAAGAGTCAGACACGACTGAGTGACTGAACGGAACTGAACTGAACTGAATAGAGCACTTTCGTAAAAAGAAACTAACATTTGCTTTGTCAAGTCATCCTCCAGATGTGGCTAATCTGGGGATAGGAAATAGGGTAGTTTTTGATATAAAGGAAAGAGGACTTCTTCCTCTCTGGGGCTGGAAGCAGTGGAGACATGTGGAGAGGGTGT
Organism: Oryx dammah; assembly: GCF_014754425.2. Classification (NCBI taxonomy): domain Eukaryota; kingdom Metazoa; phylum Chordata; class Mammalia; order Artiodactyla; family Bovidae; genus Oryx; species Oryx dammah. The sequence continues at coordinate 45,262,609 of NW_024070213.1, read as the reverse complement.
AAGTGGTCCAAGTGGTTGACACCTCAATGTGCCCCAGGTGTGTGGAGACAGCTAAGGATGAGGGACACGATTGAGCATTCTGCTTTTTCAGGCACTCTCAACAGGTGGCAGCATCAGCACCATAAGTAGAAGTGACTGGTTTCTGAGACAGACAACAGTTGTAAAACCCTCCGTTTCAAGGGGGCAGTCTCATTTCTCATTCCAGGGAAGCAGGGCAAGCAACCAGGATGGCACTGTGGCCATGAGGAAAGCAATGCCTTATCCCTGGGGTCGGGGAGAAGTCACCAGGGTCAGTTCAGTGGAATCATCAGAGACTAGCTGATCGTTGGGAAACCAATGACAGAAGAGGCAGCAAATTGCAACAAGAAAATTAAATGGTGGGACCAGAAAAACTTGAATTTCCAAATAAAAATTTTAACATCACAGAAGAAAACTCAAATGACTGAAAGTGGACACTGTGATGTGAAATCATCTCTAACAAGTAGGCTGCTGGGTGCTCATTGCGTAACAACGTTGTAAAAAAAGCATAAGACCAGGTTGCTATTATCAGTAGGTAAGGCCAGTCACCAAGACTTTATGCTTAAATATCCATAGCCCAGTCAACTGAATGAGCCAAACTCAGTAAGATGTGAGCAGAAACTCACAGTGTTTCTCACACATTTTTCTCTCTCTCTTGATTTGTGTTTCCTTAGCTATGAAGAAACCTCAGGAAGATCTCATAGTTTCATGGCAATATTATTAAACAAATAGCCTATGGCTAGGTATCAAAAAATAGAATCCAGCAAAATATCAAAACTCCAACTTCAGACAATTTGAAACCTTTTTCTGCCCCCAGTTCAGGCCAACCTTAGGCTGAGAAACTGAGATGAGAACGAGAGTTAGAGTCCCTTTTTCTCTGCTTCTTCACCTTCTACTACCTTCTCCTCCACTTCCCAACTGTTCTTTGAGACCCCCAAAGTTTGGAGAGGGTTGGAAGATCTGATCTGACAAACTTTGTTTGAGTTCACTGTTGGAAACTTACAAATAATATGCATGTCCAAAGGTGACTCTTCTGTTCTTACAGCATCTTTATTGGGTCTCTATAAACTTCCTTTCCCACTGCATCTTCTTAGCCACTGCCCCTTTGATGACTTTTCCTACAGTTCCCTGGTTTCCAGTGAACCACTCCTCTATTTTATTCACTTCACCACCCATATTCTTGCCTGGAGAATTCCATGGACAGAGGAGCCTGTCAGGCTACAGTCCATGGGGTTGCAAAGAGTCAGACACGACTGAGTAACTAACACTTTCACTTTCACCCCCTTCCAGGTGGTCTTTTCAGGAAGAGTCCCTCTCAGGACCCCCAAACCCCATGCCCTTCCTAAGGATCCAAACTTGACCTTACATAAATATGAATGCATTTTGTGCCCTGTATTCTAGCAGTCAGGGCCCTTCCCAGAGCAGTTCGACTTGCTCTCATGCCAGCTGGGGAAGCCCCAGTTCTCATGCTCAGACTTTTCAGATGTGAATCAGATACCAGGCCCTGCACTCCTCAACTCCAAGGAACACATGTCAAGTTCTTGATATGTCTTCTTGAAGTTCTCCTTGCTTGACTGAGTTGTGGGGGGAGCACCCCCTGCTCTATGGTAGGGAGAGGATTGGGGACTTGCAGCTCCCTGACAGGCCTTTCTCTGAAAAGCCTCCAGTTTTTAATCTCTCCAAAGTTCTCTATCCCACCCACCTCCCCTAATATCAAGGCTGGAGGGGGTGTTGAGATAGTGCAAGCCAAGGTGCATTCACATGCTTGGAAACATAACTCTTTACCATCTGCCAGTACTAAGGACTATGGTATTGCTCTTGACCTTTGAGTCCTTCAAGAAAATAGAATATTTAATATTCTTTAATTAAAACTATTGTCGCATCATTTACGTGTGCATGTGTGTCTGTGTGGGCTTCCCCAGTGGCTCAAAGGTAAAGAATACGCCTGCAATGTAGGAGACACAGAAGATTCATGTTCAGTTCCTTGGTTGGGAAGATCCCCTGGAGGAGAAAATGGCAACCCACTCCTGTATTCTTGCCTGGAAAATTCCATGAACAGAGGAGACTGGTGGGCTACAGTCCACTGATTGCAAAGAGTCAAACACAACTGAGCATGCATGCATGCAATGCATGTGGATATAAATCACATTAATATCTTGCAAAAGTCTATTTGAGAAACCTGGGATAAGAAATTTCTGATTAACTTCTACCAGATAGCATCAGTCCAACTTTCTTCTGAGAGCAACACTTACTCAGAGAGTCTTGGGCTGAATGATCCAAACCACCAACATTTTGCTGAAATCAAACTTTAGGCTGCAAAGTTGCCACTGAAAGTTGGCACGTCTTCCTAGCACAAGAGATTGGATTGGAATCATTCAGCTCTTTTAGGACCCTACAAAACACAATTATACACCAGTCGTTCTGAGCTTCTAAATGATATCAGAGGATGGGGAACACATGAAACAATTGTCCCATTTAGGGAAATTACCTAGGACCCCAACCTCCCATTATGAAGCTAACCAGCTTATTCATGCTCAGGCACTCAGTCTTATACAACTCTTTGCTACCTTGTGGACTATAGGCTGCCAGGCTCCGCTGTCCATAGGATTCTCCAGGCAAGTATACTGGAGTGGGTTGCCATGCCCTTCTCCAGGGGATCTTCCCAACCCAGGAATCAAACCCTCGTCTTTTGTGTCTCCTGTATTGGCAGATGGATTCTTTACCACTGAGCCCCCAGGAAGCCCCAATCAGCTTATTCATCAGCTCTATATCCTGAGATTACAGTATTCTTTATAAAGTTTTCATGAGGATTAGAAAATTTGCCTCCTCTGAAAGATAGATTAGAAAGAGGTAGAATTCTGGGAAGGTGACCTCCATGCCATAGTCAAGCTTGGTCTAGATTTCAGCCCCAGCTGATCCTTTCAGTCAGGTGCAGTGAGCAGTGTGCTAACCCCACAATTTCAGATCATGAACCTAAACTTATTTTAAATAAAGTTAATATTTTCACTGAACATGCAATATTTAGTCATCAAAAATTATTTTAAACATATACAATTATACATGTAATTACATAAAATTAACTCCTTTTTCCACATCCCAAAGTCATGTATGCTGTTTTTTAAGTGTTCAGTTTATATTTTAAATGGTTGTGACATATTGTGTATATGGCTTTGAAAAGGCATCTTTTAATATGACACTGTAATACAAATTCTTTTCATCTTCTACAAGTTCTCTAACAAAGTCAGTTTAAATAGTTCCTCCATAGATATCAATCAGAAAGACATCACTGTATCTTAAGCAACTCAGAGAAAGGCCAGAGATAGCTGAAAATGAACAAAGAACTCCAGGGACTATCTTTCTGGAAAAGATTAAAAGGGAGAAACATACACACAGATGGTAATTCTGAGACCAGGATTTTGGCAGGTACTTTCCCAGAGTGAAAGTCTTTAAGTGCTTTGGGATAAGGCTCAAGAAATCTGGTACTCACCATGGTCCATGGTTCTCTCCATTTGAGGAAAGTTAGATCAAAAAGTGCCGCAGTGAGCCGACTCATGCCAACTTCTCCAAGCCAAGGATAGCACTTTATCCAAATATGTTGCTTTAAAGTCAACTGAAAGTCAAGCCTTAAACATAGTCAGAGGCAAATGGAAAGTAACCTCTAAAATTAAATGAAAATTTAAAAAATTAAATATAAAATAGAAGCATTTAGCACACCTAATTAGTCATCTCTGAGATGTTATGGACACTGAGTAACATCAGCCTGCATTTGGCAAACAAGAGTGGAGGAAGGGGAGTAAAATCACCACTGTATTTCCACTCACATGGGGGCCAGGCTTTGGTGGATCTTAACGGAACAAGCAGACAGCCACCCCTCTCACTCCCCTGCTTGGGGAAGACTGGAGTTGAAGTTGAGGGTCAGCCTTTAGCAGCTGTTACTTGCAGAAAGTTGTGTTCAGCGCTCCCAGTCTTTTCGTGTACCCTTTCAGAAAGTCCCTCACCAGAGAAGATTCTCATCCTCAGTGCTCTCTCACTCTCTCTCCCCTCTCTCTCCATTAAAATAAGTTCTGTAAAGGGTCAAATTTAGCTAGTTCTCCCTTTAAGGAAGATTCAGAACTGTGTGCTTCATGCACTCAGGCCAGTCACATCTATCCTTCCAGACTCTGGCAGTGACTTGTTACTAATATATTTGAAAGTTCCTTCACTTTTGTCCCTATGGTCTTAGATTTCAGGTCACAACTCATACATTTCATTCAGTAAGTGTTTATGGAACACCCTTTGTGAAACACAAAACAAATTTTATCATACACTGTACTAAATAATTCATGAGCATACACTTCAATTGCATATATCTTCTGAATGGAAAAGGAAACCAATATTCATAAAAATTTCTAATGCATTACTGTAACTGAATTGAACATGATCCCAACATGAAATAGATGGTTTGCACAAAAGGAATGAAGTTTAAGAGAGAACTATTTATTAAAGTGAGGGCAGGGTTAAGAGAAACATACAAGGGATAATGAAGCATCCTGAGGCCAGCGGTAGTGAAAATCTTTTACCTCTCCTATACCAGAAGAGGCAAAGGAAGAGGCTGTTACCAAAACTAATGAGAGCTTTGGATCTAGCAGAACATGGTCTTCTAATTGGAACTGCGACTTTGACTAGAAGAAAATATCCATTGCCAAACTGTGATGCAGAAGGGACACAGGGAGATAAATACTCAAGTTTTCTCCCCTGCCACCTCTAATCTTATGCCAATGACTCTCTTTGACTGAATCCTACAGGAATCCAATGATCCTTAGAGGTCAGTCTCTCGGGGCCCAGAGAGCAGTGGTAGAGAAGTGTAGGGAGTGGATTTGGGAGGGAAAATGAAGAATATTCAGCATAATCACCTTCTTTTGTCCCTTTGCATTCACTCTTAGCTTAGGGTAGAAAATTCATGTCCTTCACAGGTAGAACACACAAAATTTCGTCAGCTATTCTATCATCACCTAATAATGCCAATTCAGTCATATCCCACCCTACACCTAAAATACTAACACAAAGAGAGCTCTTTATATAAGGTAGTAGAGGGGTGAGGAAGAAGGCAAAGGAACTATGAATTCACCTAAAACTTAACTGCTACGGTTCACACCTTTGTAACTAGTCACAGGCGTGAGTTGATAACCACAGCTTCCTTCTACTCTGCTATAATTACTACCTACAGAGCCTCTCCTGCATTTTCTTTACCAGGTGATATGACCAACCTTCATCTCTTTAGGGTCTTAGTCACTCATCATCTTTCTTTACTAGACTGTAAGAGTTTTCCACTGACCAGGGCTGTTGGAAAAGGAAGTGTGAAGAGGGACCTAGAGAATTCCCTTGGGTTCCATTTGACCTTCAATTTGTGTGATAGGGCACAAAGGAATAAAGCCTATTGGTTCAATTATTTTAGCATAAAATAAGTACCTTGAGGCAGGCAGCCTTCTTTTTAAAATGTTTTTTTGTTGTGCCAGATCTTAGCTGTGGTACGCAAACTCTTAGTTGCAGCGTGTGAGAATCTAGTTCCCTGACCAGGGATCGAACTTGGGACTTCTTCATTGGGAGCATGGAGTCTTAGCCACAGGGCCATCAGGGCTGTCCCTATGCAGCCTTCTAAACTGACCTCCTGTGGTCTCTACCTCCTGGTATTTACACCTTTGTGTAAACCTCTCCCCTGATTGTGCAGGTATAGGTGAGACTTAGTGACTTGATTCTAATGTTTGAATATGGCAACAATGATGCCATGTTACTCTTGAGATTAGGCAATTTAGGATTTCACCTCCTTTTCTCTTTTTCTCTCTCACTCTCTGTATCTGCTCCCCATCTTCTTTTGCTCTTCTGGTATATCTGCTCTGATGAAGAAGCAATTTGACATGTTATCAGGGACCCTACGAAGAGGAAACCTTCAGTAAATAGCCGAGACAGTTCAATAGCTAGACTCCCCACTTGAGTCTTCACATGAGATGCTGCCTTGACTGTAGCATTGTGAGAGATCCTTAAGCATAAAGCTGGACTAATAAATGCCTATTGTTTTAAGCCACTAAAGTTCAGAATAATTTGTTATACAGCAATAGATAAATGGGCTTCCTGGGTGGCGCAGTGGTAAAGAAACTGCCTGCTGATGCAGGAAACTTAAGTTTGATCCCTGGCTCAGGAAGATCCCCTGGAGAAGGAAATCGCAACCCACTCTGAAGAAGGAATTCATAGGGCCTGGACTCCATCTTAGGCCTGTTCATGCTGATCATGCTCAGCCACCTTTCCAGTGGACTCTGAACTCTGTGTTTAGTGCCTATGAAAACAACAGAAGGATAAGAACCCCTCCAGACGGGGAACCTTGAAGATCATATCTAGGTTACTCATCGCCTAAGAGAAAACATACCCTCATCACCCCTTCCTCTAGACAGGCCATACATTTTTCTGTATCAATCGGAGTGTAACCTCGGGTTTATTGATTATTGGCTAATTGTTTGACTGGTTGAGCACATGAGCACATAGCACGTGAATGATGGGGTTATTGGGATTGTATTTTCCTTGGTTTATGTAAGTCTCAAGGAATTTGGAGTGGTGGGTTCAGACACGTACACATGGGGTATAAAAGATTTTCACAAATGCTGGTCGGGGTCCTTGGCTAAGAGGAGACTCTGCCTTGGGTCTGCCGGTGTAATAACCTGCACTCCACTATCTGCATTGTCCTTCTGAGTGAGTTTGTTTCCTGGAACGTGTGGCTACAACAACTCCGGTATCCTTGCCTGGAAAATCCCACAGACAGAAGAACCTGGCAGTTTACAGTTCATGGGGTCCCAAACAGTCAGACGTGACTGAAGTGACTTAGCATGCATACATGATACCTTGGAAGTTCTGACCTCACAAAGTGTCTTCTCCCAGCTAGCACTATAAGCACTTCAAACAAGGCTTTCCATCTGTCTATCAAGTCAACTTCTCCTCAGTGATGGGATCCAGTGGATTTAAATCTAACGATGTTCTTTCTTCTTTCACCATAAAATAAGTTCCTATGTAAGAGGCATAAAGTATGGGATAACATGGCAATAGATGAAACATTTTTAAGTCCATGACTGGTGGTGCTGGCAGAAGCAAGCAGGGAAGTTTAGTTGATTTTGAGAATACCTATATCTAGCTAGCTAGCCAGCTATCCATCTATCTGTTTTATGCTGGTCTCAGCCCAACACTAGTAGTGCTAGCTACTAGAAATGCCTGGGGGCACTCACCTGGGTCCTGATGAGCTTCCCAGGGACATCTCTTTCCAAAACTGTGTTACGAGTGGACTGATGCTTGTGGTTCTTATTATGATTGCAAGACACACTTTAGCAATGGCTATTAGGAGACTCTGAAGGAGAGTTTGTTACTTATAGACCCTAGAGCATACACGGCACAGCAGAGGGTGGACAGCTAAGTCATCGAGAGAGAGAGAATGCAAACTCAGGGCCTGGGGTTCTGCTTTTATTGGGGTTGAGGGTGGGGATCTAAGGTCTTCCAAGCTCACTATTGGTGAATTTAAAGCATTGGAAGAGAGAGAAAGAAAGAAAAATGGGGAGTCTAAATGGCCAGTTATCTAAATCCACCAGAATCTCTACACAAAGGAGCCGCATGGTGTGCTTGTGGAGGCGGGAGGCTGAGAACATGTCCTGCTCTTCCCTTTATCTAGTCCTGTGGCTCTCAAGTGTTTATTCGAGATAGCCTTCACTGAAGTGAATGCTTCTTTAAAGTGGATGCCTGGGTGATCAAAAGTTAAGTCAGGCACTTGGATTACAATAACAAAAGCCAGCTGTCAGGGTTCACACTGCATTATCTATAAAGACATACACATGCATGCATGCACGCACATGTACACACACACACACACACACACACACACACACACACATTCTCTTGAAGACAATCAGCAGATATTTGTATCTTACCCCTAAACAAAATTTTTCCAGACAACTAAATGCCTAGAAACTTTACCAATATACCAGGCTCTTGAATTTTCAGTTTTTCTCTCATCTTCTGGCACGCCATGTGTCTCAGAAAGCATATAAATTTTTAGTCCTATTAGCACCATGTTTTTTATGTAGTAGAACAAACATGGTATTCTATAGGACAACAAGATAATCAAGTTCTCTCATGACAATATTAAAACAATAAGCAGGAAAACTGACAGTGCTGACATAACCCTGTCTTAATAGCATAGACTCATGTCTTGGCCACGTGAAGGCAAACTGCTTCTGATTACCTCTGTCAGTGGATATTGGGGAAAAAATAATAAGACATTTGCCTCATCGATAGCTGTGTACTAGGTCACCATAGAGCACAGAGCACAAAGTACCAAGCTAAGCTCTCTGTGTATGCCAGTTTCCAGTGGCAGCAAGGCCCAAGAGGGAGGGGATATATGTATACGTAAAGCCGATTCACTTCAGCAGAAATGAGCACAATATCGCAAAGCAATTATACTTCAGTAAAAAAGAAAGAAAGGACTGTATATGAGATGACAGAGACTTGATTTCTTCTAGCTAACATCTCTCAGTTTGAACTATTGTTGATGTTGGCATCACTATCTGATTGTATTTGTGATTATCTGGTTATTCTCAAGCTGCTTGGATTTTGCACTCGACAAAGACTCGAGTTAAACAGGGAATCATCACCCCTAAGTCTTTCAGGTCTTTTATGGTGGTGTTTATGTCCACAGTTGCCCCCAGAGATATAGTGTTGCTTCTTTAATTGGAAAAAAAAAATTGGGGACAGTCCTTATCAAGGATCAAATTGTCTCTCACCTAATGGGTCAGTAAATTGGAAGGATTCTGCCAGTTACTAAGTATGTCTATTCCCAATGTATTTCTAATTCTCTGTCACTGAGTAACAAATTACCATAAATTTAGCTGCTTAAGAAGAATACCGTTTTTCTTTCTGGCTTACTTCACTCTGTATAATCGGCTCCAGTTTCATCCATCTCATCAGAACTGATTCAAATGTATTCTTTTTAACGGCTGAGTAATACTCCATTGTGTATATGTACCACACTTTCTTATCCATTCATCTGTTGATGGACATCTAGGTTGTTTCCATGTCCTGGCTATTATAATATATGGAATTTAGAAAGATGGCAATGATGACCCTGTATGCAGGACAGCAAAAAAGACACAGATGTGTATAGTGGACTTTTGAACTCAGAGGGAGAGGGAGAGGGTGAGATGATTTGGGAGAATGGCATTGAAACATGTATAATATCATGTAAGAATCGAATCGCCAGTCTATGTCTGATGCAGGACACGGCATGCTTGGGGCTGGTACACGGGGATGACCCAGAGAGATGTTGTGGGGAGGGGACTGGGAGGGGGGTTCATGTTTGGGAATGCATGTACACCCATGGTGGATTCATGTCAATGTATGGCAGAACCAATACAGAATTGTAAAATAAAATAAATAAATAAATAAATAAACAAGAAGATATTAAAAAAATAATAAAAATAAAACAAATGATTTCTCTGCTCTAAAAAAGAAAAAAGAAAAATACCGATTTATCATCTTGCAGTTCTGCAGATGAGAATTCTGGATGGACTTGACCAGGTTCTCTGCTTGAGGTCTCACAAATTCAAAATCAAGGTTTGGCTGGGTTGGACTCCTATCTGAAAGCTCTGGAGAAGAATGTATTTCCAAATTCATTCCAATTGTTTGCAGAATTCTGTTCTTTGCAACTGGAGGGCTGAGGTGTTCATTGTCTTGCTAGCTGCTGCTGAAGACTGCCCTCTGTTCCTCAAATCTCTGACTTCCTCTTCTGCCACTTCTTCCTTTATTTTGCTGTAACAAAACTCTGCTTTCAAAGGATTCATGTTATTAGATTAGGCCCATTCAGATGATGTGTCTCTTGATACATAACATAACATAATCATGACTGACAGCTCATCATATTCACTGATTCCATACGTGCTCAAAGAAAAGGATATTACATGAGGGGTGAGAGTCACTGGGAGTCATTCATAGAAATCTATGTGCATATCAACATACATTTGTGGTCTGGGAATATAACCACAGTGTGGGTCCACAGATCCTTAGTCCCTGTGAATTAGACTCATGCCAAGACTTATAATTCATCACCTGACTTCCAAAAACCTCTAGTTTGCATGACAGGACCACATTATTATATGTCACGTCTCTGAGGCTTCCCTGGTGGCTCAGTGGTAAAGAACCCGTCTGCAGTGCAGGAGACAGGGGTTCGATCCCTGGTTTGGGAAGATCCCCTGGAGAAGGAAATGGAAACCCACTCCAGCATTCTTGCCTGGGAAATCCCATGGACTAAGGAGCCTGGCGGGCAGCAGTCCATGGTGTCTCAAAGATCGGACACGACTTAGTGACTAAGCACATATCTCTGAGGAATAGACATAGGCTTAGAGCCAATAATTTCTGGGACATCCAGTTACTTCCCATTCCCTTGTTCAATTTCACCCTAAAATATGGCAACATGTCCCTCTGAAGAAACTGGGGAAAGATTCATCAGATAAGAGTCCCAAGAGTTTTCTCTCAAGGAGACCTGACCTCCCCTTCAGTGGATTGGCCATCGATAGTTGAGCTATCCTGGATCTGGGAGTCAGAAATAAGACCATGAATCCTCACTATGGTAACTTGAGTCAGATTGGTATGTACTAAAGGTAAAAGATTTCCATCTATAAGTCAAGATTGCATATCTATTTCATTATTAGGTACCCATTGATCAATTAGCCATCACCACAGTTTCCTGTGGGTCAAAACACTCTGATTGCCACTCTCTCCCTGGGGCTTAATTTTATAATTGTACTCACTTATCTCTGACAATTAAGTTGCACCACAGGCCTCTACAACTCCTGGATCCCATTATTCCCACTGAAATTTGTGAGACCAATTTTCTTGTAGCATCTCCCACCCTCATCATGGGTCTGCAAAGCACAGTCATCACAGAACTTTTCAAGAATTCCCTCCTTTTTGCCAGGAAAGTTCTAGCATTCAAATCTCTTTGACTCTAGGGTCCTATTGAATAAAGTCTTCAATTACCAAACCTGGTAGACTGTTCATGCCAATCCCAGCTGTATTTATATTAATACATTAAGCCCAAATCTTAGATGAATGTCCTCCATTGACAAATTTGTTCTGATTTCATCATCTATTGTGATCTATTACTTGATCTTCACTCTTAGAATCAACTCACATAATCTCTAGACCTCTGTTGATAACTGTCAGCAAGACACTGCAAATCTAGTAGTTTATAGATCTGGTAAAGATGGCTGCAAATACTTTGTTATTTTTATTAGTGTGCTATAGGACTGCCATATAAAGTTCAATAGACTGTGTGGCTTAAACAACAAAAGTTTATTTCATTGGTGTTCTTAAGATTGGAAGCCCACTATAAGAATGTTGACAAGGTCGATTTTCTATAAGGTTTCTCTTTGGCTTGTAGATGGTCATCTTCTCTCTAAGTCTTCACATGGTCCTCCCTCTGTACACGTCTGTGTCCTAATAGCTTTCTTGTAGGAATACCAATCATCTTAGATTAGGGTGCAACTTAGTGATATCATTTCATCTTGATTACTGATTTAATAACCCTGTCTTTAAATACAGACATAATCAGGAATTCTAGCAATTAGGACTTCAACATATAAATTTGGGAGGGACAAAATTCCATGAACAGAGGATCCTGGTGGGCTACAGTTCATGGGATCACAAGGAGTCAGACATGACTGAGTCACACACACTTCAGCCCTTAATACTATCCATATTTATTCATAAATAAGGAAAATGGTCATTCCTTCCCTTGAATATTGGGCTGACCCTGTTATCTGTTTTGGACATCAGGATGTAATAGAACTAATATTGTGTAACGTCAGAGGCTAGACCTCAGGAACTATGCAACTTCTGCCTTCCCCTAGGACCACATCTTCTTCAAAGCCACTTGTATGCTAAGTTGTTTCAGACTCTTTTGTGACCCCATGGACTGTAACCCATCAGGCTCCTCAATCCATTGGATTTTTCAGGCAAGAATACTGGAGTGGATTGCCATGCCTTCCTCCAGGGGGTCTTCCCAACCCAGGGATTGAGCCAGAATCTCTTATATCTCCTGCATTGCAGGAGGGTTCTTTACCACTAGCACCACCTGGGAAGCCCAAAGTGAAAGTCGTTCAGTCATGTCAGACTCTTTTTGACCATGCACTGTAGCCCGCCAGGTTTCTCTATCTGTGGAATTCTCCAGGCAAGAATACTGGAGTGGTTAGCCATTCCCTTCTTCAGGGAATCTTCCCGACCCAGGGATTGAACCCAGGTCTCCTGCATTGCAGGCAGATTCTTTACCATCTCAGCCACCTCAAAGCCACTTACTATGGAAGAAGACCCACTATTGCTGGAGGAAGAGGTCATGTGGAAGGAGACCCCAAACTATCTCAAATGTTCCACATCCAGGTAAGCTCCCAGCCAAAGAACTACCAAGTTGAGCCCTAACCAAACGGGAGTGATGTGAGAGGTAATATACAGCGGTTAGTTCAAGTCACTGAGTTTCAGGGTGGATTGTTACCCAAGGCTAAACTAAAACAATAGGCTAGCCCCTTTTGGAGCAAGTCTTCTATTTCTATCTAAACAGAAATTCTGACTGTCCTGAGGAGCCTGGAGCCAAAGAGATAGTAAGAAGTCCTAAGAATTCATCTTTTGCCTGGGTGAAGATAATGAAATGCATTTATGCATGGGAAGACTTCCCCTCACACAGGGACAAGGAGTCTTCAAAGGGTGTTGTCAGCTGGTGCTATATCCCTTCAAAATTCCCATCCCATGCTTCGGAGTCTCTCTCTATGCCCCAGCCTTTTGCTTTTCCAGAAGAAAGACACCAGCCTTTGGCTCTGCAACTCCATAGCCATTACAATCAGGCCCTGAGCTTAACCCTCAGCTGCTATTACTGGGCATTAAACACTCATTCAGAATGACCACAGGGGCTTTCTGATTTTATCCCTGTGCCCTCTCAAGGACATTCAAGTCTTGCAATTTGTCATTTGTCCTTTTCCCTGTATATATTCTCCAGTGCCCCCAGATGTAAGCTGCCCAGATGACTTCTCTGAAATCTCTGTTGTTGCCATAGTGACTAAGTATCTCAAACCTTTGATTTCCCAAGATCTTGGCCTCCGCCAGCACTCTCCCATGCTACCACCAGTAATAATTTAGGTAATTGACACCAACACATGGCACAAATTACCAGCATCTCATTTTCCCCAGCAAGGAGGCTGAGCAATCCAAACCCTGACTCCTATTTAACCAGCTCTGATACAATCACTGTATAAGACAGGATCTTAACTGAGAGTTTATTTTATTTTTTTATAATTTTATTTATTTATTTTTTTATGTGCTAGGTCTTTGTTGCTGTGCTTGGGCTTTCTCTAGTTGCGGTGAGAAGGAGCTAGCTACTTTCTATTTGCACTGCATGAGTTTCTCTTGTTGCAGAGCACGGGTTCTAGGACATGCAAGCTTCAGCAGCTGTTCCTCCCAGACTCTAGAGCACAGGTTGTATAGTTGTGGCACACGGGCTTTCTGGGCTTTGTTGCTCCACGGCATGTGGGATCTTCCTGGATCAGGGATCAAACCTGTGTCTCCTGTATTGGCAGACTTTACCACTGAGCCACCAGGGGAGCCCCTGACTGAGAGTTTAAGGGAGGAACTATTTGCAAATGCACGGACAGAGGTAAAGAGGCTAAAGAACCTGGACCATCCACTGTAGGATGCTGTACACACTCCTAGGTCTAAATGGAGCAAGGGATGGGACTAGTCACCAGAACCGGCAAGAGCTGAAGCTATAGGAGAGATCTGACCCATTAGAGCTGTGGCTTTCAGGCAAGATGTTCAAGTACTCAGAAGCCTGGTGGGTAGGAGTCGAGGGAAACCAAAATCCCCATCTCTCTCTTCCAACCTGCTATCTCCTGTCAGTTTCTTCTATTGGCCTAAACCACTAAGGAGCCAGGGGGTAAGGGAACCAGGTGAATGCTGTTTATAGATGTTAGCCTCAGGGCTCAGAGCAGGTAGAGATGGGAGCAGAGCAGACCCGGAGAGGCGCAGCACCATGACAGCGATCCAAGTCTTGTTGTTTTCTATCTGGACACTCTCTACACAAAATCTAAACCGATTGTCCCTACATTCTGATTGTGGCCCTATTTAGGACATGCTTCCTATTTACTCCTGAGATGTGACATCCTGAGCATGGGTCACTGAATGTGGGCAAAGCTTTTAACTTTGCTTTTGTTGTTCTTACTACGTTTTTCCCTTATATTGATTCACTTATCCTTTTGAAAAATTTCCATTCCCAACTCACTTTTCCCACCCTCCTAAACAGCTACACTAATACATTTGTTAGCTCTTCTTGAATTTACTTTGTAAGGATGCAATTTTATTTTAGAACTGGTGTCTTGAAGTCACAGCAATGGTATTGCACTATAGGGTTCATTCTTTTGTTTAGCTTTTTGTATGTGTTAGTTACTCAGCAGTGTCCAACTCTTTGCAACCCCATAGACTATAGCCCACCAGGCTCCTCAGTCCATGGAATTCTCTAAGCAAGAATATTGGAGTGGATTGCCATTTCCTTCTCCAGGGGATCTTCCTGACCTAGGGATTGAACCCTGGTTTCCTGTATTGAAGGTAGTTTCTTTACCATCTGAGCTATTTAACTCAGCGTTGTATTTTTAAAATCCATTCTTATTACTATGTATATAACTAGTGGCTTCCCTGGTGGCTCATCAGTAAAAGAATCAGCCTGCAGTGTAGGAGATGCAAGAGACATGGGTTTGATCCTTGAGTTAAGAAGATCCCTAGAACGAGAAATGGCAACCCACTCCAGTATCCTTGCCTGGAAAATCTCAAGGACAGAGGAGCCTGTGGGCTATGGTCCCTGGGTTCACAAAGATTTGGACACGGCTGAAGGAAAGTTATGAGCAACCTAGACAGCATATTCAAAAGCAGAGACATTACTTTGCCAACAAAGGTCCGTCTAGTCAAGGCTATGGTTTTTCCAGTGGTCATGTATGGATGTGAGATTTGCACTGTGAAGAAGGCTGAGCGCCAAAGAATTGATGCTTTTGAACTGTGGTGTTGGAGAAGACTCTGGAGAGTCCCTTGGACTGCAAGGAGATCCAACCAGTCCATTCTGAAGGAGATCAGCCCTGGGATTTCTTTGGAAGGAATGATGCTGAAGCTGAAACTCCAGTACTTTGGCCACCTCATGTGAAGAGTTGACTCACTGGAAAAGACTCTGATGCTGGGAGGGACTGGGGGCAGGAGAAGAAGGGGACAACAGAGGATGAGATGGCTGAATGGCATCACTGACTCGATGGACATGAGTCTGAGTGAACTCCGGGAGTTGGTGATGGCCTCCAGGGAGGCCTGGCGTGCTGCCTGGCGTGTGACCCCATGGGTCACAAAGAGTCGGACACGACTGAGGGACTGAACTGAACTGAACTGAAGTAACTGAACATGTATAATTAGTTGGCTATTTCTGACTACTGCTATCCAGTACTCTGGAGTTGGTATCTAATCATTTTATTGAGGCATTCCCTCCAGTGGTGAATGTCTACATGGCTTCCATCTCCCAGAAACTGCAAACAACCCTCTGATGAATACCCTCGACCCGTGTCCTCATGAAGCAGTGTGAGAATTACTCAGAGCTGTATATTCCAGGTTGGTCTCCTGGGTTGAAAGAAATCTGACTTTTGGATCTCCTATACCTGAGTTCTCATTCTCATTTTTAATGTCACTTTATTTTTTAAAACTTCACATTCAAAAAATGAAGATCATGGCATCTGGTCCCATCACTTTATGGCAAATAGATGGGGCAAAAAAGGAAACAGGGACAGGCTTTATTTTCTTGGGCTTCAAAATCTCTGTGGATGGTGACTGCAGCCACAAAATTAAAAGATGATTGCTCCTTAGAAGAAAAGCAATGACAAACCTAGACAGTGTATTTAAAAGCAGAGACATTACTTTACTTTCAAAGGTCCTTATTAGTCAAAGCTATGGTTTTTCCACTAGTCATGTATGGGTGTGAGAGTTGGACCATAAAGAAGGTTGAGCACCAAAGAACTGATGCTTTCAAAATGTGGTGCTGGAGAAAACTCTTGAGGGTCCCTTGGCCTGCAAGGAGAACAAACCAGTGAATCCTTAAGGAAATCAACCCTGAATATTCATTGAAACTACTGATGCTGAAGTTTAAGCTCCAACACTTTGGCCACCTGATGCCAAGAGCCGACTCATTGGAAAAGACCCTGATGTTGGGAAAGATTGAAGGCAGGAGGAGAAGGGGAGGACAGAGGATAAGATGGTTCGATGGCATCATTGACTCAGTGGACATGAATTTGAGCAAACTCCAGGAAATAGTGAAGGACAGGGAAACCTGGTGTGCTGCAGTCCTTGGGGCCGAAACGAGTCAAATACTATTGTGGGACTGAACAACAATTGTTATTCGATCAAGTTTTTTTTATTATGAACTGTATTTAGCATTGGTTACATCAGTCTTTTTACCTGAATTTCTTAACTATAATCATAACATTTCTTTTCCATGGGGATGGTCTTGATCCCTGTCTCCTGTACAATGTCACAAACCTCTGTCCATAGTTCATCAGGGACTCTATCTATCAGATCTAATCCCTTAAATCTATTTCTCACTTCCACTGTATAATCATAAGGCATTTGATTTAGGTCATACCTGAGTGGTCCAGTGGTTTTCCCTACTTTCTTCAATTTAAGTCTGAATTTGGCGATAAGGAGTTCATGATCTGAACCACAGTCAGCTCCTGGTCTTGTTTTTGCTGACTATATAGAGCTTTTCGGGAGAAGGCAATGGCAACCCACTCCAGTACTCTTGCCTGGAAAATCCCATGGATGGAGGAGCCTGGTAGGCTGCAGTCCATGGGGTCGAGAAGTCAGACATGACTGAGCGACTTCACTTTCACTTTTCACTTGCATGCATTGGAGAAGGAAATGGCAACCCACTCCAGTGTTCTTGCCTGGAGAATCCCAGGGACGAGGGAGCCTGGCGGGCTGCCATCTATGGGGTCAAACAGAGTCAGACACGACTGAAGCGATTTGGCAGCAGCATAGAGCTTCTCTCACACGCTAGTAAAGTAATACTCAAAACACGCTAGTAAAGTAATGCTCAAAATTCTCCAAACCCGGCTTCAGCAATACGTGAACCGTGAACTTCCTGATGTTCAAGCTGGTTTTAGAAAAGGCAGAGGAACCAGAGATCAAATTGCCAACATCTACTGGATCATTGAAAAAGCAAAAGAGTTCCAGAAAAACATCTCTTTCTCCTTTATTGACTATGCCAAAGCCTTTGACTATGTGGATCACAATAAACTGTGGAAAATTCTGAAAGAGATGGGAATACCAGACCACCTGACCTGCCTCTTGAGAAACCTATATGCAGGTCAGGATGCAACAGTTAGAACTGGACATGAAACAACAGACTTGTTCCAAATAGGAAAAGAAGTATGTCAAGTCTGTATATTGTCACCCTGCTTATTTAACTTATATGCAGAGTACATCATGAGAAATGCTGGGTTGGAAGAAGCACAAGCTGGAATCAAGATTGCCGGCAGAAATATAAATAACCTCAGATATGCAGATGACACCACTCTTATGGCAGAAAGTGAAGAGGAACTAAAAAGCCTGTTGGTGAAAGTGAAAAAGGAGAGTGAAAAAGTTGACTTAAACTCAACATTCAGAAAATTAAGATCATGGCATTTGGTCTCATCACTTCACGGGAAATAGATGGGGGAAGAATGTCAGACTTTATTTTGGGGGGCTCCAAAATCACTGCAGATGGTGACTGTAGCCATGAAATTAAAAGATGCTTACTCCTTGGAAGGAGAGTTATGACCAACCTAGATAGCATATTCTAAAGCAGAGACATTACTTTGCCAACAAAGGTCCATCTAGTCAAGGCTATGGTTTTTCCAGTAGTCATGTATGGATGCAAGAGTTGGACTGTGAAGAAAGCTGAGTGCCGAAGAATTGATGCTTTTGAACTGTGGTGTTGGAGAAGACTCTTGAGAGTCCCTTGGACTGCAAGGAAATCCAACCGTTCTGAAGGAGATCAACCCTGGGATTTCTTTGAAAGGAATGATGCTGAAGCTGAAACTCCAGTACTTTGGCCACCTCATGCGAAGAGTTGACTCATTGGAAAAGACCCTGATGCTGGGAGGGATTGGGGGCAGGAGGAGAAGGGGACGACAGAGGATGAGATGGCTGGATGGCATCACTGACTCGATGGATGTGAGTTTGAGTGGACTCCGGGAGCTGGTGATGGACAGGGAGGCCTGGCGTGCTGCAGTTTGTGGGGTCGGACACGACTGAGTGACTGAACTGAACTGAATCATAACATAGAATAACAAAAATGAAAGACACCTAAGTTGGCCAATTCTCTTATTTTCTAAATGAAGGAAATGGAAGCTAGAAAGGAAACTTCTAATTCAATTGAAACTTTGTTTAATTCGGTGCAAGTAAATTATTGAATACCCTATTTCTTTTTCTTCCTCTTTTTATTGAAGTATAGCTGATTCACGATGCTGTGCTGGTTTCAGGTGCTGAGCAAAGTGATTTAGTTGTACCTATATATGTACCTTTTCTGGTCACATTCTTTTCTCTTGTAGTTTTTTACAAAATATTGAGTACAGCTCCCTGTGCTATACAGTAGGTCCTTGTTGGCAATCTATTTTACATGTAGTAGCTGAGCACCCTATTTCTGATGTCCCTCAGAAAGAAGGGACATCCCTCTCTCCCTCAGAGAGAAGGTCTATATTGACCCTGGCTGCAACCTGGCGAAGCTGGTGTTACTGTATTCATGTCACAGATATGTTAACTGGATCACATTGAGTTCCTAGGATGGCAGGGTTGATGAGCACAAAAGCTGTGCCTCCTGACTCCAAGTCTCATGTGTTTGCCTACAATGCACTGGAAGCTCTGTAGATGGTTTGAGATGCCTCTGCTAAAGCTAAACCAGCAGAAACAAATATCGATTGCATTATAAATCTAGGTGTATCCCACTGTGTTTCATCATGTTTCCCCAAATAAATCAATTTATTTCATTTCCCAAAATAAGTCAGACCCCTTGGCCTCATTGAATGCCTATAATTAGACTACTGGCCACTGGTCACCCTTATGATTTCACCTCTGCCTTTCTAAATCATGCTTTTGAAGTTAAATGTATTTGGTGAAAAGGAAGAGGTTCTCAATATAAAAGTAGATTTAGGAAAATATTTGCCTTCTCTAAAAAAGCATGATCCTAAATCAGATTATCAATCATAATATTTAACAGCTACTTTAAATTGAGTTTTTTACCCTATACTGGTCACTGTAAGGCTAAGTACTCAAAAAGCATAACCCTTTGCCATGTTACTTGTGCCTGCTCTCTTTAAGATTCAGATTACGGGCACGAATAGTATGTCTCACTTGGCCCTGGTGCCTGTGCCTCTTGGCTCTCTAATGTCACCCCCACCTGGGTGTGCAAGCTCTCAATAAAAGCAGCTCCCTGGCTCTCATGTGGTTCTTTCTCCCTGTGTGTACATTCCTCCCCAGGAGGGAGGAGATCACTGGAGCATAGTGGAAACCTCACGCCAAACCCCTGGAACTTGAAACCACTCATATATATATATGTCATTTGCATGTCAGCAACTAGGTAGCAGTTTGGGAGATTTTCAGTAACATTCCTAAGTCACCTGAGGGGTGGAGAGGAATGCCCAGCTGTCCTGTGCTCCACTCAGTGGATGGGCATTAGGGCTGGTCTGTTGGGAAATGCAAGTGATCAGTTTCTTCCTGAAAGACAGAAGTATAATAGCTGGTGCCGCTGTTGGGAGATACTGGTGAAGAGATTTTTGACTGCTAGATTATAGGTTTGCCGACCCTGATGCTTGCTTATAAATAAAATATACACACACTATAGTTCTTTGGCGTTCTCTCCTAGCTTTCCTTGCTAAACCCAGTTCACCCCCCATGCTATCCCAAGTCTTCTCTAAATCAGCAGTAGGAGAACCTGAGATCTACCTCCAAGCCCCTCCCCTCAGTCTGCAGAGGGCAAAGCGTGGTCTCGGGGCCCAGAATCCCCTCCCACATACTTTTGTCACTCCTGTCCCTGGGACACCCAGTTTCTTTTCAGAACCTCAAGACTCTTCCATTCTTCTCCCTCACCGTCTATAAATCAAGTTCCCAGATAGGCACCAGGAATTCTTGTCAAGTCTTAGACAAGGTCAGACACTTAGAGATTATCTTTTCAAAAGCTTCTGAAGGGAGGAAGCTGTCTCCAGCACTCTAGCAGACAGTCCCTGCCCACTCCCTTCTCCAGGGGATCTTCCAGATCCAGGAGGCAAACCCAGGTCTCCCACATTGCAGGCAGATTCTGAGCCACCGCCTGAGCCTCCAGGGAAACCTGCTTTGCCTGCATTGCTCACTTCTGCGCCGTGCCTGTGTTGCTCCCTCATTGGGAAAGAGTGCCAGCCTGGCTCTGGTCTGAAATCACCTTCCTGCATTTCCTCAACTTGGAGCAACAAGGCAGCTCCTGGTGTCACCCAGTTCAAGGTGCACCTCCTGTCTCTGGACAACTGTCTGGCATAGTCACTGCATCTTGACTTCTCCAGAGAGGCAGCACCATCCCCTTGTGGTGGTGGTGTTTAGTCGTGCAGTTGTTTCCGATTCTTTGCAACCCCAGGGACTGTAGCCAGCAGGGCTCCTCTGTCTGTAAGATTCCCCAGGCAAGAATACTGGAATGGGTTGCCATGGCCTCCTCCAGGGGATCTTCCTGACCCAGGGACTGAACACGCATCTCTCTCATCTCCTGCATTGGCAGGCAGATTCTTCACCCACTGAGCCACCTGAGAAGCTCCTCGTGTACCTTTTGTAAACAAACTTAGGTCAAAGGCTTTTCTCTCTAAGGGGTATTTCCCTCTTTACCCTTAAACCTTCTTGTAGAATGAAGGACTTTTAGCCCTAAAAGGCACCTCAAGAATTCGTGCAAGTGTTTAGCTGCTGCTGGGGATTAACAGCATCTTTCATGGTCACTCAAAGGAGACCAGGTAAACAACCACATATCTCTCTCACCCTGTGTGTGCTGTGGGCTCCAGAATGACAGTGACAGAATAAGTAGGAGATGGGAGGAGCCCCCAACCCACAGGCAGGCACACACAGGAAGGACCCTGGGCTTTGCCCTGGGCAGGTGGCTGAGATTCTGCCAAGACTCCATGAAAGGAAAATAAAGGCTATAACACCAAGGAAGCCCATCCAGGCTAAACTGCCCTAATCAGAAATAAAAGGGACGAGACTGAGGGCTGGAGAACTGCGCTCCATGGGATGCAGGATCACCCAACCACTCTGAGAGAGGCTGCTCCTGCCAGAGAATTCGCTGCTTTATTAGCCAGAGCCAGGTTCAGTCAAGAAAGTTAATTGAAGTCTGTGGCCCTGTGCTTTCACAAAGGACCTCAGCTGCCACACACTGTAGTTGCAGACAAGACACATCCTGGTATTACAGCCCTTGCCTCCCCTCTCTCCAGCCAGCCAGAAGAGCCTGAGAACCTTTCTTAAAGGAGCGGAACTGGATTTACTTGGAAATGTCCATCTTGGGTCCTCACAAGGCAAAGGGTTATTGTTTTAAAAAAAAATTGACAGCAGATAATTTCCTGAGTGTGTATGTATGGGTGTGTAGGAGTATGTGTGTATGTATGTTAGCATGTATATCGACAATTATATGAATCACCATCCCAGGAAGCATGTGAATGACATACAACAATGGCTGGAGAAGCTCAAGCATCGGTCTTAGAGTCAAGGAAGGCTGCACCTTAGTCTACTGAGGGCTGATCTGGCCTTTCTAGATTGGGTGTTTCAAGGACTTCGAGACCATAGTTGATCTATGTGAGTATAATTTTACTTAAGATTGTATACAAGTGAATGTGTGACTGATCCACTTTACTGTACAACAGAAACTAACATACCATTGTAAAGCAGCAACTCATTGTATACAAATGAGTGTATTTATAAAACAGTAATTAGTCCTGCAATTTGAAAAACTGTATATGTGAATATATGCCTGGCTCTGGTCCAAAATCTGTCTATTTACCTGTATACTTATCTATCTATTATCAATCTATCAGTCATATCATACCCTTCTGGAAGAAGGCTGAGGATAAATACTATGGCTGAGTTTTCAACCCACAGTGTCAGTAGCTGAAACAGCACCTTTTCCTCCCCAAACCTCCCACTTGCCTCTAACAAACCCATCCAACCGTCAATACTATTCTGTGAGGGCCCTTGTCAACTGGCTTAACAGATTCCAGTTTTCAGGGTCTGGCATCTTTTTATGCTTACTCTCAACTGGGATTGAGGCTTCCTGGAAGATCTTTCTTAAAGCTATGTGTAGAATCTCCAGATGAACTCAAAGTTTAACAGAATTGCTCTCCCAGATGAATGAAACTATTACATACCACCCCCTCCTTGGGAGTCTGCTGGGATTCCCAGTAGAGATCAGACCATGGCCACTGGGGCCGTTGCACTCGCCACACCATCCCCCACTGACTTGCTTTCTTAGAATGGGCCCCCACCTCACCCCTACACCTGCTAGGCCCATTTTCAAGAGGCTTCAGAGAAGTTAAAAATAGCTCATCCGAAAAAGCTTGAGCCCCCTGCTTTAATGTGAAAACCTTTGAGAATGGCCTTTTCAGCTTCAAAGCCACCACGGTGGGTGATACATCAAAGACAGGGCAATGTTGGCCTTTGATGGTCTGGTGTCTTTAAAGCAGTGGTCCTAACCTTTTTCTAGGTCATAGACCCCTCTGGAAACCTAATGAAGCCTATGGAGCCACACAGCATAAAAACACACAAGCTTAATGAAAAAATTGCCTGTAATTTCAGTGAACTGGTGGACACCCTAAACACTACTCAGAGGCCTCAAGATAAGAATTGCTAGTCAAACATCATAGCTAAGAGACATCAAGATGTCTTTTTGAGTCTTCTCTAAAGGACCTCAATGGGCATTGAGCCCTCTGATCTCATTTCTCAATATTTTTATTTTTCCCTATTTCTCAGGGATCTGCTAGATTAATCCATTCATCCTGGACTGACATTCAGTAAGCACATATGATTTGGGTTGTATTGTTTTTATAGTTAGCATCCATTCTGATTTGTACATGCCCATGTCTCATAGGTTTGTTTTGAATATTACCTCTGTATTCATCATTCATCCTTCCATCCATCTACTTATTCAACCCCAGTCAGTCCTTTTTTCTCAGAATCCTTCATGTCCTAGGAACTGTTCTAGGCACTAGAAAGGCAAGAGGAAACAGACATTGATTCTCTGCTTTCATGTCATCTAAAATTGAAAGAAGAGATGAACAAATAAACAAGAAATGTAATGGGATAAATGCTCAGAATGCTTTGAGAGCATATAGAGGGGAATTTTAGTCCAGATTTGGGGCAGGGGATAAGGTATAATTTCCAAAGAAAAAATTATGTTTTCTAAGAATAAAAGATAAGTATAATTACCCAAATATAGTGCAAATGGAAGAGTAGATGAAAGAATGTATAATGTCCAGAGGTTTGAATTTAACCTGAAGGCAATGGAGAGTAACTGCAGGGTTTTAAGCAAGATAGCAATGATCAGAATTAAGTTTTCAAAAAATCAATCCAGTTCTGCAGAGAAGAAAACAGATTGGAAGAATAAGTGTACAGGCAGGAAACCAGTTACAGACCTGTTGCAATATCCCAAGTGGTGGTCTAGGCTTGATCATGGCAGCTGGGTTGGAAGAAAGCGATGAATTGGTAAGATACAGAGGGTAGAAAAGATAAGATTTTATGACTGGCTGAGAGAGGAGAATTAGCCAAGGATGATGTCCTGGTTTCTCAAACCGGCAACAAAATAATTGGGTCCACTACTTACAGGAATAGTGTAAAAGAACCCAATTTAGCAGGGAGGCAGGATGATAAGATACATGCAGCTTTTGACACACTGAGTTTGAGCTCCCTACAAGACATCAAGTAGATGCTTCAAGCAGAGGCGTCTAGCAGCCAGGTGGGTCTAAAATGCAAGAAAAGTCCAGTCTGGCAGTACAGATTTGAAAGTCACTAGTGCACATATGGTCCTTACCTCCTGGAGCAGAGTGTGAGGAGTGGAGATTTTCAACAAGGGAAGTGTTGCTTTCTTGCCTGGAGAATTCCATGGACAGAGAAGCCTGGCAGGCTACAGTCCATGGTATCGCAAAGAGTCGGATATGACTGAGTGACTTTCACTTTCTCAGTGTTGCAATTCAGGGAACACTTTGGAGATGTGTGCACTTTTTTCATTGTCACGATGACAATAGGAAGCAATGGTTGGCTTTTACTGGGTGGAGGCCAGGTATGCTAAATGTCCTCAATATTGGAGACTTTTCCATATGAAGAAGCCTTTACCCTGAATGTCTCTCTTGCTGTTTATAACGTTCTGAGCTTAGATTCTGACTCCAAATAAACACTACACATCTCTTACATGGCTTTCATATGCACTGAATTTCATATACATTGAATTTAATACACATTGAATTTTCCAGGAAAGTAGCTATAGGTTAAGGTAAGGGAAGGTTTTTTGTAAAGATGAAGCCCATACTTGTATTTTCAGCTCAGGCTTCTCTCCTGAAACCCTACCTTGTCTAACCATCCACATGCTAAATATCTCCACTTAGAAGTGTAACAAGCTCTGGGTGCTCGTGCATGCTCAGTCATATCTGACTCTTTGATACCCCACGGACTATATCCTTCCAGGCTCCTATCTTCATGGGATCTTCCAGGCAAGAATACTGGGTTGCCATTTCCTTCTCTGGGTGATTTTTCCAACCCAGGTATCAAACTCACTTCTGTGTCTCGGCAGGTTCTTTACCTGCTGAGCTGTCAGGGAAGCCCCATCCTTGGGACATTCTTTGGTTAAGCCACACAGTCTTACTTACTTCATCACTTGACCTTGGCTCTGTTTTCTGGAAGGAAAAAGGACAAGGCTCCACTATTCGATGTGGAAGGCTTTCAGAAGTTGGAGGACAGGTTAAATCCTCAGCCTTGGCATTTCCTTTCATTGTCCCGTCTCCTTGTCCTCTCGTTTGAACATCTCCTGGTCCTGTGTCCCTTCAGTGTTCTCATGGTATCCTCTGCATGGGCTCAAATTTGCTTCTATGCTTCTTACAGCCAGGCCTCAAGAAAGGACACGACATTCTAGATGTAACGTGGCAGGTGCATGGTTGAATAGGAGCAGAACTCAATGTTTTATTTATTTGTGCAGTCATTTCACGTTGGCCCAAAGCTTTGAATGTTATCCTAAGGGTAATGGAGGCTAACTGCAGGAGAATGATAACTAGAACTGAGTTCATCTAAGGCCACTCCAGCTCTCCAGGGAAGAGAATGGTGGGGAAGAATCAAGTTTAAAGGCAGGAAGTCAGGTAAACTGTTGCCTTGTTCCAGGTGCCCATGGGTTCATTTGGAACGTCTGGCCTGTAAATTCTTTTAACACATGTTCTGTGAGGCTGGATTACCTCTGTATTATGCTTTTGAACTCAGATTTCAGGTTCCTTTATTCAAAGGTTGGGAGACAAGGGTGCTCATTTTTTTCTTAATCCTCTATCCATTTGTAGTAAGGCAAAAGACTCCTTTTTGTGTTCCTTTAACATGCTTTTTAAAAATTTTGCTTGCCATTTTTCTGAGTATACAGGTTGGTTATTTATATTCCCCCATCTCCACCAAATAACCTGAGAGTCCTTTAAAGGGAGACCCTGGGCCTTTTTCATTTTATATCCTCCACAGCACATAGCCAAAGGCCTTGCATGTAGCTAAACTCGTCATATTGCTTGAATTAAACTGGGGGGAATAGGGCTGAATTAAAAGCTGCTGTTGAAATGCAAATATGCTATCTGGGCTCCACAAGACATTAAGGTACCCATTAAAACCTTGGCACAGAGTAATTTATTGAATCAGTTAATAACCACCCAGTAAGCAGTGAAGGGCTGAAACCCAGGGAAGTATTGACTTGAGAGAGAGCTTCTCAAGAGAGGGTTGTGTGGTGCAGAAATGAGACACAAACCTAGCCTGGCTGATGGGTAAGTTTGAACTCTGCATCCAATAAAGTGAAAAGGAGCGTTGAAAGTGAAAATGTTAGTGTCCAGCTCTTTGCGACCCCATGAAGTGTAGCCTGCCAGGCTCCTCTGTTCATGGAATTTTATGGGCAAGAATACTGGAGCAGGTTGCCTTTCTCTTCTCCAGGGGATCTTCCCAATCCTGGGATCAAACCTGGGTCTCCTGCATTGCAGGCAGATTCTTTACCATCTGAGCCACCAGGGGAAACTTGAAGCCAGCGTAAATAGAGTTCTGGTTCCAATGATGCTCAATGACCTTGAGATCAACCCTTCTGGATCATGGTCCAGTGTAGTTTAATGGCAAAGACTTTTCCAGGTTGTTTTTCATTCCTGAAGGTTACAGGCTTTATCATCAGGAGCAGATGTTTCCCTGATGTGCTGTGGGCTAATGCCTGGCACATAGTAGGCATTCATAGAATACTGATTCTGATTTGAATGAATGAAAGTGACCATGGGACATTAGCCTGATATGGGTTTGAAAGCCAGTGCCACTGTTTCCCACCAGCTTGCTCTGGTTGAGCTCACAGTCTCCCTCTTTCAATCTATGGAATGAGAAGGTGCTTTTCCATTCCCTGGCTCTCAGTTTATCACAAAGATTCAATGAGAAAGTCTACAAAGCATCTTGCACAGAGCAGTTCAATAAGGACAGATTCCTGAGCAGCTAACACACCCAATGCAATTGCTACACATTTCTGGCCAGAAAAGAAATTGCTTAGCATCTGGCTTTATCTGAAATTTTTTCCCTTCCAATTTCTGACCGAATATAACATGCACCATTTTGGGTGGACTTTTCCTAACTCTCTGTATGTGAACTTGGGCTGAGGTTTTATGTGCTCAGGTGTCTCCACTTGCTTTCTCCCAAAGAAAGGAACCAAAATGTGCATATGTTCACTCATCCCTTTGGAGCAATAGCAGTAAATAACCAACAGGCTGCAGGAACCAAGCGCCAGCCCCTATGTGGCAATGAATTTCTAGCAGCCCTCGCATAAAAGGGCAAGTGGCCTCCACTGGAGGGGAGAGTTTACAACTCACAGGTGCAAGAATGATTTTTCAATCAGGGATAATATTGTTCTTCATCATGTTTTCCTGGAGCCTTGCAGGAGGAGGGGCTCTGGTAGGTGGGAACTCAGCATCTCGGTTACAGTTTAGCCATCTGAGATGTGCTTTCCAAGCTTCTGACCTCATAGCTTTGCACTGTAAAAGTCCATGGTGGTGATTGACTCTACTTACACGAATTGGCAGACTCAAGGGTAATCTTTTTAAAATTCTTGCAAATGTACAGACATATTCAAAGGTCCTTTTTGAGCTGATCAGGCTGAACTGTCCTTTTGGCTCAACTGTCTGAATCTAGTTGATTTTCCCTTTTAATGTCTTGCCTATCCATCTTATCCTTTCAAGCAAGCCCTTGCTCCTACTGGTTAGGATGAATAGACAAGGTAGTGGAGCCTGTGTTCTACCTGAAACGAAGGAGTTTGGATGAACAGAGGGGAAGTAGCCAGGTGCTCCATGTTGTGACAACCATCTGGGTGTGTGTCCAGTGTGGAGAGAGGACAATGAGGAAACCAGTGTATGTGAAGTGGAGAATTTGTCCAGATGCCGAGGAAGGAGTTGGAGACAGGTGATTGTCAAACTGTTGAGACGCTTGACTGTCTCATCGATGTATTTTTGATTTTACTATAGACCCTGTGGGAAACCACTGTTGGTTTTAGAAAAGAGGAACTTTGTCATCAGTCTGGTGTCCATGCAAGGACAGATTGCAGCAGAGACTGGAAACAGTGAGATTCATCAGGTTTATTCTGGATTCTTACGTGAGGGAACAAAGTGAATGTAACTCAACTCAACATGCTTTAAACCCAACAGGGTAACAGACACAGGAGCTTCCCTCGTGGCTCAGATGGTAAAGAACCTGCCTGTCAATGCAGGAGACACAAGACATATGGGTTAGATCTCTTGAGTCAGGAAGAGCCCCTGGAGCAGGAAATGGCAACCCACTCCAGTGTTCTTGCCTGCAAAACTCCATAGACAGAGGACCCTGGCAGGCTACAGTCCATAGGGCCCCAAAGAGTTGGACACAACTGAGTAACTAAACAGGTAACAGGCACAGCGCTGAAGGCTGTGAGGAGCCAAGATGTGACCAATGCTGAATTTTACACTCAAGATACACAAGTGTAATGCAGACTCATATTCAGCAAATGCTTACTGCGTGTCCATGCCATCAGTTAGGAACACTAACTGATCACAAGTACCAGAAGACCCAAGTAACAGCAGCTTAAACAAAAAGACCTTATTTACCTTACATGACAAGCCTGGAGATTGCATTAGTGTGTTAGCCCATTGGTAGGCAAGTGGTCACTGTCTCCTAGCCCTCTCAATTCAAGCCTGTTCGTCATCCTCTTCATTACAGTTACCACATAGTTGTAGACCATGGCTCCAAGCCAGCCAGGAACCTGCCATTGACTATTTGGTTGTTGATTTCCCAGAACTGCAACTTTTACAGCTACTTTAGTTCATACATAAAACTGGCCAGCATCCCTGAGAGGAGAATACCTTGTCTTCTCAGCTTTCCCCATGCCCAGTCCCTCAGTTGGCATTTCTCCTTATAGAACTTGCTTCCTATAAGTTTCAAGTACAAAGATTCATGTATAAAAATGTAACAAGTAGCCAACTTCTTCCCCATGGTAGAAGTCATATGTGCAATAGTCACTAATTGAGGTACCTAATGGCTAAAATCTGGGTTGAATTTAGAGATGCCATTGAATGAAATTCTGCCTTCTTAATCAAAACAGAATTTCACATGTGTGGTGGTGACTCCATATTTAATAAAAAGATGAGCATGTGAATTTGTGAGACATCGTATCTATCTGCTTTACAGTTCTGGAACATTTGTGGATTTGAGAAACCTGAATAATAATTCCATTGTTTTGGGGAGGTGTCAAACCTCTGGTTTAAAGCATTTTCTCTTTTTGACTTCACTCTGTATGATAGACTGTAGGTCCATCTACCTCCCTACAAATGACCCAATGTTGTTCCTTCTTATGACTGAGAAATATTCCACTGTATACATATATCTTCTTTATCCATTCCTCTGATGATGGACTTCTAGGTTGCTTCCATGTCCTGGCTATTGTAAATGGTGCTGCAGTGAACACTGGGGTGCATGTGTCTTTTTGAATTAAGGTTTTCTCCTGGTATACTCTCAATAGTAGGATTGCTAGGTCATATGGTAGTTCTATTTTTAATTTTTTTAAGGAGCCTCCATACTGTTCTCCAAAGTAGCTGTATCGATTTATATTCCCACCAACAGTGCAAGAGGGTTCCATTTTCTCTACATCCTCTCCAGCGTTTATTGGTTTTAGATTTTTTTTTTTCTTTTTATGATGGCTCTTCTGACCAGTGTGAGGTGATAATTGATTATGCAATGTGTAAAATAGAAAGCTAGTGGGAACCTATGCAGGGTGCTCAGCTCAGTTCTCTGTGATGACCTAGAGGGGTGTGAGGTGGAGTTGGGTGGGAGGAAAGGCCAAGACGGAGGAGATATATGTACACCTATAGCTGATTCATGTTGTTGTACAACATTGCAAAGCAACTGTACCCCAGTAAAAAAAAAATAAATAAAACAAAACATTTGGTGTTTGCAACAACCCTATGGGGATTTTTTAAACAAGGAAACCGAGACAAGTACAAAATAAGAAAAGCAGATCCACCAAAGCGGGGACACCAATGTCAAGTAAACGTGTATTCAAACCCTGAAAAGTGAAAGAGTCAGTTGAATTCGACTCTTTCTGACCCCATGCACTACAGCCAGCCAGGCTCCTCTGTCCGTGGGATTCTCCAGCAAGAATACTGGAGTGGGTAGCCTACCATTCCTTTTTCTAGAGGATCTTCCCAACCCAGGGATCGAGCCCAGGTCTCCTGCATTGCAGGCAGATTCTTTACCACCTGAGTCACCTATCCCCACACTAACATGGTTTAGGAATTCTTTCTGTTTTTCTTCTACCCCCAGGACCCTTAGCCCCACTACTGAACTGAAACTAACCTCTGTTGCTTTATTTTCAACCTTTTCTGTGCCCACACGTGCCGCTGGACACAAGGTTCTGGCCTGGAATGTGCAGGGGTGATTTGTCATTTCACAGAACAAATACAGTTTGGGTGAGAAGAGAGCCAAGTGATAAATAATCTCAAACCAGAAAGCTACCATGGAAGTTTTGGAGCAAAAGAGAAAAACAAAAACAAACCCCAAGAAAGCATAAAAGCTCAGGATGATTTATTTCATAATTTAAAAATCAAAATCGCCTTTGGGCAGTAGGTCTTGTTTGCCCAGTTCTCCCCTAGAGTGAGTCATAATAGCTAAGTTATACACCCTTGGAAAGACCAGGGCTTTTCTAGTGGGAGCACTGAGATATCATTAAGCTCAGAACTGTGTGTGGTGGTGCCAAAATCAAATGAACTTTGAAATGAAGACCAACAGAGAGAAAGCCTCAGGGCCTGTGCTGCATTCCTCCAGACCGATATGGTCCCCACAGTCTCATCCAGGAGGTGGCAAGGAAAAAATTATGAGGAGTGTAAAATAACTTGGGCCTTAGGGATAAGAGAGATGTGGGGGAGACTTATAAATTCAGAGCTGGGTGGACAAGAGGGAATAATGATAGTAATGATAAGGGTAGGATTGACCTGTCTCCAATAGAGACATGGCTAGATACAGCCACCAACAATTCAGACCTGTATCAGTTACCTACTGCCATAGTAATACAACATAACAAACAGTCCCCAAACCTCAGGGGCATAGAGCAGCAAGCACTGATCTCTCCCAAGTCTATGGACCAGGCTGAATCTCAGCTGATCTTGTTGCTGTATCTGTGGTCAGTTGCTGAGTCCACTGGGGGATGGCTGATCTAATTCACTCCCTTGTCTGGCAGTTGGCTGGCTATTAGCTGAAGCAATGGACGTGGAGGTGGAGGAAAAGCAAAAGTTTTCTTTGATGCTTTTAGGGTCCCTGACGGGGTCTGAAAATTAAATTGACAAAGATCAACAGGAGAAACGCATATACATTTATTTCGTAGAAGTGCTACATGACATAGGAGCCTTCAGGGGAAATGAAACACCAAAAATGCAGTTAAGCCTCTGTATTTTTGTGCTAGGTTTGATAAAGAGTAGATTGTCATAGAAAAGTATGATAGATGAAGAGTGAGAGGTAAGTGCAATAAACTAAGGGAAACTGAGTAAGACTTGTTTGTTCAGATGCTTCTCAGCATCCCTTTGTCTTCAGAGATAAGAATGCTCAATTCCCCCTGGTATGGGGAGGGCAACTCTCTCAGAAGAGTTTTATGACTTGCTTCAAAGGGAAAGAGCAGGGGAAAAGGTCAGAGTCACCTTCCTACTTTCTGCTATTTTTCTCAAACTCCCTCAACTTAAATTATTCAATATGCCAAAGTGCCTTATTTGGGGGGAGCAAGTCCTGAAGCCCATCGTCTAGCCACCTTCCCATGCATCTGCCATCATCCAGACTGAGCTTGTTCATATGGTGATGACAAAGCTCCAAGAAAGAAGGGAAGCATGGAAGGCCCAGTTCCAAGGCTAGGCCAGAGTCACAGGATGGGAAAACAGGTTCTCACTCTTGACAGGAGAAGCCCGAAGGCAAAGGGCACAGAGGCAAAGACAAGGGAAGAACTGTGGACATGTCTGTAATCAGTATTCCACAGGAACAGTCCAAGGAGTGATGCTGCAGAAGAGAACTTATGAAGTCACAGAGAGTGGGGTGAAGATCTGCCTGTTAGGGGGCAGATTTCATCTCAGAAGATAGGTGAAAATCATCCAAACTCTCCCATGATAAAACAGGGCTTTAAAGGCTAGTATTTTGCACTATAATAATTACTAATGCTGACCAAGTGCTTATTGTGTACATACCAGACTATGTTCTGAATAACTCCCAGGAATTAATCATAGCAGTGACACTTGTCAGCACACAGCTGTGGTGTGTCCTGCAGAAAGGGGCTTGCCTGGCTGAGAGAAGACACTATTGCCAAGTCTTGAACCCAAATGTAGAGTTGTATCCACTCAGAGAAAGGAGAATCTTTCCCTAATTCACATAGAGGTGACGTATAAACTCACAGTAGCCCTGCCTGCTTCGGAGGATAGCATTATTCTGACTTTCATTTTGGAACTAAAGAAAATGAAGCCTTCAAGAGTTTAGGTAAATTTCCCAGGAAAAGAAAGGCTTCGAGGAGAACAGGGATTTGAACACAGTCTGACTGCTCAGCCCACGGTCTTGACCATAGAACCATCCCATCATACTGTTGCAGAGAAGAAGCCAATTCTGACTCCATGTTGGAACTCTTTCTTTGACTTGCTTTTCATTGTTCTTGTTATTATATTCATACAGAATGGCCTGCCTCAGAGAATCTTGCCCCTCTGCCTGACTGTAAACTAAAGTGCCTTTGTTCAGTACCCAGTCCACCTGTGGATGGCAGGAAGAATGAAATTAACACATCCCTTGCCTGAGGCTTGCCATTCTAGGAGACGTTTGCAAGATTAATGGCCTTTTTCACTTTGCTTCCTCACCTCCCCCCATCTCTGATCTATAAAAGAACCTGGCATATGGATCCGATAAGATGGTTATTTTGAGGCACTAGCCTGCCATCTTCTTGGTCAGCCAGCTCCCCGAATATGGTCTCTTCCTTGCCTCAGCCCCTTGTCTCGATTCATTGACCTGTCATGCAGGCAACAGAGCAAGCTTTAACTCAGTAACAATACTGCTGCTGCTGCTGCTAAGTTGCTTCAGTCGTGTCTGACTCTGTGCGACCCCATAGACAGCAGCCCACCAGGCTTCCCCATCCCTGGGATTCTCCAGGCAAGAACACTGGAGTGGGTTGCCATTTCCTTCTTCAATGCATGGAAGTGAAAAGTGAAAGTGAAGTCGCTCAGTCGTGTCTGACTCTTAGAGACCCCATGGACTATATAGCCCACCAGGCTCCTCCCTCCAAGGGATTTTCCAGGCAAGACTACTGGAGTAGGATGCCATTGCCTTCTCTGCAGTAACAATACTAGATCCTTACAATAACCAGCTAGGAAGAGAGCGGCATTTCCATGTTACAGGAAAGAGATCTGAAGTCAATAATGTAGGAACTTGCTAAAAAATTAAGGGAACAGGAAATGAATGGGTCAGCTAGAGAATGCTCATTTATTGTCTTTTAACCTTTGAAATTCTGTGAATATGACTGGGTGAGTAAACTTTCTTGGTTGTACCATTCTTGACTTGGTCAATCCCCAATGTTCAGAAAAGTAAGACCAAGGTAAGAAGCCCTCTGAGATAGAAACAAGAATCCAAAGCTAAGAAACGCACCAAGATCTGGTCAGGACATTCATTTTATCTTTCATTATTTACCTGCTCCATGCAAGGGGAAGCTGTGAAGCCACAGGATCAGAGGTCTCACTGAGATACGATTATTGTCTGTTACATCTAATGGGCCCAGGTAGACATGTCTCCTTCCTGGAAATATCCCCAAACTTGCTAAACCATGCTGATGCTACAATTATGTCATATAAATGAAGCTGAATCTGGCCTCTGCACTCCGACACTGAATTAAATCTTGAAGATGAGTTTTGGGTGAAGTAGAAAGATAGCTTTATTGCCTTGGCAGGCAAAGGGGGCCACAGACAGCTAATGACCTCAAAACTGTGTGTCTCGACCTGGAGAGGGTAGTGAGGAGTTTCACAGTAATGGTTCAAGAGGAGGGCATGATCAGCTCAGGGACTCCTTCTGATGGTTGGTGGTGAGGTAAGTGGGAGTCAGCATCGGCAACCTTGTTCCAACTGATCTGGGATCTGTAGTGTAGTGGGCAGCACACAGTTAACCTCTCCCACTTGGTGGGTGTTTCAGCATCCAGAAAACAGTTCGAAGGTATTGTCATGTCTATCCCTTGAGGTGAATCAGAACCCTGACCCCAGGCTGCACTTTTACTTCTTTTCTGCTCCTCCCTTATCGGCTTCCCCTCCTTTCCCCAGTTAGCACCTGTTGGAACCTGCAGCTGGAACTCAGGGAAGGTCCTGGAGGCTGAATGAATTCTATTTCCTATATTCAAGAAATGGGGGACACAGAAAGGCTTTTGTGCCCAAGAGCCCCACGGGGTCCTGCTCTAGTTCACAAAGAAGAATTTAAAGCAAAATGTCTAGCTCTGCATGTTACTCACCAGCATGGCTCTGGAGTTTTCATAAAGAGAAGGAAGCAGATGTTGAGCCACCAAAGGCCAGGGTATCTCTGAATCCCTGTTTCCCTTTCCTGCTTCATCATCCCCCGCCTCTAATTCCATCCCTGATTAACAGCTGGCTTACCAGCGTATGATCCCTTTGGGATCTGGGTACCTAAATCACCCCACCAACCCTAACTCACACATGCTTCTTTGACCCTGCAGATTTCACTGACCCTGCACTGTCACTACTACAACAAACCTGCTTTGGCTCCCAACTTCTGTCCCAATGCAGTTGAACAGTTGATGTAGCATAACCCTAGTTGGGTGGTCCAATTGGAGCAATGCCCATATTTATCCTAGAATGACATTGTGTTTGAGACCTGGTTCTACCATTAATTCATTGCATGACCCTGGGCAGGATGCCTGAAACGATCTAAGCCTCAGTTTTCTTATCAATAGGAAATGTTATCTCCCGGGGTAGTGTTAAGAAATCAGTGAGATAAAGTATATAAGATTCTTAATATAGTGCTGGCAATTAGTAAGTACTCCCTGAATTTATATCTCCAGTCCAAACCTCCCCCCACCCAATCTGCCCACATACACATCCAATTATAGGCTTGCATAAATAACTGTCTACTTGGCTTCTCCAGTTGGATTTATATTGGCTGTTTCCAATGTAACATGTCCAAAATGGAACTAGTGATTTCCCTCTGAGCCCTGTTCTCTGAAGAGCTCTCCCAGTCTCAGCGGATGGTAACGCCAACTTTCCAGGGGCTCAAGCTAACCTCCTGGTCCTCCTTTTCTCTCAACTCCATATCTGATCCATCAGGATATTCCTTGGTTTTACCCCTAGAACATCTTCAGAATTCGTCTGCCTCTCCCCACTTTGCTTCCCGGAGCTCACCCAGTCACCGCGGTGTCTCATCTGGATGAAGGCACATCCTCCTCTCCTGTCTCCCTGCTTCCATCCTTGGTGAAATTTGAGAAGCATCCTTGCTAGTCCTATGTAAGATCACATCCTTTCTCTGCTTAAAAAACTCCAGCAGCTTCCCATCTTGCTCAGAATCAAAGTCAAGTTCCCACCAATGGTCTACAAGGCCCCCACACTGTGTTCCCCCATTTCTTCTTTGATCCCAACCCCTCCTCTCTCTACTGTCTTTCCTCTCCAACCCCAAGGGCCTCCTTGCTGTATCTCAAAACACAGCAGGCACACTGCAGCTAAATGTGCATGGATTATTCCCTCAGTTCACACAGGTCTCATTCCCTCCTTCTAAAAAATATCTAATCCACTACCCTACTTGCAACTGCCACCCTCTCATCCCCAGCACTCTCAGTCTCCTTAATGCTGTTCTTAATATTTTTCCATTTTCTTTAGCATTCATCACATTCTAATATATTATGTAATTTACTCACTTATTGGGTTTGCTATTTACCAGTCTCCTGATGGAATATAAACTCCAACAGGACAAGGTTTTATCTATTCTGTTCACTGATAGATTCCATGTGCCTGACACAGTGTTTTGCACACAGTAGGTACACTGACAAATATTTATTGAAAGAAAGAGCAAACTAATAGTGGTGAGTAGCATTATCATGTTTTGAGCCCTTTAAAGCCAGTAGCTATATCATCCCTGTCCTCACAGGCCCAGCACTGATGAGATGCTCCGTGTAGCTTTGCAGAAGGAATGAAACCAAGAAGCTGACCCTTCCTTGAGACAGGCAGATATAGGCGGATACTAAGCTCATATGGGCTTCCCTGAAAGGACAACCTCTAATATCACTTCCAGACAGCAAAATTGCCTCTGACATGTAATTTAAAACTTGAGATGCCTGGGTATAAAGTCTTATTCGAGTAAATGGGATCAAACATCAGGGCATTTCCACTCTACCAAATGGAAATTCTGGATTTAATATGGTCTCACATTCCCTCCCAGGCTGCTCCTCTCCAGGGAAGGAGAAGATGAATTTGGTAGAACTGCCATCCAGAGGTTGATGGTCTGACTTTAGTCAGGTGATCCCAAGTCCCATAAGAGTCTCGCTTTAATATCTAGTCAGTGAGAAGCCATTACCTCTCCCAATTTCCACTCTGAGCAGCCTCTATCTATCTCCTCCTCGATCTATCCTGGACCTAGAAGAACCTACAATCTTCTAAGATACCCTCAATTCTGCAGGATGTGGACTCCACCTGACGCTACAGCAATTCTCAGACCACTATGTCACAGTTACTTATAGTTGTGAGGCAAAGGGAACAACACTGTCTTCAGTTTAAATCACCAGTCTGCTGGCTGCTCACTGTGTGACATCAAGCAAGTAATTTAGCCTCTATGAGACTCAGTTTCCTCATCTGTAGAATGGGCATAATAAAACCTGTGCATGCTAAGTCACTTCAGTCATGTCTGACTCCTTACAACCCAATGTTGGACTGTAGCCCACTAGGCTCCTCTGTCCCTGGGATTCTCCAGGCAAGAATACTGGAGTGGGTGGCCATGCCCTCACCAGGGAATCTTTCTGACCCAGGGACTGAACCCACATCTCTTACATCTCCTACACTGGCAGACAGGTTCTTTACCACTAGTGCCACCTGGGAAGCCCCATAATATAACCTACCATTAATTATTTTTGTGAGACCTAGATGAAATCAATGTTCTTTCTCTATTAGACCATGAGTTCTCCTGGACAGAGACCTTTTTTTTTTTTCATTCTTTTAATCATTTATTTATTGAGCACCTACATTTACTGCGATGCACACAAGATCTCAAAAAGACAAGCATGAAGGTGCTGTCCTTTCTTTGGAGGAGCTCACAGTCCTGTGTAATAAACCATCGCAATCTAATGTGGCAAATGTTCTAATGAAAAGCAAGAAGAAACGCCCTGAGAACAGAGAGAGAGTATTATACATAGATGGGTCGGGGAAGGCATCAAGCTGAATATGACGTGTGAAAAGAGTCTTAAAATAATGGGATTTCCTTGGCAGTCCAGTGGTTAAGATTTCACCTTCCAATGCAGGGGGTGCATGTTCAATCCCTGGTCAAGGAGCTAAGATCCCATATGCGTGCATGCTTAGTCATGCGTGACTCTTTTGCAACCCCATGGGCTATAGCCCACCAGCCCCTCTGTCCATGGGATTCTCCAGGCAAGAATACTGGAGTGCGTTGCCATTTTCTCCTCCAGGGGATCTTCCCAACCCATAGATAAAACCCAAGTCTGCTGCATTGCAGGCAGATTCTTTACCATTGAGCCACCTGGGAAGCCTGCATCCCAAATGCATTTTTGTGAAAAAAAAAAAACAAAACATAAAACAGAAACAGAATTGTAACAAATTGTATTAAGACTTTAAATGTGGTATACAACAACAACAACAAAAAAAAAAAAAAACTGGAAAAAAAAATCAGTTTGCCAGGCAGACAAGGGGGTTAGGAGAACGAGTGGTCAATGTAGAGGGAATAGCCTGGGCAAAGACATGGCATCGTGGTGATTCTCCAGCATTAAAATCCTACACACAGAGGTTCTAAGTAAAAATATGCTAAATGAACAAATAACCAGAAAGTCATTGTGGACTGTTCAGGGCATTCAAAGAATTCAGTTTTGATTCACATCCAGCTTTTTGGTAGTGGAAGGGTGTGTGCCTGCCTGCTAATTCATTTCAGTCGTGTTTGACTTGAGACCCTATGGACTGTAACCCACCAGGCTCCTCTGTCCATGGGATTCTCCAAGTAAGAATACTGGAGTGGGTTGCCATGCCCTCCACCAGGGGATCTTCCTGATGCAGGGATCGAACCCACATCTCGTATATCTCCTGCATTGGCAGGTGTGTTCTTTATCGCTGGTGCTACCTGAGAAGCACAGTGGAGGGATATTGGCACTCAACTGTCTTATCATCAATTTCTTGCATTTTTTAAAGAATTGCTGGGACCCAGGAGGACAGAGTGTATCTTGAAACATTATGAATTTACATGAGAAGTAGCCTCTGTCTTCTTTAATTAGCTATGCTGGGAGAATGTTTCGATCTTTGTTTATCCCCACATTTGGCCTTCAAACTCTTCCAGCTTAATTCTACCCTTACTGATAACCCTAACCCAGGGTAAAGTAAAACTTGGTACTCAGAGAATGCTGGAGAAAAGTGTGAACTTTTTTCTCTTCCAAGGGAAAGAGATAGAAAGTGACATCTTCTGAGCACTCAAATATCCCTTAGAGCTGTCACACATTCTCATATGCCCATTTTACAGAGGGGAAAAATGAGCCTTGAGGGCTTAGAGAATTTTTTTATTGGAATATAGTTGCTTTACAATGTTGTGTTAGTTTCTGCTGTATAGCAAAATGAATCAGCTATATATTTACATACATCCCCTCTTTTTTAGATTTCCTTCCCATTTAGGTCACGATAGAGCACTGAGTAGAGTTCCCTGTGCTCTACACTAGGTTCTCATTAGTCATCTATTTTATACATGGTATCAATAGTGTACATATGTCCATTTCAATCTACCAATTCATCCTGTCCCCACTCTGGTATCCATACATTTGTTATCTCTCGGTGTCTCCTTTCTGCCTTGCAAACCATTTCATCTGTACCATTTGTCTAGATTCTATATAAATACACATTAAAAACATCATCTATTTAATGCATAAATGTGGCTTGGAAATTTTATGTTTCTTTCTAATAAATGGCAGAGCTGGAATTCTAAATTGAGGTATGAAAAGAATAGGCTTATTTTCCTTGTTATGCACTAAACGTGTCTGCTGCAAGCCCACATGTTGAAGCACTAAGCCCAGGGTGATGGTATTAGGAGGCGGGGCCTTTGGGAGGTGTTGATAAATAGGCTTGAATGAGTTCATAAGGGCGGGGCTCTTGTAGTGGTATTAGTGTCTTTATAATAGCATCTGCAATAACATCTGCAGAAGGGGCTTCCCAGGTGGCTCAGTGGATAAAGAATCTGCCTGCCAAGGCAGGAGACTTAGGAGACACAGGTTCCATCCCTGGGTGGGGAAGATCCCCTGGAGGAGGGCATGGCAACCCACACCAGTATTCTCGCCTGGGAAATCCCATGGACAGAGGAGCCTGGTGGGCTACAATCCATGGGATCTCAAAGAGTCAGACACAACTGAAGCAACTGAGCACATACATGCAAGAAGCAGAAGAGAGACCAGAGTTGACTTTCCCTCCCTGTCGGGAGCAGACACAACAAGAAGATGGCCGTTAAGCTGGAAAGAGGGCCCTCATCAGGAGGAACCAGACAAGTCAGCACCTTGTTCTTAGACTTCCCAGCCTCTAGAACCATGAGAGATAAACATATGCTGTTTAAGGCACCTGGTCTATGTTTTTTTGATGTTACCATGGGCTGAGCTGAATCAGACACTCACCCTTACTGGATGCGTATGCCTGGTGGCCTCTGAACAGAAGCACCTGTCTCACCTCCTTCCACTAGTAAGTACCGAGAGCTTCTCAGGTTTCCTGGAAAGGATGGAAAGGCTGGGTCTTCTCCTCTCTCTCTTGTGCCTTCCTTAGCCTTTTTCAGCCTTGGCCACTGAGTCACTGAATCTTCTAGAGTGTCAGCTAGTCCTGAGGAAGATGACCAGTCTTTAAGATGTCTGAGCACATCAGAAATTTAGAAATCAACCACTACTGAGAAGGCAGGGAATGACTTGAGCAAGGATAGGGTTCCCTGGGGCCAGGTCTGAATAGCAGTGCTGATGGGAATCACTAGAGAATACCTAACCAAAAAGAGCAAGGAGAGTCAAAAGCAAACCTGGAAACTGGTAGAAGATGTAACCGTAGAAAAGAGAGCTTTCTGGCTGTGTGTGTGAGAGAGAGAGACAGACAGACAGACAGAATGAGGGCAGGAAAGGAGAGGGATGAAGGAGGGAAGTGAATGCACAAGATCACACACAGTGAAAAGAAATAGAGTATAGCCATGAACTCAAAAACGTGACCGTGAAAGTTGCTCAGTCGTGTCCAGCTATTTGCGACCCCATGGACTATACAGTCCATGAAATTCTCCAGGCCAGAATACTGGAGTGGGTAGCTGCTTCTCCAGGAGATCTTCTCAACCCAGGCATTGAACCCAGGTCTCCCACATTGCAGGTGGATTCTTTACCAGCTAAGCCACAAGGGAAATCCAAGAATACTGGCGTGGGTAGCCTATCCCTTCTCCAGGGGATCTTCCCAACCCAGGAATCGAACCAGGGTCTCCTGCATTGCAGGCGGATTCTCTACCAACTGAGCCATCAGGGAAGTGAACTAAAAAAGAGAAGGTTCAAATAAAGTAAATGTTTCCAATGGGAACCTCAAAGAATTCTCCTTCCACAGACATTTATAATACCCTCATAGGCAATGTCCATTCACTCCATTAAGACCCTGTAACATGCTCTAATTTTGATTAGCCGGACTGTTTGCTTCTCCAAATACCGGAAAATTATTCAAACCTATATTAGTGAATTAAAGGCTTTATGTCAAATATAGCATAGGCTTTTTTTAACCAATCATTACATATAATAATAATCTTAGTAATGACATTCTCAAGGTGATGTAAGTCGTTTTCTCTGATATTGAAAATGTCATTTTTTTCATGCACATCAGTGAGATACCAGACTGAGGATAAATAATGTGGTTTGTGGGGCTTCACAAGTGACATAGTGGTAAAGAATCCACCTGCCAGTGAAGGAAACACAAAGACTTGGGTTTGATCTCTGGGTTGGGAAGATCCCATGGGGTAGAAAATGGCAACCCACTCCAGTATTCCTGCCTGGAGAATCCTGTGGACCGAGGAGCCTGGCAGGCTACAGTCCATGTGGTAGCAGAGAGTCGTACTTGACTAAACAACTGAGCACAGGTGGTCGACTACAGCTTAATTATTCTTTAGAGGTTCTCTGTTACAACTGCTTCTCCAGTTTCATTGGCTTCCTGGGAGGAAGCATTGGATGACAGATTTGGGAGGGGTAATTTCATTGGACAGCGTGGGGAATTAAGTGTCATTGTATAGAACTGTACAAGGTTCATTGTTAGGTTCTGCATTGTGTCCAAAAAACAAGCTGTCCCTTGTCCTCCCAGGACAGGGAGGACAATAAGATAAAGCAGCTCACAGAAGGCTCAGAGTAAACCAACCCTGCTGAGAATATACTAAAGCTGTGCCTACAAACTCCAAGCATCCCTGAACACAGAGAAAGCTGGGAAAATGTTTCTTGAATTTAGTACAAAGATGAATGAATAGGAAGGAGTCTTCAGAGCACGAGTTCTCCCTTCCTCAACCCTTGATCAATGAATAGTTTCCTCTCTGTTTCAAAAAAAAAAAAAAGATGAATGAAAACAAGCATAGAAATATTGGTCTGCAAGTTGAGCAAAACTCATGTCCAGGGTTGGAATTTGTCCTGAGAACTATAAACACCCTAGGATATTGGTATCTGACTCTCAAAACAATGCTATATGAAGGAACTGGAAGGGTGGGAAGATGGGTAACATTTAGCCCCCAAGAGCACTCGTGGGGCATGATCCTTGTCTTTACAAAATGGAAGACTCTGCATGTAGGAAGGGGAATCACGATTGCATCATATGGCCACGGGGAGAATGGAACTCTGCATGTGAAATACTGGGCTACAGGTACCTTAGAATTTAAGTTTTACCAACTTTCCAATAATAGAGCCTTTAAAGAAAGAGTGAGTTGACTCAACAGAAAGTAAGATTACCACAACTTAAGGTCTTCAAGAGATGATCTACCAGGTGAAACATTCAGAAGTTAGTCTAGGGGACTACAAGTGTGGTCCAGTGCTTAAGAATCCACCTTGTAATGCAGGGGATGTGGGTTCAATCCCTGGTAAGGGAACTAAGATC
Source organism: Oryx dammah (assembly GCF_014754425.2). Taxonomy (NCBI): domain Eukaryota; kingdom Metazoa; phylum Chordata; class Mammalia; order Artiodactyla; family Bovidae; genus Oryx; species Oryx dammah. The sequence continues at coordinate 45,220,445 of NW_024070213.1, read as the reverse complement.
CCACATGTCGCAGAGCAACTAAGCCCAGGCGCTGCAACTACTAAGCCCGAGGGCTCCAAAGCCTACACACCACAACTAGAGATTCCATGGGCCGGTGCTCCAAAGCCCACGAGCCACAAGTAGGGAGTCCATGCACCACAGCAAAAGATCCCATAGGACGCAACAAAGATCCTGAGTGCCACAGCTAAGACCTGATGCAGCCAAATTCTTTTAGTTTTTTTTTTTTTTTAATGTTAGCCTAGATTACCTTTCAAAGAAAAGACTTTTTTATCCTCTGAGAGGGAAAGAAAAAATCACTATGTTATTTGGAGTAAGGGTTAGGCTGCTATAAAAAAAGAGATTCAAACAGTCACTTAAGAGCAAAGAAATTTATGACTCTTACCTATGAGTGTAGGGGCAGTCCGGCAGCCCCCACTCCATAAAGTCACCATGGGAACCAGGCTGCTGTGGGCATGACTCTGCCTTCCGCCTGAGGCTCCCACAGAGATCCCAGTCATCTCCACATCAATCAGTGAGAAGGAAACAGGAAAAGTCCAGGACAAATACTTCTTCCCCTGATGTGCTTAGTGACTGCCTCACTGCAAGGGATGCTGGCAAATGTAGTCTGAGCTTAGCATCCAAGAAGAAAGAAAAGGGTTGTTAAACAGCAGACTCTACCACGATCATCTATCAATGTAATAATCTGCCCTTATCCATCAACTAGCTTGTTTATTAAGCTATCAATATTAATAACTACCATAGTTAAAAATGCAACTTCAGAGTCAGTCTGCTTGGTTTCAACATCTAGCTTCACCATTTGATAGTTGGCAGTGGGCAAGTTAAACTCTGTATCCTTCCATTTCCTTGTTACATGGGGATAATAAAATCACCTACTCAATAAGGTTTTCATGAAGAGTAAAGAAAGCAATGCAACTAAAGTGCTTAGAACAGTGTCTTGTGCTGTGCTTAGCTGCTCAGTCGTGTACAACTCTTTGCAACTCCATGGACTGTAGCCCACCAGGCTTCTCTGTCCCTGGGGATTCTCCAGGCAAGAATTCTGAAATGGGTTGCCATGCCCTTCTCCAGGGGATCTTCCCAACTCAGGGATTGAACCCAGGTCTCCTGCATTGTAGGCAGATTGTTTACTATCTGAGTCACTAGGGAAGCCCAGAACAGTGTCCAGAACCTCATAAAAGTTCAATACATATTATTACTTATAGCTACGTAAATATAGGGAGGAAGAAGTACATTTTTCAGGGAATCTTCTGGGTACAGATTTCCCATAATGTATATGAGCCAAATGTGAAATATGTTCATGGTATGTAACTGAAAGGGATGACTCAGTTTCTTCACTTTCAGCAGTGGATCCACTCAAATCCTCTGGCCCCCATTTATTTACCAATTCTGAGAAAAATGGTTACTCTCTTCCGTCCACCTGCCTTCGTGCTTTGGAAAAGGAAAGCAGACGAGAAAAACTGCAAGGTGCCAGCCCTGACTGTTCTATAACGTGATTAGAGTCTAAGCAAATAAATGTGCCCTACTTGCTGAATGGGCTCCAATCAGTCTTTGGAAGAAGGATAAAAACATCATTGCAAGAACAAACACGAACCCAGAAATAAATAAATAAAAATCTTACCTCTGTCTCGGTGCCAGCTTGCATTAGCATACGGGCAGTCAGAGTTTTCAAATGGAAACACACTTTTGCCATCTCATTTGGATTTTTATGATGAATTTTGCACGATGCCCGAGGCTGCCTTACAGGAGACCTGGGAAGTCCTCCTCTGATTAATGGGGCTGACGATCCCCTCTGAGAGGTTAAGATTGCACAAAAAAATTCAACCCCATTAATTAGCAAGAACCCTGGTTGCCTGGGGTGGCCCAGGCTCTATGAGAATTGTGGATTTAGTCACCTGGGAAGATTCATAGCAGGTGAGGCGGCGGCGTGCAGAAATGGAACTGAGAGGGAGGCAGGGTATAATTGTTTTGAGCACCTCTCTGTGCTGAGCACTTTAAAATGCAATCGCATGACTTCCCTAGTGGTCCAGTGGTTAGGAATCCACCTGCCAATGCAGAGGACATGGGTCCCATCCTGGGCTGGGAAGATCCCACGTGCTGCAGGACAACTAAACCCATGTACCACAACTACTGAGCCTGGGATCTAGAATCCATGCTCTGCAACAAGAGAAGCCACGGCAGTGAGAAACCTTTGCACCACCACAACTAGAGAGTAGCCCCCGCTCGTGGCAACTAGAGAAAAGCCTGCACACGGGAACAAAGACCCAGCACCAACAAAAATAAATTAATAAATAAATTTTTAAAAATGCAGTTGCATTTACTCCTCACAACAAACACAAAACAGAAGTGTTTTAACTACTGTTAAGGACATTGAGGTCCAGATAGGTTAAATGGTTCACCCAACTTATAGAGCCAGGAAGGGACTAGGGCCAGGAATCAGGTTCACCTCTGCTTTTCTCCTCATCCTAAGAGTCACTTTTGCATAATATTGATGTAAAATTGAGGCCATGTCCCATAGAATGAAATACATCACCTGAACGCTGGGAGACAATCCCAGGAAGCACATTTACAACGTTGGGTACAGGTTATATAAAGAAGGCTGAGCACCGAAGAATTGATGCTTTTGAACTGTGATGCTGGAGAAGATTCTTGAGGGTCCCTTGGACTGCGAGAAGATCAAACCAGTCAGTCCTCAAGGAAATCAGTCCTGAATATTCACTGGAAGGACTGATGCTGAAGCTGAAGCTCCAGTACTTTGGCCACTGGATGCAAAGAGCCAGTTCATTGGAAATGACTCTTAGGCTGGGAAAGATTGAAGGCAGGAGGAGAAGGGGATGACAGAGGATAAGATGATTGGATGGCATCACTGATTCAATGGACATGAGTTTGAGCAAACTCCAGAAGATGGTGAAAGACAGAGAAGCCTGGTGCGCTGCATCCATGGGGTCTCAAAGAGTCAGCCATGACTTAGCAACTGAACAACAACAACAAACAGATTATAATACACAGGGACTCTGAGAAAGGACATAGTTAATATTAATAAGTAGCAAAGGTAAGATCTTAACTGAAAGTTATGAGATTCCAACTCACACGGTTTACAGAAGAGTAGACTTTGGCTGAGCTTCAAGGGATATGTGGGTTTTTGGGAATGGAGAAGAAGCATGAGAGGTGGTTGGTGGGGATCCAACAGTCACAGGCTGAAGTGAGCGTTTCCATAAAAATCGGCATCTACTTTTCCCTTTTCTGGTGACTCATCCCTTCCTCTTTCTATCATCTTAAACACCCACCTGCTCTATTTCTCTTGCACTTTTTCACCTTCATGCTTTTGCCTATACTAATGCTTCCTCCTGGAATGCTTACTTAACTGAATCCCACCCATACTTCAAGGTCAGCCCATGATGTTCCATCTGCTGGAAGCCTCCTGTACTATCTACCCATTCATTTAATAAGCATCAATTTAGCATATACCATATTCCCAGAGGGGCTTCCAAGGTATCTCAGCTGGTAAAGACTCTGCCAGCAATGCAGGACACCCCAGTTTGATTCCTGTGTTGGGAAGATCCCCTGGAGAAGAGATAGGCTACCCACTTCAGTATTCTTAGGTTTCCCTGGTGGCTCAGACAGGAAAGAATCCCTCGCAATGTGGGAGATCTGGGTTTTAATCTCTGAGTTGGGAAGATCCCCTGGAGGAGTGCATGGTAACCCACTCCAGTATTCTTGCCTGGAGAATCCCCATGGACAGAGGTACCTGGCAGGTTGCAGTCCATGGGGTGGCAGAGTCAGACATGACTGAGCAGCTAAGCACAGCATAGCACAGCACATGCTCCCAGCAACCTTTGAGGTACTGGGGATTAAGCAGTGGATAGTATTAAATCCTGCTTACGTTCTACCTGGAAGAGACAGAAAATAAACAATCACCTGAAATATATCAAGTGCTCTAAAGAAGAATAAGAAATGTGTGGCAACAGAGAATGAGGGGGTAGAGGGAAGGCAGGGTGACAGGACTGGGAGGGCTTCTCCCATGGCATGGTTGACATTTGAGTAGAGACCTGGATAAAAGGAAAGAGGGGTGTGTTCAGGGAACAGTTGGAAGGCTGCCAACCTGGAGCAAGGTGAGTAGCAGGAAGACAGGTAGGAGATGATGGCCAAGAGGAAGGAGGGCTCTTGCTACCCCCTGACTAGAATCGACCGCTTTCTGCTTTCCACCTTCTCTGAACAAGTTGCTCTGAACAACTAGGTTTTCATCCCCCCTGCTTTGCTTCACATCACACTCAGGTCAGCTGTGAATGTGGGAGTCCTTCATGAGATGGTGATGCACTGAGGCTGAGAATCTTGCTTAGTTCATCACTGCAGCACTAGTGCCTAGCACAGAATGGCTCTCATGTCTCCGACTTGCACAGATCAGGAACATGTGCTGAAAGTTATGCAGGTAAGAAGACAAGAGGGGTCCAATACACCATGTCTGCAGGGGCTCAGCTTTCCAGTCTAACAGATGTGCTCCCATGAGTGTGCCATGTATGTAGTCCATGTATGAGTCATCAGAACAGTGCCAGTGATAGGGACAGGACCCCAAGGGACTGCTAAGAGATAGATAAAGGAGTCAGAGGGCTGAGAGTCAGGACAGAGTTCCAACTGTCCCTGCAGAGAGATGTGTTCAATAGGAACCTGGGGCAGGAAGCCTGTCTGTGAGGCTGGGCTGGCCCAGCCAGGTGAGGAGAAGGCTATGATTTGATGCCCCCAGAGATACCCAGGCTCTGCCCCAAGTATATCCTGTCCTACACCTCTAGCTGCTACAAAAAGCAGAGACAACAGTTTTTCCTGATGGAGTCAGGGACTGGGAGGAGCCTCCATCCAGCAGACAGAGATTTAAGATGCCTTATTCCTGGCCTCTTTAGATACACAGAGACCACACTTCAGCCTCTGATATACCAAATGGTTCAGCTAAGGATGCATGTCATCAGCATGCATCTCACACACACAATCCCCTTCCCTGCCTCGTCCTTGAGTCCCTAGGAGAGCCTCACATGACAACCCAGGAGGTGGCTGTGGGGAGCCCTTCAAACCCAAAAAGTCTCTCCTTAGAGCTAGCTCTGAGCCTGAAAAGCAATTTGTAGCTGCAAATGTCTAACAATTTCTGGCCCCAGCCCTCCTTCTCATCCTCCCTCCCATGATCAAAGAGCTTTTAATGAGCTCCCTTGGCTTTCCTGTTCTCCTCCAGGCATGCTGCAGAGTCTCTGGTGAAGCCCCCAGAACCCCTGAAAGTGGACTCTTGCAGCTAACGATCGACTCTTGCCTCTGCCAGCACCAAGCTCTCCAGAGCTCTATGGAGCAACCTGGTGCTTCAGCCACCATGAACGATCTGAGCAGAGCTCAGAACGGCAGGTCCCACAGCACTTCCTGGTCTAATAGTGTCACTTTGTAGTGAAATAAACTGAGATCCAGAGAGAGAGAGAGATCTTTTGTGCTGTTTGTCTGCATTTGGACCTTTGAAGAAATTGCCTGCATCTCTGGTTACCTCTTAGTTTCCAGATTTTCTTTTAATCTCTATTATTAGTCTTTCGGAGAAGGCAATGGCACCCCACTCCAGTAGTCTTACCTGGAAAATCCCATGGATGGAGGAGCCTGGTAGGCTGCAGTCCCTGGGGTCACAAAGAGTCGGACACGACTAAGGACTTCACTTTCACTTTTCACTTTCATGCACTGGAGAAGGAAATGGCAACCCACTCCGGTATTCTTGCCTGGAGAATCCCAGGGACAGAGGAGCATAGTGGGCTGCCGTCTACAGGGTTGCACAGAGTCGGACATGACTGAAGCGACTTAGCAGCAGCAGCAGCATTAGTCTTTCAGCTAGAATGACTTTATATTAAATAAGAACATTCCAGAGCACTCCTGTGGAACAGCCCCCTTCCCCAGTTTAAAAGGGGCAGGAACTAGGAAAAAGAGTTACGGAATGGATTTCCTGTTACTGTTCATTCCATTTATGAAGATACCCACCCATTCCCAGGCCCACAGACATCCAGGTTGCTATTTGGGCATCTCATGAAACAGAGGGACACTGTGGTTATAGCTGGACCAGACGGGATGGTCTGGGAACCCTCGTGGAGATGACATTTGAACTGTGTTAATGGAAAGAATGAGACCACCATAAGGAGAGCTAGGAGCAAAGGTCTCTCAGTTGATGGAGCCTCAAATCAAAGGTCCTGAGGTAGAAGGAAATCTTACATGAAAGTAGAGAAAGAAACTACCATCTTGTCCTGCCTCCATTCTTACAAGAACTTCCAGACTGGTTCTCCCTACTTCTATCCCTGATTCCTTCACACACACATTGTATTTTAACACAATAACCAGGAAAAAATGCATCATGTAAATCAGATTACTCATTTTTCCTAACCTCCTGGCCCCTTTATCTAGAGAAAAGAGAGCAAGAAAACCACCCAATATCAGTGTCACTCAACCCAATACCAATCACTCTATCACTCTATTTTATTATCTCCATAAATACTGAAAGAGTCTTGTTCCTGTATTATTCATTATTTTCTGTCCTTGCCCCCTATCAGAACAAGGACCTATCCTTTTCATTGTTTTATTGCCTGAAAATGAGTAGGCATGCCCTAAATATCTGTTGAATGAATGATAAGTGAATGAGGATAAATTTTGGAGGCAGAGATATTTAAGGACTTGCTCTTGAGTTGAATGTAAGGGAGGGAAGAAAGAGAATAATCAAAACACAGCCCCTAAATCCATCTCCAGGAAAGTATTTCTCCAAACTCAGGCTTTCAACATCCTATTGGACATCTCTATCTGAATGTTCTATGATAAATCTAAAAATAAAATCTTTATCTCCTCTCTACCGAAAGAAATGTTCCTCCTCCTTGTCTGTATTTGGGACTTCCCAGGTGGCGTTAGTGGTAAAAAATCCACCTGCCAGCGCGGGAGACACAAGAGAGGCAGTTTCAATCCCCGGGTCTGGAATATCCCAGTGAAGAAGGAAATGGCAATCCACTCCAGTATTCTTGCCTGGAAAATTCCATGAAAAGAGGAGCATCTCTTTTCTACTGAAAGAAATATTCCTCTTCCTTGTCCTTCTCTAGAACTTTAGAGACAAACCCTGATTGGTCCATTAAGATCACATACCCCTTGTGCTTGAATCAAGAGGTTAGGGCACTAGGATTGGTCAGACCTGGGTCACGTGGGTGGAAGAAAGCTGATTGGCTAGCTGCCCAGAACAGGTGGAATTCCAAAAGGTATTTCCATTAAAGGAGGGAGTGACATCAGAAGAAGGAAATGACGGACAAAACAACAGATGTTTTGTTTTATTTTGTTTTGGCGGACAAAAACAACAGATGCCAACTCCTAATGGCTTGTAGTCATTGTCCTAAAGATGAAATACACAGCCTTTAGCAAGACATGCAAGGGCCTTTACCATCTGGCCCTGTCTATCTCCCCTGCCTCATCTCTTAGATCTGTCGATAACTGTACTGTGATGGTACATACTTGGAGGATGTCCTGCTTTTTATTTTACCTCTGAACCTCCACTGGAAATGCCCCCTGACTGTGTCTTTGCCCAATTCCTGTTTTATTCAGCTCTGATGTGATGTTTTAAGAGAAAGCCCTTCATGATAACACAGCCTACCATGTAGTCCGTGCTTCCATCTTTCACCATCCGCAGTCTATGCATGCACAGGGGTTTAACCCTGTGTGTGCACTCAGCTGGAGCTCCTTGAGAAAACAGCTGTGCTTTTCATCTCTATTTCTATCTACACTTCAAATTCCCCTGTGTTTGCTGCCTTATCGAATAGGAAGGAAGAATCAGAGAGAGAGGAAAGAGAAACGGGAGGAAGCAAAGAAAGAGTCTTAGCAATGAATGAGAGACCATTTCTTTCTTCTTCTTCTTTTTTTTTTTTTTTTTTTTGGTATTGGGGAATAGTTACTTTACAATCAAGTGTTGGTTTCTGCTGTACAACAAAGTGAGTCAGGTACCTATCCTTACCCTCTTGGACCTCCCTCTCAACTCCCTCCATCCCACCCATCTAGGCCACCAGAGAGTACGAGCTGAGCTCCCTGGCTACACAGCAGCTTCTCACTAGCTGTCTGTTTTTCACGTGGTAGTGCATGTACGTCCCAGTTACGCTCCCGATTCACCTCACTCCCCCGGCCCCCGGCCCCCATGTCCACACGACCATATTCTACATCTGCGTCTCTATTCCTTCCCTGCAAATAGGTTCATCTGGACCATTGTCCTAGATTGCACATATGGGAAGGTGAATCGGTTACCTTCAGTTTCTCAAGTAAAAGTGAGTTGGATGAAGTTTGTGACTCAAACAGAAGCCAAAAGTCCTGTGCATACCCTGAGGCAGCCATTTGGAAGTGTCCAGCTAATACATTTTTCCCAGAACTCCCGGACGTACTAATAGCCACAGTCGTGCACTGCTGATGGGGTGGGAGTGTGCACTGGGACAAGACTTTTGAGGAGCAATTTGGCACCATCTTGCAAAGCTGAAGATGCACATACCCTGTGTGTTATTCACTTGGTTGTTTCTGATTCTTTGTAACGCCATGGACTGTAGACTGCCAGGCTCCTCTGTGCATGGGGTTCTCCAGACAAGAACACTGGAGTGTGTTGCCCTTTCCTTCTCCAGGGGATCTTCCCAATCCAAGGACTGAACCCAGGTCTTCCGCATTGCATGCAGATTCTTTACCATCTGAGCGCATAACCTATGATCCAACTATTTCACTCCTAGGCCTTCAAACATTTTGGGACCTGTACAAAACTGTTAGTCTTCCCTGGTGGCTCAGATGGTAAAGAATCTGCCTGCAAAGCAGGAGACCTGGGTTAGATTCCTGAGTTGGGAAGATCCCCTGAGGAAGGAAATGGCAACCCATTCCAGTATTCTTGCCTGGAGAATCCCCTTGGACAGAGGAGCATGCCAGGCTACAGTCCTTGGGGTTGCAAAGAGTCGGATACAACTGAGTGACTAACATTAACTAACAAGACTGTTAACTGCAATACTATCCGTAAATGTGAAAATTTCAAATTAGCTTTAATGTCACTTTGAAGGAGAACAGGTAAATAAATCCTGATATTAGACTAGAATACAGGAGGCCAGAGGAATGAACTAGTCCTACCTTCATCAAAACGGACGCATCCCAAGGGCATATGGAGAAAAACAAGTTGTACAAAGACATGTAAAGTATGATATAAACCTCATTTTAAAATGTCCAAGTATATCAACAATTTGCTTACAGATAGATATATGATATTAGTGTAAAAATGTGCAGGGAATGTTCAACTACGCTCAGAAGAATGGTTACAGTGGGTAAGAAAGGGATGTAAATAAGATGGAGGATGCAGAAAGTGTTTATAGGGAAATTTAACGTTTTGTTTCCTTTTTAAAAGACTGAAATACACATGAATAATATTTGATAATTCTGGATAGCAAACACAGGGAGCTTTTAAATATTATTCTTTCTAGCACAGTAGGCACTAGCCACTTGTGGTTAATTCATTTTGCATTTAAATTAATTAAAATTTTATAAAATTAAAATTTGAGTTCAGTATACTAGCCACATTTCCTGTGTCCCATGCTAACATGCAGGTAGTGACTGCTCTACTGGAAAGCAAGTGGCTGTCATATGAGCCAAGGTAGATTATAGAACTTTCCTGTTACTTTAGAAAGTCCTATTGGACAACCCTAATCTACACTCTCATATAATTGAATATTTCATATTTAAAACTTTCAGATTAATTTGATAAAGCATCCTCTGCTGTCAGTTATCATAATGACACAGGATCACAGTAGTTAATTATATAAAACCTGCTGCAAAGGCAACAAAAGCAAAAATGTGGACCTACACCACACAAAAGTTTTCTGCACAGCAAGGAAACAATCAACAAAATGAAAAGGTAACCTACAAAATGGGAGAAAATATTTCCAAACCATATACCCAATAATGGCTTAATATCCAAAATTTATAAGAGACTCCTACAATTCAATAGCAAATAGCAAGATAATTTTAAAATGGTTAAAGGATCTGAATAGACATTTTTCCAAAGAAGATGTACAATGACCAACAAGTATATGAAAAGATAACATCACTAATCATCAGTCAGTCAGTCAGTTCAGTCGCTCAGTCATGTCCGACTCTTTGCAACCCCACGAAATGCAGCACGCCAGGCCTCCCTGTCCATCACCAGCTCCTGGAGTTCACTCAAACTCAAGTCCATCGAGTATGTGATGCCATCCAGCCATCTCATCCTCTGTCGTCCCCTTCTCCTCCTGCCCCCAATCCCTCCCAGCATCAGAGTTTTTTCCAATGAGTCAACTCTTTGCATGAGGTGGCCAAAGTACTGGAGTTTCAGCTTTAGCATCAGTCCTTCCAATGAACACCCAGGACTTATCTCCTTCAGAATGGACTGGTTGGATCTCCCTGCAGTCCAAGGGACTCTCAGGAGTCTTCTCCAACACCACAGTTCAAAAGCATCAATTCTTCAGCATTCAGCTTTCTTCACAGTCCAACTCTCACATCCATACATGACCACAGGAAAAGCCATACCCTTGACTAGACAGACCTTTTTTGGCAAAGTAATGTCTCTACTTTTGAATATGCTATCTAGGTTGGTCATAACTTTCCTTCCAAGGAGTAAGCGTCTTTTAATTTCATGGCTGCAATCACCATTTGCAGTCATTTTGGAGCCCCCCAAAATAAAGTCTGACACTGTTTCTACTGTTTCCCCATCTATTTCCCATGGAGTGATGGGACCAGATGCCATGATCTTCATTTTCTGAATGTTTAAGCCAACTTTTTTGCTCTCCTCTTTCACTTTCATCAAGAGGCTTTTTAGTTCCTCTTCACTTTCTGCCATAAGGATGGTGTCATCTGCATATCTGAAGTTATTGACATTTCTCCTCCTGGGAATCTTGATTCCAGCTTGTGTTTCTTCAGAAATAGATGTTTTTCTTGCTTTTTCAATGACTAATCATCAGGGAAGTGCAAATCAAGACCATAGTGAGGTATAACTGCATACCTTTTAGGATGTCTATTATCAGAAAGACAAGACATAACAAAATTTGATAAAGATGCGAAAAATTGGAATCCTTATGGATTGTTAATAGGATTTTAAATTAATACAATTATTATAGAAAGCAGCATGGAAGTTCCTCAAAAAATGAAAAACAGAACTACCATATGATCCAGTAATCATATTATGAGGTATATAACAAAATGAAATCAGTATCATGAAGAGATAGCTACATGTCCATGTTCATTTCAGCATTATTCACGGTAGCCGAGACATGGAAAAAACCTAAGTGTCCCTCTAGAGATGAATGGATAAAGAAGATATTATAGGTAGATAGATAGATAGGAATATTATTCAATCTTTAAAAAGAAGGAAATCCTGCTTTTTGCAACAACATGGAGAAAACTAGAGGGCATTTTGCTCAGTGAAATAAGCCAGACAAAAACAAATACTGTATGATAGTAGTAGACTGGTGGTTGCCAAGGGCTAGGAGTGGTGGAAATGGGGAGAAGTTGATCAAGGGGTGCAGACTTTGAGTAATAAGATGCAGATGCTGACTGCAGCCATGAAATTAAAAGACGCTTACTCCTTGGAAGGAAAGTTATGACCAACATAGATAGCATATTAAAAAGCAGAAACATTACTTTTCCAACAGAGGTCCATCTAGTTAGGCTATGGTTTTTCCAGTGGTATGTATGGATGTGAGAGTTGGACTGTGAAGAAACCTGAATGCTGAAGAACTGACGCTTTCAAACTGTGGTGTTGGAGAAGACTCTTGAGAGTCCTCAGGGCCTAATGTATAGCATGGTAACCATAGTTAATAACAATACTGTATTCTATACTTGAATTTACTAAGAGAGTAGATCATAAACATTCTCGTTTTTAAAAATTAACTATGTATGATATAATGGATGTGTTAATTAACTTGGGAATAATTTCACAATGCATACATATATCATATCATCACATTGTACACTTTAAATATATTGCAATTCTTCCCAGGTGGTGCTAGTGGTAAAGAACCTACCTGCCAGTGCAGGAGACATAAGAGACAAGTGCTCAATCCCTGGGTTGGGAAGATTCTCTGGAGGAGGGCATGGCTACCCACTCCAGTATTCTTGCCTGGAGAATCCCCATGGACTGAGGAGCCTGGCGGGCTATGGCCCATAGGGTCACAGAGTCAGACACAACTGAAGCGACTTAGCATGAGAAGTTGGAAAAATTAACTTCCAGGTCTACTATTAATGTGATACACATTAATACAAATATATATAACTTTTCCCCAAATAAAAATATTTAATACTATGGCAAGTAAAAACACAATTAATTTTTTTTTAATTTTAAGAAAGTGGTTTTTTACATTTTAAGACGGGAGCGTTTCAGCCTCAGGACACAGCATGTGGAAAACTTCCAACAAAGGGAACTTGACCTTCACACAGATGACATGCTCGGGCATATCAAATAGCTCGGTATGCCTAAGGTGTAATTCTGGAGAGGTATTGGAAAGATGCGAGGCTGGACAGACAGGAGGCAATGATCAGGGGATGAAATTGTTGGTCATGCTTAACATTTAGGGGTGGAGAGAGTCACTGAAGATTTTTATTTAAGGAATTAGCTACATTTGATTTGCTTTTTAAGAGTCTTCCTCTGGCTACTATGAGGATAATTATCTGGAGGGAAATTGCTTAGAGATTATTGTAATAATCCAGCCAAAAAGTGATGAGAGCCTTAACTAGGTAGAAAGAGTGGACAGAATTTAAAGCCATTTCAGAGGGAGAATTCACCAGAAATGGTGACTAATTGCATGTGAGGATGAGAGGAGAAGATGAGGTTGAGAGTGATTGCTGTGCTTTGTGCTTGGTTGACAGCTAAATGGGGGTTATCACTGAAATGAGGAAGATGGGGAAACAGAGCCAGGTGGGAGAGAAAGGCACAAGTTAATTTTTTGACATGTTGCATTTTAGATGCCCATAAAACTCACAGGTGGTGGGTGTTAATAAGCAGTTGATTTTAAAGGTTTAAAGCTCATGAGAGAGTTCTGTACAGGTGAAAAGTAGAGAGGTTTGTGAATCATTCATATGGAGATGGTGACTAGACGTGGGGTGAGAATGATGTAACTCAGTGGAGTGTGTTAGAGGGGAACAGTAAAGGACCTAGTAAGAGACCTATTAGGAAAGGTTAAGAGAGAGGAAACGTTTCCCCACTCTGCATGCCCATCCCCCACCAGAAGGAAAACGTAATCTGATTGGCCAGATTTTATGATACTTGCATATGCGTGCTAAGTTGCTTCAGACATGTCTGACTCTTTGTGACCAGGCAGACTGTAGTCCACCAGGCTCCTCTCTCCATGGAATTCTCCAGGCAAGAATACTGGAGTGGGTTGTCATTTCCTTCTCCAGGGGATCTTCCCGGATCGGACGTGTGTCTCTTCTGCTCCTTGCATTGGCAAGCGGGTTCTTTACCACTAGTGCCACCTGGAAACCCTTTATATAGTGTATATAAGTCAATCCCAGTTTCTCAGTTCATTCCACTCCCCTTCCCACCTTGATATCCATAAGTTAGTTCTCTACATCTTTGTCTATATTTCTGCTCTGCAAGTAAGTTCATCTGTACCATTATTCTAGATTCCACATATAAATGATATTATTAATGGGCAGAAGACCTAAACAGACATTTCTCCAAAGAAGACATACAAAATATTCTTAATGTCCCTTTGCACGGCAGTATTGTGCAGCCACAGTTCATATTTTAGTAAAAATGAATGAAGTAAAAGGATATATTATACAATATGGGGAATATAGCCAGTATTTTATAACTATAAATGGGGCATAACCTTTAAAAATTGTGAACAATTTTTAACAATCTACACCTATAACTTATAGAATACTGGAAGTGAAGGAAAGTTACATGGCTCAAAATAGCCTGGAATTAAAACTCCTTTCCATGTCCTCCCTACCATTCTATGCAAAACAAAGAACTCTCTCACCCAAAGGAGGAAAAAAAAAAAAGGACGTTAAGGTTGATTACACCCAGCTCCCAGCCGTTGCAGCCTTTGGCCAATGTCCAGAATTCCATGTCCCAGCCTTTTAAGAGATAACTACTCAGAACAACCTTGGAGAAGAACAGGCCCCCTTAAGACAGTAGCTTTCCACATAGATGCCTATATATACTTACGCTTTTCTTGGGTTATGGCAGCAGCTCACTAATCTGACTGCTGCCCTTTCTTGCCTCAATAAAGGTGATCTGTTCCTGTAAAGTGCTGGTCTCATTCTTTTTCCAAACCTCGCCTTCTCTAACTCCCTTACCCTACAGTAAGGGTAACCCTGGTGGTTCAGTGGTAGAGAATCTCCTGCCTGCAATGCAAGAGAATGCAAGAGACCCTGAGTTGGGAAGATCTCCTGGAGAAGGGAATGACTACCAACTCCAGTATTCTTGCCAGGAGAATCCCATGGACAGGGGAGCCTGGCAGGCTACAGTCCATGGGGTCGCAAAGAGTCTGACATGTCTGAATGACCAACACACTACAGCAACTACACTTCAATTTTTTTTAAGCAAATGAAGTAAACTTGTCTATAACCATCGCCCCAGTGGTTGAAGTTTATCACCTTCTGAGAACCCAGCTGTGTGAGTGTCATTTTAGGGGTGGGTCCTTGTCGCCTGAGCTCAAACCCTGTCCTTCCACAATCAAGGCTACAGGTCTCTGACCTGAGTTGATCAAGTTGTCTCCATTCTCTTTTCCCTGTGGGTGCAACCATACATTTCTGCCCCTGTTGTTCCATTCCAGTGGTTAGGAAAGATGGGCCTAAGGAAGAGCATGCCCGGGAAAGAACAGGAAAGGCCTCAGGGTGTGCAGAGCTGGCTCCTACAGGCTCATGAGAGATAAGGCATGCATTTCTGCCCACCATCACGTACAGTCACTTCACATGGATGACTGAAAACTGGTCATGAAGGGAGTATTTATGCTACCTAGTCCACGTTCATACTGCTTGACACACGCAACATGCCAATAAATTAAGAGACAAGCTGTTGGAGCAAGGAATAGCAACTTTATTCAGAAAGCCAACAGACCAAGAATATGGTAGACTGGCATCTTGAAGAACCATCTTGCCTGGGTTCGGATACTGATTTCTTTCACAAAACAAAGATAGGTGAGGTGAGGAGGCAAAGTTAAAAAGGCAGAAGTAAGTTGTTGCAAGTATTTCCTGGTTCTGGGCCAACTGGAGAGGGGCTATGTTAATTTCCTCTTTCCTGAATCCATTCATAGGTGGGCCTGGTCAGGATGTTTCCTGTGAGCTAAGCAAAGGTATTTCAGCTTAATCGCTCAGGCAGGGAAGCAGAGTTCCCAGAGATGGGCCATTATGTATATCCTTTAAGCTATAAGCAACATTTCTTCAGTGATTAACTTGTAGCAAAAGCAATAAAATACAAAGATTAGAATAAAAGAAACAAATCCAATATGGAGTCAGACTTGTTCTTCCCTGTGATATTTACCTGGTGGCTCCAGCGGTAAAGAATCCACCTGCCAATGCAGGAGATGCAGACTAGATCCCTGGGTTGGGAAGATCCCATGGAGAAGAAAACGGTAATTCACTGCAGTATTCTAGCCTGGGAAATCCCATGGACAGAGGAGCCTGGTAGGCAAGAGTCCATGGGGTCACAGAAGAGTTAGACACAACTGAGCGCGCACACACACATCACATTTACACCACAGAAACTGGCATACACACCAAATTTCCTTTTGATTTGGTTTCTAAAAGAGGCAGTGTTAGACATTTGCCAGCACAACCCTGGCATCCCTGACTGCCTAAGGCAGCTACTTTGCTCATCTTGAGCTTCTCTGGGTAAAGAAGTGTTCAAAGCAGCAATTCCTGGTCGGTTATGCTGTTCTTGCTTGGGGAAAAAAGAAGAAAAGAGAGAAATGAGAGAGGGAAAGAAAAAGAGAAGAAAGGGAACATCCCCATGCTAATCCCTTTATCACATGACCTTCTATACTTTCTCCCCAAAAGCTGACCTTGAACTTGAGTTGTCTCTGCCAGCTCTTCTTTTAAAGAGAGTATAGCAGGAGAGATGAAAAAGATACCAGAGAGTTTAGATCTCTCAGCAGGCCCACAACCTAGCATTGGAAAACATCTTCTCTATGTTCAATAGCTTTCCACAGCATCTCATTATATTCTGTGGAGAGACAAAGTGGGTATTAAACCTGTCAATTACAGACAGTTATGCTGCAGATCTAAAGCCTCGGACATTCTGTGGCAGAGCCAGGATGGAAACTGGCAGCCCTCATAATCATTTCTAATATGAAATGGACATATCTCTCCCTCCATGGAAACAGCACTCGAGTTTTACCTGAGAAACGCTGGAAGTGGATCACCAGGAATTCACCTGATAGGCAGAGTGGAGTGGCATGGGAGTTAATGATCTGGTGGGCAGCACACAGCGACAGGGTAATTGAACGCTTAACACCTTGGGGTGGTGGGGTAATTGCAAGATTGATGATTGAAGCTTTTGTTTTGGGTCCAGACAGAAATTAAAGACCCTGGCACAGCGTTTATTTAAGCAGACATCCAGGTGGCTACAGGATTTCCATACACTGTAATTTGCTATAGTCTCTAGCTGGACCCCCTCACCTGTGCAATACTGGCCCTGCAAACAGTCCCCCAGAGATGGGTAAGGGCACTCCTCTCTCTGCTTTAAGCAAGATGGTTTTGTTCAACACGTTTCGTTCTGCAGTGGAGAGCTGCAGGATTATTCTTTTTTCTAACAAAGATCAGAAAGTCTAATTTAAAAAGACAGTGGCATGAGTTGCTACAAGTTTTCCAGCAGTGTAAAGGAGAAGGTCTGGGGAAATGAAGGAGTTGCTTTGTGATTTTTTTTTTTTTTCCCAATTTCATCCTCAGGAGTATTTTTACTTTCCTACTTTCAAACATTGTCTCTGTTCTGTCTTTCGAAGACTCTAACCAGTGCTTGTTTAGAATAAATTCCCAGGAGGAAACCAAGTCTTATCTGTCAGTTCTGGATGTTTTCCACTTATTTTTAAGAGGGTGAAAAAAGGTCAACAACTCAAGAACCATTAAAAAAGGAGTGAACAACAAAATGCTGGTAGCCACTTTAATTTTCTTTCAAAGGTTTCCTGGCCAGGCAGCCTCGTGGGGGCCGGCATGAGGGCTGACACTCAGAATTTTTTGCAGGCAGCTATTCTTCCCCGGAGATGGGATAGGCTACCCACTCCAGTATTCTCGGGCTTCTCTGGTTGCTCAGTTGGTAAAGAATCTGCCTGCAGTGTGGGAGTCCTGGGTTTAATCTCTGGGTTGGGAAGATCCCCTGGAGGAGGGCATGGCAACCCACTCCAGTATTCTTGCCTGGAGAATCCCATGGACAGAGGAGCCTGGCAGGCTACAGTCCATGGGATCACAAAGTCGGACTCTACCGAAGTACCTAGCACAGCACAGCACAGAGGGCCTCACTTGGCTTCCCAGACCTCAGTTATCCACTTATTACCAGTCTGAACCAACCAGACATTTTTTTTTCCCTTTACATCGATGCGTGTATTTTTACTTATATTTTTCTTACATAAATGCATTTAAAACACATCTTTGTCGTTCAGTTGCCAAGTCGCATCTGACTCTTCATGACCCCATAGACTGCAGCATGCTAGGCTTCCCTGTCCCTCACCATCTCCCAGAGTTTGCCTATTGCATCAGTGATGCCATTAGGCAAATTATTTTAAAAGGAAACTGTGTCAAGGGCAAGAGGAATTCCTTCCTTTAAGCCTAAAAGGGACTTATGGAAATTTAATTTGGAGAGGGACCCAGGGACTGAGGTGGATTCTGATGCAGATCAGAATTGCAGCTGGCAGAGGGGTATTTGAGTGTGAATGACTCCACACCACCGTGCAAAACTATCCCTCTCCCACCTGCCTCAAAGATAGATTGCCCAGGTCGTAATTCCAAGAGCTGGACGAGAGAACCACATTGTCCCCATACATAATACACATATACATTCAAGTGCATTCATCTCCTGTCTTCCGAGAGACTTAACCCTTCCTCTCTCCTCTGGCACCCCAAACTCCAGGGCTCTACACTGACTGAGGCTCCCAGGAAAGAGTAGTAAATATTTACAAAGCAGAAATAGAGACACAGATGTAGAGAACAAACGTGAATACCAAGCGGAGAAGGGAAGTGGGATGACTTGGGAGACTGAGAGTGACATATATACATGATTGACACTATGTGTCAAAAACGTAACTGATGAGAAACTACTACATGCACAGGGAACTCTGCTCAATGCTCCATGGTGGCCTAAATTGGAAGGAAATCAAAAAAAGAGGGAATGTATGTATACTTGTGGCCTATTCACTTTGTTGTACAGTAGAAACTAACAGAGCATTATAAAGCAACTACACTCTAATACAAATTTTAAAAAAATATATGTGTGAACAACCCTAACAAAGGATAGAAGTTTAAAAATGGAGTCTTTATGGGGTGGAAACATGACTCATAACACCCCTCAAGATATCCCTAGGTGTAGTGTTTAAGACATGTTACAATTTGGGGCCATTTTGTGCCCAGTATCTTGTAGACTATGAGACCACCAAGAATGGGGAAATGAATACAAATCAGAAGAATTATAGAAAACTTTAAGTAGAATGCATTTACTCTGAATTTAGAAGGATGGATTCAATTTTTGAAAGGAGGCGATGCTTGAATGGAGTTATGGCTAGCGGGACATCATAAACAAAGCTAGGAAAAGCAAAAGTGTCAGGGAACAGCAAGCAGTTGAGTGTGACTGAATGTGAAAAAAATGCAGAGGGCAGTGGAAAGAGTAGAATTAGGAGACAAAATTGAAAAGTGAGGTCAGAAATATAACACACTCTGTTCTTGATGTAGGGGAGAACCATTAGATAGTTTCATGCAAAGAAATAGCAATCAGACTTATGATTCAGAGTTAAGTCTGGTAGCTTTATGTACAACTGGAGACACAAAACCATTTTATGAGGCTGTGTCTGTAGCTCATGTAATATAAAGGGGCTGAATTAGGTCAATATCCATTCATTCATTACTCACCCAACAAATATTTGTTGAATCCCTCCTCTGGGAAGAGAATGGTGGGCAGTAAAATTTTACAGTCTACTGGAGAAGAAACAGACCTTGATCAAAGAGTCACAAAAATAAACGCAAAATGGCAGTGGCCTTTAAGTACCCATTTGGGAAATATATGAGTGTGTTCAACAGGAATGTTTGACTTGGTCTTAGAACTCTCTCCAAAGAAGTGACAGTTGAGCTAAGATCTAAAAAATCAATACAATTAGCTTGGCATAAAAATAGAAGATATTCTTTCACTGTAGAAAGAATATGCAAAAGTCTTTTGATGGCAGAAACATGATATATAAGGAAGAAAGGAGAGAAATCAGGACTCAAAAACAATTGCAGGTGAGCATTCATCATGGAAGGCCCCTTCGCCTATGTGAAACAGTTGTGCCTTTATTCCAAGAGCAAACAGAAAACATGGGATGCTTTTAAGCAAAAAGGTGACACAATGGGATTTGCATCATATCTACATATAAAGATATAGATCTATAGCCTAAATAGAGAATAGATTAGAGAAAAACAACTTTCAGTGTGGAGAATCCCAACCTAAGTCTATTGTCATAGGTCAAGTGAGAGCTATCATAACCTGGGCCAGGGTCGTGATGGGGGAAGCCAAGAGAAGTGGATAGACTCAAAAATATTTTAAAAGTGAAATCAAGATGTGGCAGTAGACTGAATATGGAGAGAGAAGGAAAAGGAAGTGTCAAGGATGAGCTCTAAGTTACAAAGCTAGAGAAAGGGTAGTCATTTCCTGAGACAAGGACCCATGGGAGGCGAGTGTAAGACAGAGGGCGAGGAAACGTATACATGTGTGTCCGTACACCAGCACACACAGAAATCATGCGCCCAGCTTTGGAGATATCAGGTTTGCACTGTATATTTCAGATGTCCAAGAGGAGCTGTCAAGCCCACGGTATATAGGAAGGTCTGAAATTCAAGGAGAATACCAAGGAAAGGAAGACATCAGAGGAGCAAAGTGTCATATTAACCATTTTCTGACCAATAAATTTCAGGTCTCCCAAGGAAAAGTAACTGTTGTATCCTGATTATATCAGGATGTTTTGATTTGCAAGTAACTGAATACCTTAACTCCAACTGATGAAAACATTTGTAAAGCTATTCTCTCATATATCTGAAAGAAGTGAGGCAGGGTGAACCTGTGTGTTGTTCATCCAAGGGCTCAACAATGTCCATGAGGACCCAGATGTTTTCAATCCCTCTCTGCCATTCCTGGTACTGGGTTCATCCTCAGATGATGAAGACCACCATTGGTCCAAGTGTTACATCTAACTTGGCAATGCCCAGAGAAATAAAACAGATCCATTCTTTGTGTATTTCTCCTTTCAAATCTCATTATTTAGGATTAGCTCTCATGCCAATGGGCTTCCCTGGTGGCTCAGTGGTAAAGAATCTCCCTGCAATGCAGGAGACTGGGGTTCAATCCCTGGGTTGGGAAGACCCCCTGGAAGAAGGAAATGGCAACTCACTCCAGTATTCTTGCCTGGGAAATGCCATGGACAGAGGGGCCTGGCAGGCTACAGTCCATGGGGTCCCAAAAGAGTCAGACATGACTTACTAACTAAAAAACAATAACTTATACCAATGCCTGGATCAATCACTGGAAGGGGAAGGGGCACCCTGATGGCTTTGACTAACAGTCTGTGGTAAGATATAGGATAGTCAACAATTATGCCTTTTAAAACTATGGTATGGACTTCGCTTGTGGTCCAGTAGTTAAGACTTCGCCTTCCAATGTAGGAGGTATGAGATCGATCCTTGTTCGGGAAGCTAAGATCCTGCATGCCTCAGGGACAAAAATAATAATAATAATAAATTCAATAAAACAAATTCAGAAGCAAATTCAATAAAGACTTTAGAAATGGTCTACATCAAAAAAAACTTAAAAAACTTTGATAGCTTAGATAGATATATATGCATAAAAATAATAGCAATCACTGACAGTTAGCTATATCGAATATTGTAGTAAGTTCTTTACATGTATTTCCTCATACATACATGTCCACCATAGTCCAAAAACAGAAGCTATATTTTTTATTCCCATTTTACTGATGCAGACACTGAGACCCAGAGAAGTCAAATAATTTGCTCAAGTTTACATCACCAGTTAAGTGGCTAAGATTTCATCACATATTTAATTCCAAAACTTACTAACTTGATATGGAATACTGCCTTTTCCTGGTCTCTACCAGTAATTTTAACATCAAGATTTCTTTAAAAAGAAAATATGTTGCTTTGTACACACATACGTACACACAAAAACATACTTCTACAATGATCTTTTCCCAAAGAGTCTCATTCTGAGTTCTAACCTCTAGTTTTGGCATATGCATTTACACATTTTACTTTGTAATCACAGATTAGATTTTTAGCCTCTTTTTCCTCTAAACACTATGTTGGACACTTTTTTATTGTTTCTATGGTCTTTATAATCACTTTTTAATAACTATATAATATTTCAGTGAGTGACTGTGCAACGGTTACATAATTATTTTCCCATTGTTGGAGGTCATTTCCAATTTTACATGCTATAGATAATGTTGCCTGCAAGAGTTTCAGGCTATAGGGAATTTTTCCTCTTTCATTGAATTATTTCTTCATTTTCCATACACAAGAGAAAAAATGCTGGGCCAACAGGTATGAAGCATCATATAGTTCTGGATGTGTGCTGCTAAATTGCCCTGCAGAAATGTTTCACTAATTTGCACTGCTATGCAAAGTCTATAGCTAGTGTTAATCACTCAGTCATGTCCGACTCTTTGCGATCACCTGGACTGTAGCCCCTCAGACTCCTCTATCCATGGGATTCTCCAGGCAAGAATACTGGAGTGGGTTGCCATTTCCTTCTCCAGGGGATCTTCCCCACCCAGTACCTGGGTCTCCTGCATTGCAGACAGATTCTTTACCGTCTGAGCCACCAGGGAAGGGAAACTAAGTCTACTAGTTAGCACTAATACAACTACCCAACCAGCACTGGTAGTCTGGATGCCTACCATTTATTATTATATGAGAAAGATACAATGTTGCTGTTGTTTAGTTGCTAAGTCATATCTAACTCTTTTTGGGACCCTGTGGACTGTAGCTCACCAGGCTCCCCTGCCCAAGGAATTTTCCAGGCAAGAATACTGGAGTGGGGTGCCATTTTCTTCTTCCAGGGGATCTTCCTGACCCAAGGATTGAACCTCATCTTCTGCCTGCCTTGGCAGGGGAGTTCTTTACTACTGAGCAACCAGGGAAACCCAGAGATACAATGGAACCTTTCTATTTTCTTGGTTTTTTTTTTTTCTGATTTTTATTTATTTATTTATTTTATTTTTAATTTTACTTTACAATTCTGTATTGGTTTTGCCATACATTGACATGAATCCACCACGGGTGTAAATGCATTCCCAAACATGAACCCCGCCTCCCACCCCCCTCCCCACAACATCTCTCTGGGTCATCCCCGTGTACCAGCCCCAAGCATGCCGTATCCTGCATCGGACATGACAAGCAGTGAGGTTGAGTGTTTTCCATGCATTTAATTCCTATTTGTATTTCCTTATACATGAGTGATCAGTTTCTACTTTTCACCCATCTGATCTAAGAGTTTCAGATGGTGTTCACTGCGGGTGGCCTGGGAGACAGGATCCCTTTAAGGGAGGGCTTGTGTGACATGAAAAGTGCTTTCCTTGAAGCTTGGGCTTTTTAAGACCCAGGAACCGTTTTGAGCACATGGCAGCAAGGCTATGGTTGTGAACGACCTTAATGGGGCTGTTAGGGAGATGTTGTTACTGAGAATTATTTGACTCATTCCAAGCTGTAAATTCATTTCTTTGCCCATTTTCACCGTGTGCCATAAATAACCAGAGCTGTGTAAACAAATGTCACCCAGGCACATGAACCCACCGAAATGAGACTTTTAAAAATACTAACAATCTGATAGTTACTTGATTCATGCATAAGCCATGCACCAAAATCACCCATGATCCTCTGAAACCTACACAAATGTGTGTGTGTGTGTGCATGTGTGCACGTGCACACACAGACACACACACTATGGTTGCCTAATGAAAAATAAAAGGCCTTATAGGGTCATTTCAACCAAGTGCAAAGGAACAGAGAAAGATGTTGACAGATAAATAATTGCTAGGAAAAAAAATAACGTTTTGTCCATAAACAAGTTTTCAAATTGAAAGGAGTATTTTCAATGGATAACCAACAAATTCAATAGCACACAGAATTCTGTTTAATGTTACGTGGCAGCATGGATGGGAGGAGAGTTTGGGGGAGAATAGATACATGCATATATATTACTGAGTCCCTTTTCTGTTCATCTGAAACTATCACAACATTGTTTGTTCATCGGCTATACTTCAATACAAAATAAAAGGTATACAGTTGAAAAATAATAATAAAGGAGTATTTTCTAGGAGGTACATGAGAAAATAAAAAGTAAAATCACAAAAATGGGGGCTGACTGCCAGCTTTCCTGTCACTGCCCTCTTCTTGGGTGAGGAAAACGTGTCAGGTTAGTGAGGTAACTAACTCAGTGGGAAGCGAAAACTAACAGACAGAATGAAAACGCAAAAGAAAACCCAATCAGGGGCAGGATGTAGTGACTCAAGTTTGCAATTACAGGCTTAAAAGGCAGCCTCAGCTTCACGCAATTCTGAGCGATGCTTAAAGACTCAGGGACCTAGAAATTTCCATACAAATCATAGAACTTGCCAGATGAGCACAAGCAGCAATTTTAAAGGGTGGGAATGGACCGGGAGTCCCTTACCTGTGTGGGGAAATGAAGTTTAACCCTTTGAGCAACCCTGGCTGAAGCCAAGAGGGGCTGCAGACTTTTACCCAAAGCGTGTGGTCTCTTCCCACCCTGGGTGCTGATGCCAGGGGCACCACGTTAGTATCATGATTTGGAGAGTTCCTCCATGTGCTGTATCATTAGAGTATCACTCAGCCAACATTTTGAAGATCACTCTGGACTGAATGTGTCCCCTGCAAATTCCATATGTTGAGATTATAACCCCCTCCCTCATGTGATGGTGGGGTCTTTGGCAGGAGATTAGGTAATAAGAGTGGAGCCTCCACAAATGAGATCAGTGACCTTATAAAAGGGACCCTACCTAAGGAGCTCCCTCCCCACTTCTGCCTGTGAGAACACAACAAGAAGACGACCAGCTATATGAACCAGGAAGCCAGCCTCACCAGACCCCAAAACCACCAGCACCTTGATCTGGGACTTCCAGGCCCCAGAACTGTGAAAATTAAGTGTCTGGTGTTTATAAGACACCCAGTTTGTGGTATTCTGTTATAACAGCCCTAATGGATTAAGGGGCTACTATGTGCTGGGCACTGTGCTTTGAATAACACACAATGTTTACCCTCAGTGTGTTTCAGGTCTGGTGCAAGAGAGAGGAGAATTTTTTAAAAATTAAAATACAGGGCTTCCCTGATGGTCTAATGATTAAGAATCCATCTGTCAGTGGAGGGGACGATCCTTGGTCTGGAAAGATTCCACATGCCAAGTAGTAACTAAGCCTGTGGGCCACAGCTAATGAGGCCATTCTCTAGAGCCCAGGGGCCACAGCTACCGAAGTCCACGTACCCTAGAGCCCGTGCTCCGCAACAAGAAAAGCCACTTCAATGAGAAACCCGTGCACCACAACTAGAGAGTACCCCTGCTCCCTGCAGCTAGAGAAAGCTCTCAGCAAAGAAGACCTAGCACAGCCAAAACAAATAAATAAGTCGTTTTCAAAAGTTAAAATATAGTATGAAATGCACCGTGATGGGAGAAGGCAGAGTTGCTGTGGGCAAGCTGAGTGGGGAGAACTTGACTCATCCTTGAAGGAGTTGAGGCTCAGAGAACTTTCCTGACTTGTGGGAGCTCAGACCGCTAATAAGCATCAGGGCTGGCACAGCTTCTGCCAAATACCTACATCACACCAAAGGTCAGTTTTCCCATCTGTAAAGTGGCAATAAAATAAAAGGCTTGTTGTAAGGGTCAAGTTAAGGAATGCATGTGAAAGTATTTCTTTATGAAATCCAAAGAATTCACAAAGAGCTATATATGGTCACTATCAATTATTACCAGTCTATGACATACCAGGGCCTTCCCTGGTGGCTCAGCTGGTAAAGAATCCATCTGCAATGCGGGAGACCTGGTTTTGATCCCTGGGTTGGGAAGATCCCTTGAAGAAGGGAAAGGCTACTCACTCCAGTATTCTGGCCTGGAGAATTCCATGAACTGTATAGTCCATGGGGTCACAAAGAGTCAGACACGACTGAGCGACTTTGACTTTCACTTTCACAATATACCAGCCCAAGGATTTGAAAGGAGAGAATGACAGATATCAAGCAATACGATTCATTTATCTGATTTAAGCTCTGTGTTCATTCATATTAAAACACATCAAATCAAAGGCCCATCCATGATGCCCATGGCCTTGAGATAGGCTCTGAAGATGCAACAGTGAATAAAACAGTCAAACCACCAATTACACATTTCCTTAGTCATCAAAAACTCTTCAAACATGCTACAGTAGTGTGGTGGGGCAGGTAGAAGGGAGGCCGACCTGCCTCGGAAGGGCAGGGAAGGCCTCCCTGAGGAGGTATGGTCATGTTAAGAGCCAAAGGTTGAGTAGGTGTTCCAAGCAGAGGGAAGAGTGTGTAAGGGGCCCTGAGCCAGAAAGGAACATAGGTGTAAAGGCCAAAGTAGCTGCAGTCAAGAGCAAGTTCGACAGGAAAGCTAAGACCTCTTATATACAAGTAGAGGATCCAGGCTACGAGGTGCTGGTAAAGGGCTTAATGCAAAAAACTGCCACTGAATGATTTACCTCTTTAAAAGCTCATTGTGCCTTGTTGTGTTGGGACTGGATGGGAAAAAGGCAAGAGGGAATATGAAGAGACAAATGAGGGGGTGAGTGCTGCGGTCCAGGAAGTGTAACAAAAAGTGGGGTCTGGATGCTCGCCACTCAAAAGCCAATAAAGAGACAAAGTTGGTGGAAAAGAAAGTTTGCTTTATTTTGGATGCCGGCAACGGCTATGGGAGTCAGGGGCACAAACTCCTGTTCAAAGGCTGACTCCCCCACCTACTGACAATCAGTAGGAAAGAGATTTTATAGAGGAGAGAAGGAGGCTACGTGCAGAAACAGCATAGTCAGCTCTGACAAGTCATCCTGAAATTGGTCATCTGTGGTCTGACCAGTGTCGTCTTGATGGGGTTGTTGTAAGCATAGTTCATCTCCAGTTCCAGGGCTGATCTGTTCCCATTTCTATGAGACAGCTACGTCATGACTACTGTCTGGTCACCATGTAGTTAACGTCTTCCACGTGGTGGATGTTTCAGTATCTATAAGACAGTCCATAAGATATGGCTCAGAATATTATCTACAGCTCTCGAGAAGGAATTAAAGGTCCTTGACTTTGTTTAATGACTACATTATGGCTCAGCAGGAATGCCTGAGACATAAGAAATGCGGGCTCAATCCCTGGATCAGGAAGATCCCCTGGAGGAGAAAATGGCGACTTACTCCAGTATTCTTGCCTAAAAGTTCCCATAGAGAGAGGAGCCTGGCGGGCTACAGTCTGTGGGGTCACAAAGAGTCAGACAGGGATAAGCATACATGCACAAGATTATTATTTGGTCTCTTCTGACTACTTTCCTTTGTTTCTGCATTTTCTCACTCCTCTGATTAAACTTATTCTTTGGCTAAAGTTTTTCCACGCCTAAAAGACAGGCTGAGGACATGGGTGGTGGGGCAATGGCCATAGGGTCCTGCTCCATTTCAGAAGGAAAGGATGGATTTTGGACTAGAGGGTTGGCCATGGAGATGGCAGACCTCAAGGAATATGTGATAGAGAAACACAGGATCCTCTTGATTATAAACCTCCCCAAGTAAACAACATTGGAATCCACTTACTCATCTAGTTATATGTGAATATCTCTTTCCCATCAGATGGTGCATTCCCATCCCCATGCCAGCCCCTTGCACATACAACATTCTGTCCTCAATAAATTTGTTTCTTTGCACTCATCTCTAGATGGAATGTACTAGCAGGGAGCATCCCTCAGTTCTCGGATGGGTGTGCATTGAGAAGCATAGGAAAGAAAAATGCTTGAATCAATTCCAGGTTGTTTTTCTTCTTCTTAGGCATAGGCTCTTTGTGTCATCTAATTTTGAGTTATTCTCAGATGAAGGCAACCTAATCTGTGCCATGCCATCCAAACCATATCTGCCTGGAGGAAATTCCCCTAACACTTGGCAGAAGAGAGGCAGTGTTCCATGCTTCTGTGCCGGCATCCAGTCTTTCATAACCATTTCTACCTTAGTCAAGACATCCTCACTGCTCTCCTGAAGAAATACTTCTCCATCCCTGCCTTCCTGCCTCATCTTACATATTTCAAGGGTAAGGTGTCCAGTGCTTTCTGAGGAGGACAAAGACAAAGGCCATGATTGCTGACTATGATTGCTGTCTGCATACTAACAGCCCTGTTGTAGGCCAACTACCTCATTTAAGTGATGGAGAATGGAAGCCCATGCAGGCAGATGAGGTGGTAACATTTGTTATAGAGCACATTTCCCAGAAGTTGAGCCTTAGCTGGGGGGGAGAAATCTAGAGTGGCATGAGGAAGCAGGAGCAGGTAGAGAAGAAACTAGACCACAACGTGGCTTCAGTAGAAGCTTAGATGCAGCCTGATTCCTCTGGCAGCCCGGTGCATAAACTGCAGCATAGAGGTTTTCTGCCCAAATGCAAGAGACCTGGGGCCTCAGTGGCACACAACAGTCATTAGTCATCAGCTGCCCCCTGCCAATCTTCCAGGCATCTTTGGGTAAGTGGCAACGTCAGCCAAAGGCAACACTCAGAAAAGAATGTAGATGAGAGCTGCCAACACCTGCAGAATCTAGGGAGGGGTGAGGGGAAGAGGGTGGACCTGCACGAGATGCCCAAACCATCTGCCACAGAGTCTGTGACCCTTCTACTTTTTGTTTTGTTTATTTGGCTGTGCAGCATGCAGGAGCTTAGTTCCCTGACCAGGGACTGAACCCGTGTGTGGAGTCTTAACCACTGACAGCCAGCAAAGTCCCTCGAACCCTTCTTAAATGATGTGTTTATGATGGAGACAGCAGTTAGGGATAATGTTCAAAGGGTGCCACTGTATGAACCAGCCACTCTCATGCAATGTAATCTTAGATAAATGACTTTCCCTCTCTGAATTCCTGTGACCTCTTTTGCTAAATGAGGTTATGAGTCACTGTGGACTTGAAAAACCTTCCTGGTTCTGTGTTTGGAAAATTCCGGAGCAGAGTGTGGAGAGGGAAGTGGAGTGACGGCCGCAGATCACAGACTGTGATGTCCTCCAGGCCAGCGACTGTTGCCCCTCACCTTTGCATCTCCAGTGCTCTGCCAGCAACTGGCAAAATCTGCACAAAGAAAAAGAGAGAAAGAAAGATAAAAGGAGGTCGAGAAAGGAGGGGGTAGGGCAGTAGGGCAAGTCTCTGCGAAAGAGTATGGTAGTTACTCTATTTTGATTCCCAAAACTTCCTCACTTTGGGTAGCAATGTGGATGCTTCTCAACGTATACAAATTTAACCTGCAAAAATGGATGGAGCGAGAAGGATTCAGAGGAGAAAAATCAAAGGAGGCCAATGTCCCAGAACTCATTCAGGGTCGAAGGGGCACAGTCAGTAGTGCCATACCCACCAAGAAGTCAAGCAGAAGGGGATGGAAAAGTCCTATTTAGATTAGTCAACAAGGAGGTGCTGGGAACTATCTTCAGCAAGACCAGTCTTTGATTCTATGAGATTTTGTTCATTCTTGTGGCCACAATCTGCTCTGGCAGGGCTGGCAGGGGTTGCAGGGTGAAGGATGGGAATAGGAGAAGGAGGCCACCCTGGAGAGAATGGACTCAGGGGTCATGGATGTAACCCCACGTGGGTAATAAAATCCTGCTTAAACTGCTCCCCTGCCAGCGTGCCTCCTCCCACGTCAGGAATTGGAGCTAATGGTAAAAACATCCCATATGTTCTGATTAGTTCCAACCTCATTATCATGCTTCGCCTTGCAATGTCGCCCTTCAGTTAATGAAATCTGGTGCTGGAGCAAATGAGTCCATGTGAGCGTGGGGGCTCTGATGCTGGCAGCTAAGCCTGAGTTTTGTTACTTACTTGCGAGGCTTCTGCCCCTACCCCCATCACAGAAAGAGAAAGAGCTAAGAGAAAATAGGAGAAAAGAGACAGAGCTTGAAACAGCCTCCAAATCCCAACAACAAAAACAGCAATCGCTGTATGTCAAAGCCAGCGCAAATTAGACGAAACGGCCGCAGAAGCCAAATGGAAACCGTAATTCTTCCAGTCCCTTGCCGCTCCGACACGTGTAATGGGTTTGGCAGGGAATCAAGGAAAACGGGGGCCAAGCCATGGTATGTTTCAAAG
This sequence comes from Oryx dammah, assembly GCF_014754425.2. Taxonomy (NCBI): domain Eukaryota; kingdom Metazoa; phylum Chordata; class Mammalia; order Artiodactyla; family Bovidae; genus Oryx; species Oryx dammah. The sequence continues at coordinate 45,190,905 of NW_024070213.1, read as the reverse complement.
AATCTAAGGGCTGCTCGCTGCAAGGATGCCAGATTTCTGCACAGCTTGGCGGAGGGATGTCAGGACCGAAAAGGACTGGACCAATTCGCCATTGGAGGATGGTCCTGGACTTCTCAGAGGCTGGAAACCCTACCAGAAGAGGCAGACCTGTTTAATGTGAATGAGAAGTCTTGGAGGACCAGGACAGAGTTAGGGTGGGGAAGACTGCAGACCACCCAGGAACAGAGAGAGGGTAGCAGCTTCCTTCCAGGAAAGACTAAGGAAGCTGCCAGGAAATGGTCATGGTTAGGTTTGTCAGAGGGGCCAGGTCAAGGTGGAAGAGGGGACACGGGATGGGGATATTCCTCCTCTGATCAAGCACTATGCTAGGCATCAACATCTAACCCCCAGGGACAGCTTCAGCCTGCCTGCCTCCCCAAGGAGGATGGTGAGGTCCCGGGGTCTTGTCCAGGCTAGGAAATGGTGAGAGTCAGGACTTGAACTCAGCTCTTCCCAAAACTTCCTTGGTGGCTCAGCGGTGTAGAATCTGAGTGCTAGTGCCAGAGACCCAGAGACGAGGATTCCATCCCTAGGTTGGGGAGATCCCCTGGAGGAGGAAATGGCAACCCACTGTAGAATTCTTGCTCAGAAAATAAGAGTCAGACTCAACTTAACAACTAAACAATAACAATTTTCCAAAGCTCATGCTCTCTCCTCTATTCCAGAGGTCAGCTTTATGTTTTTCTATAAAGCAACAGATAGAAAATATTTTCAGTTTTGCAGGGCAGATGGTCTCTGTTGCAACTCCTCAACTCAAATATTGCAGTGCAAAAACAGCCACAGAGCCACAGAATGTATGTAAATGAATGGGCGTGGTTATGTTCCAATAATACTTTATTTACAAAAACAGGTGGTGGGCAAGATAAAGCCTGTGGGACATAATTTGCCATCCCTGCCCTCCTCTAAGGTGGCACTAGAGGTAAAGAATCCCCTTGCCAATGCAGGAGACAGTGGAGACTCTGGTTCTATCCCTGGGTCAGGAAGATCCCCTGGAGGAGGAAATGGCAACCCACTCCAGTATTCTTGCCCAGAAAATCCCATGGCCAGAGGAGCCTGGTGGGCTATGGTCCATAGAGTTGCAAAGAGTGGGACACTACTGAATGACTTAACACACACAAGACCCAAGCAAATTGCACAGAGAGCTCCAGCCAAAAAAAAAAAAAAAAAGCTAAAAGGTCTTAATTCAGATTTGAAAAATCATAGTTTTGCTTCATTCCTGACATAAGTTTCTCTTTCTATATGTCTTTGGTTGTGTATATTAGTATCTCATGACTGCCAGAACAAGTTACCTTGAAGCCTTTAAAATAAGAAAAAAATGGGGATATAGTCTCTCATAGTTCTGGAGAAGTCTGAAATCCATGTGTCATCAGGGACATCCTTCAGCTGGGCTCTGGGGAGAATTTGTTTCTTGCCTCCTCCAGTTATGGGTGCTTCCCTGACACTCCTGGACTCGTGGCCTCATCTCTACAATCCCTGCCTCCTTCTTCACTACATCTTCTCTTCTGTGTATCTTTCTTATCAAGACACTCATCACTGGATTTGGAGCCCACCCCAGTCATTAAGGATAGTCTCATCTCAAGACCTTTGACTTAAGTACATCTGAAAAGATTCTTTTTCCATTTAAGTTCCCTACATACAAATGAGTTCTATTCCAAGAGTGTGTTGGTAAGTCCAGTATGTTCATAAATCCAACAAAGTTAGCCTAGATTCACAACTAACACAGTCAGCTATATATTACAGTACTGTACTATAATAGGTGTATAATATTGTTGTTGTTCAGTCACTCAGTCTTGTCCAACTCTTTGCAACCTCATGGAATGTAGCCTGCCAGGCTTCCCTGTCCTTCACTGTCTCCTGGATCTTGCTCAAACTCATGCCCATTGAGTCAATGATGGCATCCAACCGTCTCATCCTCTACTGCTCCCTTATCCTTTTTCGCTCAATCTTTCAAAGTATCAGGGTCTTTTCTGATGAGTCAGCTGTTTGTATCAGGCAAAGTATTGGAGCTTCAGCTTCAGCATCAGTCCTTCCAAAGAGTATCCAGGATTGATTTCCTTTAGGATTGACTGGTTTGATCTCCTTGCTGTCCAAGGGACTCTCAAGAGTCTTCTCCAGCATCACAGTTGGAAAGCATCATTTCTTCAGCACTCAGCCTTCTTTATGGTCCAACTCTCACATCCATACATGACCACTGGAAAAACCATCGGTTGACTATATGGACCTTTGTGGACAAAGTGATGTCTCTGCTTTTTAATATGCTGTCTAGGTTTGTCATAGCTTTTCTTCCAAGGATACTTTTCACATAAATAATACATTAAAAACATAAAAAATAAAACATTTAAAATCTTACAGTACAGTACCTTGAAAAGTACAGTAGTACAGTACAACAACTGGCACACAGGGGCTGACATTAAGTGAACAGGCAAGAAGAGTTATCGACTGGAGGAGGTAGAGGAGGTGGGAGGTAGTAGAGCTGAAGGATCGGCAGCAATAAGAGACTGAGAAGAAGCTGCAATTTCATCATATGTGACATTGATGCCACATGCTCTGGTTCCTTGCCAGATTCAATTCCATCTACCCTCTTGAAAAAATGATTCAGTGATGTCTGGGTAATAGCTCTTTTCTTCTCATTATAGATGACGTTGTAGCCCTGGACTACATTCTGAATGGGTGCTGCAACCTTCATGTACCATTCTGCATTCAGGTTCTATGCCTCTGAAACTAACAGTGCCTCCTCGAGTAGAGCTAACTTAAGTGATTGGCCATGTGAACACACATTCTCATCTTTGGTAGTTTGTGACTTGGAGGTTTGTATGTAGGGGACTTACTGGAAAGACACATTCACAGATGCTGGGGTTTAGGATATGTCTCTTGGGGATGGGCACAGTTCAATCCACAGTGTGGGGGAAGGGTCTCATTTTCTGATTCAGAATCAAAGCAATGTTTCCTGATGATAGAGAATCCCTAAATGTCAGAATGTGAGGAGACATTAGAAGACTTCTGATACAGCCCTCTCTGCTGTTCCCTCCTTTTTCCTACAAGAAGTCAAGCAATTTGCCCCAAGTCACTCCACTCAGAGCAACAGAGCTGAGCCTAGAATCTGGCCCTACCTGTCTACCTCTCTCCCTGTGTGTTCTTTTTATTGCCTCCCTGGAGAAATAAATGCACCTCCAATTCCCTGCCTCCCATGCTTCTGCCCAATCTGATTAGGCTAACTACAGCCAGCTCAGTGGGATTGTGCTTTTATAAAACACACCATGCTATCATGCCAGGTCAATGTCATTTTTTCCCTACCACTTGCATTGCAATGGACTTCAAGTCAGCTCTGAACACAGCTTTCAGAGCACAAAATATTGGTTGATGACACTGACTCTTCATCCTCTGTGCTTTCTGCTCTGGTGCCGATTTATGGGCATCCAAACAGACACAGGAAAAGGTTGGCTTGCTTCTTGCCATGGGGACTGATGGCAAAAGAGAAAGGCCTCCGTCTCATCATTCCCCTGCGATCACATTTCACCATTAGATATAGGCAGCAGCAGAAAAGTAACAACGAAAGGGCTGGGACTTGAAGGGAGCTCACTGTCAAGCCCCTGGAGTTTTACAGAAAATCGATTGGTATGTGTATCATGTTACAAACACATGAGCACATTTTTGTGGAAAAATAAATGATGGATCAATAAATATCTATTAAGTGCCTATCGTGCTTTCCAGACCATGAGTGGAGCTGATAGTTTACAACAGTTTATTTAAGGAGAGTATATCTTTGTTTATCTACCTGGCTGGTGATGCGAATTCGGCCTGGCAGAGGCTAAGATACATTGCTGAGACAAGAAATTTCTATAAAATATGGCGTTGTAGGTATAACTGGAATTAGTGTGCACTAAAAAGAAAGACCTGTTCTGTGTATAAATGGGACTGTGTACCCCAAAAGCCCATTGCCAGAGGGGACCAAAAGAAGCATGCCCTGTGAGGTGGCCAGCTGTAAGACTAGGAGGAGCCTTGAGGACAGACTCTGGAAATAGCTACACTCTTCCCATGTTATTGAGGTAACGGAATTTTTTGCTGACTAAAATCACCCAGAAATTCCCACTTCCTGTCTACAGCAAGATACTTAATGAAGCAACACGTGTGATAGAAGATATGTGTGTGGCATGGTGTGTTCTTTTAATTAAAATTTTAATATGTTTGCAGTTAAAGGGCTTGGGGTCATTCAAAGAAAGGGAACTAGATGCATTCAAAGTGTTTAATACAATACCAGGTATGTGGGAAGCATCCAATAATGGAAGCCATTTTTATTAAAAGGACCTTGTGGTCCCATTGTCTGAAGCTCACTTCCTTGGAGAATTCACTGTCCGTGACACAAAGAGAGGCATGCGCTGTGGGGTGTGGCTGACCCCCTCATCCATATTCAACATGGATCTTGAGAGTGAATGCTGAATTTTCCTCCCCTCTGGGTCTGCAGCTCCTAGGTCTCTGGTAAACAGCAGGTGCAGAATAAGTGACACTCTGGGGCAGCAGAAACCACTATGGCCCCCAGCAGGGCAGGGTGAGCTCATTTGCCAGCACATCAGGACATCTGGTTCCAACTAGTTGTGTGACGTTGGGAAAAACATAGCTCTTGCCTTGGGTCTAGGGTTTCATCTGAGAAATGGAATGTTTAATTACTTGATTCTGTTATCCATTCTGACCCACATAAATGCCACTGATACCATGTATCATTTGTACAGAGGCACAAGTTTTGGTGAAATGGCTTTGGGATTGGAGGCATTATGCTAGGCTTGTTGCAGGAAGGGGGTCACCTGCCAGGACCCAAGAGTGGGCTCCTGTTGACCCTGGGAAACGAATTGTCTGCAGAGACATGCCTGCTGACAAAGCAAGAGACTTTATAGGGAATGGGTGCCTGGGTGGAGAACAGCAGGGTCAGGGAACCCAGGGGAAATGCTTTGCCACAAAGCCAGTAGTCTCGGGTTTCATGGTGCTGGGATTAGTTTCCGGGATGTCTCTGGCCAATCACTGATTCGGGATACTTCCTGATGGCCTGTGCCCATCACTCAGCCAAGATGGATTCCGGTAAGAAGGATTCTGGGAGGTTAGTAGGACATACGGACTGGAGTCTCCTATCTCCTTTTGACCTTTCCTGAATTCTTCAGGTGGTAGCTTGTCAATTCTGAGTTCCTTATCAGGCCCTCCCGTTTAAGGTAACTCATGCAGTGGTTAGCATCGGGCCTGGCCAGGGTGGGAAGTTTCAGTCAGTGGTTCCCCTAACAGATTTATGAGGCTATTTAAAGATGAATTTGACCTTTTACCCATAAACTGTTTTCCAATCTAATGAAAGAAATAGAGACTACACAACATGGATAAATATTAAAGAGTAAAGAGTTAAATGGTAATACATTGCTTTGTAGCTGAAAATAACTCTAAACAAGACATTATTTTTCACAGAATAAATGGTCTAAATCAGGTATAGGTGAGTAACTGCCCAGGAGCAACTAATTCAGCCCCCACATGATTTTGTAAAGATAATTTTTTTTTTTTTTTTTTGGAAAACAGCCACTGCCTTTGTTTAACCATTATCTATGGCTACTTTCCTACCACAATAGTAGAGCTGAGTAGTTGCAACAGAAACCATTTGGTTCACAAAGCCTAAAATATTTACTACCTGCTCCCTTAAAAACACAGTTTACTACCCCCTTGCTTATATGAACAAGGATATATCTCACAAAGGGGCTTCCCAGGTGGCTCAATGGTAAAGAATCTGCCTGCAATGCAGGAGACACGGGTTCCATCCCTGGCTCGGGAATATTCCCTAAAGAAAGAAATGCCAACCCATTCCAGTATTCTTGTCTGGGAAACCCCTGGACAGAGGACCCTGGCAGGGTACAGTCCATGAGGTCGCAAAAGAGACGGATGCAATTTAACAACTAAACCATCACCACTACCGTATCTTCCAAAAAGCCTCCATCATGGGAGTTGTGGTGGTCTTGGAAGGCTTGCAGAAGCAGAGAAAGGAAGAATCCCATCATCTTGGAATCTAAGAGGTACCTATGCCGCTTGTCCTCAGGATGGAATCTTCTGCGGGTCACACATGACAGATACCTGTTTAGACAAGCACTGCTGGAACTCAAGCAGCGAGGCAGATATGCGAAGCCATAGGACAGCAGCAACTACAGGGTTGGCAAGCCATGATGGTTAGTGAGCACTTCCTTCAAAAACACTGAAATCTAGCTCCCTGTAATTTCTGCTGGGTTGTTTTTCCATGTGTCCACCCTCGCATATTTGGAAAGGTAAATTAGCTGACCCCATAATCCCCTCTGAAACAGACTTAACTTCCCATGAACAGTTCCTATACATGGTTCTCAGCCTCTGGACCATCATTCCTGGCCTCCTCTGAGCACACCCTTGTCTGTGAATACCCATTTCCAGCACAGCACCGCAAACCCATCTCAATGTTCCAGTGCTCTTGGGCTCTCTTGTTTCTCTCCCTCAATAACTGCCCTTAAGTGCAATGTGTTTGAAAGAGCTCTAGCTTTTTTTTTTCCTTTCTATGTCTTCAATTTTTAATTGAAGTATAGTTGATTTACAATGCTGTGTGACTTTTCAGGTGTGCAGCAAAGTGAGTCAGTCATACATATATAATTTATGTATACAGCTATTATTTTCAGATTCTTTTCCATCGTAGGTTATTATAAGATATCAAGCATAGTTCCCTGTGCTATACAGTAGGCTCCTGCTGGTGATCTATTTTATATATAGTACTGCAAAAGAGCTCTAGCTTTAGCATCTTACAGTGTGTGTGTATGTTTAAGTCACTTCAATCGTGTCCAGCTCTTTGCAACCTCATGGACTATAGCCCTCCAGGCTCCTCTGTGCATGGGATTCTCTAAGCAAGGATGCTGGAGTGGGTAGCCATTCCTTTTCCGGGGGATCTTCCCGACCCGGGGATTGAACTCCAGTCTCCTGCATTGCAGGCGGTTGCTTTACTATCTGAGCCACCAGGGAAGCCCTTAGCATTGCACATACTTTTATATAAACCCTGGCTCCCCTTTTTACATCTCTCTAAGCCTTAATCCCCTCATCTTTGAAATACAGACTGCAGGATTACTATAAGGACTAGAGATGATAATTGTAAAGAGCCCAGGACATACTAAACACTTAATAAATGATAATTATCTCTGTCTTCCTAGATAGCCACTTCTAATGCAGTCTGATGCCACAGGGCCATCAATTCTCAAGGCAAGCTTTACTCTTTGACAAAAGTCCCTGCTTCTGTTCCATAAAAAATTTACAATCTTTTTTTTTCTGGAAAAATAAGGGTCCTAATTTACGCCAATAGAGGTCTAAACCTAGTTCCATGCTGCCCTCCCAGGTTGTCTGGCTCTCTCTGCGCCACTCTCCTCTGGTTCTTCTGAGCATCTCCCTCCACAGTTCCATGATCCTGGCATCTTTGCTTTGACCTTCTCCCACTTTTCTGCTCCTTGGAGCAGCACAGCAGGCTCTGGCTGGACCTTATCTTGCTCCTTCACATGGCTGGACGATAAACCTGACAGTTCTCTGTAACCAGGGAGAGGGAGTATGAGATTCTGGGTACCAACCTCATCTTCACTTCCATTCTCCTTCTTCTTAGGTAGCTCCACCAAACCAACTTTTCCTTTCCTTACAAGGCTACTTTTCCAAATATGCAGCATAGAGATAAAAACAGATTCCAAACATGAGTCCAGCAGCTGGACTGAGGTAAAGAGCCAATGATGAATGTCAATTTAGAGATGGACTCCAGAAATGACTATGAAACCCTCAGTGTGGTTGACACAATAACAGCCCCCTAAAAATGCCCACCCCCAATCCCTAGAACCTGTGAATATATTGCCTTATATAGGGACTTTGCAGAAGTCTCTAACTAAATTAATGACTGTGAGATGGAGACTGGAATAATATGCATGGGCCACTATAATCACAAGGGTCCTTCAAAGTGGAAGAGGGAGGCAGAAAAGAGGCCAGCGGGATGTGGGGAGAGAAACTCATCTATGATGGCTGGCTTTGAAGAAGGAGGAATGGACCATGAGCTAAGGAATCCAAGCAGCCTCTAGAAGCTGGAAAAGGCAAGGAAACTGACCTGGCCCTACAGTCTCCAGAAGGGAACACAGACTGCTGATGCCTTGATTTTACCCCAGTGAAACGTGAGTCAGATATCTAAACTACAGAATTTTGAAATGATAAACTTGCCTTGTTTTAAGCCACTAAATTTGGTGATGTGTTCTAGCAGCAATAAAAAACTAACACACTCAAGAAAAACAGGAAGAGAAGAAGACCCAGGAGAGAGGATTGGTCAAGGAAATCCAGGGACATTAGCTTCAAGAAATAGAAGGTGGCTAACTATTTTAAGGGCTTCCCCGGTGGCTGAGATGGTAAAGAATCTGCCTGGCCTACAGGAGACCTGGGTTCAATCCCTGGGTGGGTAAGATTCCCCTGGAGGAAGGAATGGCTAAGAACTATTGGAAAATTAAATATGAGAACTGAAAAAAAATTCCTGACCCTCTTCTCCCTGCATATTAACCCACCTCTTCTATTTCCAGCTTCACCAGCAACCAGCAGGGTGATATTTTTAAACTAGAGATCAGATCACATCACTTTCCAATGTAAAACTCTCTCCTAACAACCCACAATTTTTATAATCAAGTCCAAAACTGCTTGCAAGACATAGTCTACTAGCTCTCAACTCTCCAAGTCTATATCCTGCTACTTCCTCTGTGTTCTACTCACCACTGAAGATACACTGACTCTCTAGGGCTCCATTTAGCAAATATGATACATCCAGTACTTAGGTGTCCCAAGTGGTGCCAGTGGTAAAAATCTGCCTGCCCATGGTGGAGATGCAAGAGACCTGAGTTTGATCCTTCAGTTGGGAAGATCCCCTGGAGAAGGAAATGGCAGCCCACTCCAGTATTCTTGCCTGGAAAATCCTTTAGACAGAGCCCTGGTGGGCTACAGTCCATGGTGTTGCAACGAGTTGGACACGAGTGAGCTGCACACACACACACCAGTACTCATGCCCTCACATTTCACATGCTGTTTCATTTTCTGGCCTGCCTACCATTCCTGAAGCAATCCTCAAGACATAGCTCAAGCAGTATCTCCCTTGGCATGCCTTCTCTGATCCATCCCCAGTCTCAGTCCTGTATTTCTCTATGACAGCTTGTATGTTTCTCCCTCACACAGAACTGTGCTCTTTAGGGCAAAGTACATTTAGCTCCTAGCTCTCAGCATATGACATCTCAACTCCCTTTCTTGGGTAAGCAGGGATCTTGGATCCGACCTGGGGCAAGGTTCTCCCTGAGAGGCAAGGCTAGGAAGACAGAACTGGCCTGTGGCTACCAGACACATAGCAGAAAAACATGGAGAAAAACGGGGTGTGGATTATGCAATAGAACTTTATGCAAGGATGGAAGTGTGTTGTGTCTAGTGCTGAGCATTAGCCAAGGCAGTTATAGACCTCCTGAACGGTGGCTTGAAGTGTAACTAAGGAAGCAAACATTCCATTTTACTTAATTTTAATTTACATTTAAATAGCCACACATGATTAGTGGCTACTAGATTGAATAGCACAGCTAGCAGAAAGACAAGGTAAGCAACAATACAAGCAAAATATCAAATTCAAAGGAATATAAAGTTAACAATTCTGAAACTACTCTACATTTTCACTGGAATTGAATCAATCAACTATTTTTACTGGAACTGAACAAACAGAAGTCGGATCCAGGTTTCTCACTGTAGGGTGGAAGGTTATAGACAAGCAACAGGAGAAGGCTGGGATGAGTCATGTGATAATGAATCAGAATTCAACACATAAATATGAACTCATGTTTAGCTTAATATAGATGCAGATGGTTGCATGCAGAAATATTTATGGATATGTGTATACACACCTGTTGGTATACAACATATTATTTCCTTGTTCATTTGCTGAGGGGGCCGGAATCATAGACACCCCAGTAGCCACAGGCACATCTAGCACCCTAATATAGGTGTCTAAAACCATTCTGCAGTAAAAGGAACCAGAAATTCTTGGAGAAACTACTGATTTTAGGATTGGGGCAGGAAGTAAACCAATATACAAGATAAACCTGGAGAATCTTATAATGCTAGGAAGCAGGAAAGTTGAGGGGTGGGGAACACAAGGATGGGTGAAGCAAGCGGACACAGGAGCCAACTGCAAGAAGACCTTTCCCAAGCACAAAGTTGGAACAATTTAGACTATAGAAAGTAGAATTAGATTATAACCCAAAATACAAAACAAATACCCATGAGGCCATACTAATGTAAATGATTGATTGAATAAATAAATAAATGAGGGAAAATAGGCAAATCTCCCGCACAGAAAAGTTTCAAATAATCAATTAATGTAAATACTTTGCTTTCAAGGTGATGGAGCATAATTATCACTCATTGTGTATAAACTGTACCCAGTAACTTTTTGCCAAAGAGTGTACAGGGTAGGAAAATTAATACCTTTATAGCTGGAAACCCTGACCAAAAAAGCCTTGGCAAGGGGATCATGAGTTGCCATCAACAGTGACAAGTCATGTTTATAGCATGTTCTCTAGATGTGATGTGAAAGAGGTAAAATGGTACTTTACCTCTGTGGATTTCCTTCTAAAACCCACGACCCTGGTCTAACTATGAGAAAAAAACATAAGACAAATCCAAACTGAGGGAGATTCTATAAAACTCCTGACCAGCACACCTCAAAACTGTCAATGTCATCAAAAACAAGGAAAAATCTAAGGAACTATAAAAACAGCAAGAGGAATCTAAAGAGACATGATGCCTCCCTGTTACATAGGTTTCCTTGATGGGATTCTGAAACAGAAAAGGGACATGAGCTATAAACACTAAGCAAATACGAATAAAGTACAGACTTCACTGGATGATAACGTGTCAGTGGGCTTCCCTGGAGGCTCAGTGGTAAAGAATCCACCTGCCAATGCAGGAGACTCGAGAGACACGGGTTTAATCCCTGAGTGGGGAAGATCCCCTGGAGGAGGAAATGGCAACCCATTCCAGTATTCTTGCCTGGAAAATGCCACAGACAGAGGAGCCTGGGGTTACGAAGAGTCGGACACAACTGAGCACGCACACACACACACATACACACTGTATCAATATTGTTTCATTATGACAAATGTGCCACAGTGATGTATGATGCTAACAACAGAGACAACTGCCTGTGGGTTATATGACAGCTCTCTGTACTATCCCCACAAGCTTTTTGTAAATCTAAAACTATACTAACATAAAAAACTTATTTTAAAAAAATCCACAGAGATCAGTAAAAAGATAAAAGACTGTGATTTATTTTTCTGTGGGTCTCCTGGTCTTCTTCGGGAATCCTCTCCTCCTCCAATCTTAGCCCATGTGATTTGGATAAAACTTTTGCCTATTATTTTTGTTCCAGTGGAGGGCTAACATATGATCCAGCCCAACCAATCACAGCACCCTTTCACCATGGCCACTATGATTGGCTCAGAAATGGACACATGACCCAGGCCACACCCATGAGACTTCCCTCTGGTTCATTTGATGGAAATATCAAGAAAGAGAGGCTCTTCCCAGTCCCTACTAGGATCACTAAGAAGAGGTAAGCTGGCAGCCATCCTGTTAGCAAAAACAGACAGCTTGCTTGAGAACAAGGCCAAAATAGAGGAAAACAAAAAAAGGAAAGAAATAGAATCCTGATAATATTCTTTGAGCTCCTGATTTGCCACATACAAAATGAGTGGTAGTCATTCATTTTGTGATTTGATAAACCACTCTCATTCCTTTTGCTTAATTGAGTTGGGGTTTCAATCAGTTGCAACCACAGAGTCTTGACCAATACAATGGGGCTAAAGAAAATGGTCTGAACCAGAATCTATGAGAGACATTTGGGGTCCACCTTCTTCCCAGCCTTCATGTTTCCACATAGAAATTTCTACTCCCATGGTGAAACAATATGTACTTAACTCTTCCACCCCTCTTTTCTGGATACAGTGATTACTTACCTAAGAGGTTATATCAGAAAAGGGAAATAAGCATTCACGGATCCATCTAGGCCTCTCTTTCTCATCTACCTGTCTGCAAATTGGATCTGTTCCTACTGCATGGCTGCCACCATGGGGCACACATATTAGGATCAGGGTCCACACCTGCATTCTAGCAGCAGGTCTCAAGGCTTGTCCTTCCCTGACCTCATTCTTTGACCTTGATATGTTTAATGCCACTATTCTGTATAAGAAGGAGAGCTTCGCAGACCTCAGCTTTCACTTGGATGCATCATTCTGAGGTCTCAGTTCAAGGATAAAAACTCAGATGCTTGATTATCGAGGTACATCCAAGGTAAACGCTCCAATCTACTGTTATCCTTTATAAAAGTGGTACTTTGCCCTTCAGTTGTCTGATAACCGTTTCTCATCCTGTTGTGGACTCAAAGTTGAGAGAAAGAGTGATTTATTCCTATCTCTCAAATCTGGGCAACAGAACGGGTTTGAAGATGGAGTGTGGAGAACAGCTTAGGGACAGATCATAACAGAAGTCAGTTTACGGTCCTTGTACAGTTCCTCACCTGTGCTTGTGGTCAGAGAAGCATTCAGGACAGAGTCTTTTTAAAACTATAAAGGGGGTCAAGAACTAGCCTTTGAAAGAACAAGCTCATTACAAGCAGCTAAGCAAGCATATATATAAAACCAGCAAAAAAAAAAAAATCCATAATATCTTTTCTGCTGCCCTGAATGATAATTAAATTGAAATAAATGACACAATTACATGTGCCCTAAATAAGCTATAGGGGAAACTGATCTTATCAAAGATTTTTCCAGCCATAGGTCTTGAAAGGGCATCTTCCCAAGACTCTATGTCAGAACTAGTCCCTTTATCCTTCTGTTCAATGGAACCAGTAATTTATCTCATTTTGACAAGAGATTGGCTGTGAAAACCAACTTGGTTAATGCTTCTGAAGTGCTGGGCCAGAACAAGAATTGCAGCAAGGGAAGTTAGAAAGCAGGAGGGAAGTCTGAGAAAGCTTGCATTCTTTTTGCATAAATAACTTGTGACATTATCTCAATTTCTCAAGTCAGAGTTTCTTCTGTAAATAATTCACAGTAATAGGCAGTGAGCTAGCTGTGAGGGGAAGTGGTAAATTATTTGCAGTAGTGGTGGAATGTGAAACCTAACACAATCTGAATGGAAAATTAGGGATAAACGAGAGCAGGCTCCATCTGAAGAGAGGATGGTCATGAAGGGAATTCAGTAATTTAGGGCACTACTTAGAGAGCTGAGAGTGATGTACTGGGCTTAGTCCCTGAGTGGGATAGTGCAAGGGCCAAAGAGCAGATTTCAAGCATCAAAAAATAATTTCAAGTAGCTGTTGCTTGTGTGCCTCGAACCCTATGTGAGACACACATGACTGCCATAGCTGTCCTTCAGACTCTCTTCACCAGAGACACCAAATCTGCCAGCACCTTCATCTTGGACTTTCCAGCCTCCAGACTGTGAGAAATAAATTTCTGTTGTTTATGGTTCACCTAGTTTATGGCATTTTGTTAGAGCAGCCCAGACAGACTAAGACACTGGCAAGGAGTAGGGCTCTGGGAAGAAAGTGTGCTTTGAAATTGGGCATTTGTAAGTGTATTTTCTCTCTCTTTCCCCCCGCCCCCCATCCTGCCACCCATCTCTCTCCCCTTACTATCTACATACTCAGGTGAGAAGTGAAGCAGTCTAATTAAGAAAGGTGAAGAAAACTATTTACAATAGCCAAGGCGTGGATGCAACCTAGATGTCCAACAGCAGGTGAATGGATAAAGAAAATGTACTCGCTACTTCAATTAAAAAGAAAAAAATTTTTTAAAGAAAGGTGCAGAAGAAAAGAGGAAGGCTCTGAGGAAGACAGGGGAAATGAGAAAGAAAAGAGAAGGGAGGGATTGTGTGCTCCTTCACAGAGAAACCACCCCCCACAAATGCCCTCTGAAACCATTACGACACAGCTTTCATGAACTAATTACCAATTACCAGGCTGTCAACCCATAAAAGCTAAGCTTGCCCATTAAAGCTGCCTGTCTGGAAAAGGAGTTAGAGAAGCCTGAGACCACAGCCCCTCTATCATGGTGTTCAAAATAGAAGCTTATAATTTAGCAGAGACCATGTGCCTACATTTCAAAGGGCACTGCTGTGACCCCTAAGGCTGGATGAGGACGGTCTTTTTAAAAAGGCTCCGCATTTCAGCACTCCTCAAATTAGTTAGGAGAAAACAGAGGATAGTAGGGGGGTCCTGGGAAGTCAGGCAAGTCCTTCCTTCAATCCTGATCTTTTCTAAGTAAAACAGAACAGGAGAATGGGCTGAGGGGAGGGGCACCAGGGCTGGGTCACACAGGCCTGAGTTGTAACTTGGGTCCTGCTGTACAAGCATAACATGTAGATGTCTTCAGTTTGGGGGTTACTACTCAAAATTCACTTCCTTTCCTTTACTCCACTGGCCATCTTTAGCAGAGCCAACACTCCCAGAAGGCATATGGAAAACTTACAGGAGTGTTTAGGGCTGTCTCATTGATGGGGATGTTTGTGGGTAAGGACCTAGTATACTTATTTCCTGCAATGATCATGTCTGTACATAAAAGAATTGCCCCAAGACCCTCATGACCTCTCAGCATCTCTGCAGAAAGATCTGTATGGGAAAAAACAAGTCACAGCTACATAGTTATCCACACTGAGAAACTTTCCCTGCTTTATAGAAAAACACAAAGTAATGTTTCCCTATTTCTATATTATTTTTACATTGAATTATCCAGGAGTACAGCTACCAAGTAAATCAAGAGTATATTGTATTAGTCTTGTTCATAACTTTCCCAAGAGTTGATAACTAAGTCACAAACTGTCTCCCACAGCAGCACTACTGGTAGCATTTAAGTTGGCAAAACAACACCCCTGGATCATGTGTCTCTCAAATTCAGGGTGATTTTATGGCACAGGGATCTGAATGCTTCTTATCTTCAGATGCAGTTGTACCTGATACAGCATTACCTTCAGTTCAGTTCAGTTCAGTTCAGTCGCTCAGTCGTGTCCGACTCTTTGCGACCCCATGAATTGCAGCACGCCAGGCCTCCCTGTCCATCACCATCTCCCGAAGTTCGCTCAGACTCATGTCCATCGAGTCCATGATGCCATCCAGCCATCTCATCCACGGTCGTCCCTTTCTCCTCCTGCCCCCAATGCCTCCCATCATCAGAGTCTTTTCCAATGAGTCAATTCTTCGCATGAGGTAGCCAAAGTACTGGAGTTTCAGCTTTAGCACCTTATTAAATATTAAATGCACTACTATTTTATTAAGCATTGCTGTGCTTTTTATGGTTAGGTTTTTTTTTTCTTTATTTTGCATTGTGGTAGGTATATTATCTATAAATTTCCTATAAAGAGGACATAATAAAATATTTGTAATATAAAAGGGTCTCAGGCCAGGTTTCCCAGGAAACAGGCTCTGAGATGGAAATCTGCATGCAGGAAGCATATTAGAAGTTGTCCTTGGGATCAACTGTGAAGGATGGAGAGGGGGTGGGATGGGGCAGAGGGAAAAGCCGATCTGTGATAGAGTCACTACAGAGGCCTCAGCCCTTTCTCCTGTACTTACCAGTCATCAGATTCAGGTTGTCCCTGTGGATGGGATATGAGCTAAGGTGAAGACATGAACTTCTGCTGAGGTCAGTTCTTGGAAAGAGGCTTGAGGCTTTCTATTTACCTAATTTTTGTTGTGAGTCAGCAAGCTATTCAGCTTCCTGCCGGAGTACAAGACACAGTGACAGATGGCAGTGCCCAGGTTGGGGAATAAGTTGCACGTTTCTGCCAATAGAACTAGCCAGACAAGCAGGGAGGTCATCATTGATGGGCAAATTAGGCCTGGTGTCCTTGAGTTTGTTTTCAGTGTAGACTGATGGGGAAAGAAAGCAGTAGCTATGTAGGTGGTTCTTTGTCCCTTTTTCTGTTTGTTCATCTCTGTTCTCCTTAGACCTTAATTATAAAAATGAGATCACTAGGTAACATTTAACCTGACTCCTGACTTCTGCTTAACTGAAAGTACACAATGCCTTTCCTAACCCATTGATTCCTTTCTTGGATTAAAAGGAGTAAGAATAAATAATTAAGTAGTTAAAGAATGACTGACTCTGTACCCCCAGCATCCCCCTTAGCAACTTTGCAGGAGGACCAAATGGGCAAGATAGCATTCAGTTGCAAGTGGAGCACATGGGCAAGAGAGCATCCAGAGAAAAATCAGGAGAAGCCAGCAAAGGAAAAATAAGGAGGGCCTGGGACTTCGCCTGTAGATCACAGGTAGAGAGAATAAAGGAGATAAAAATGCGTGGGGAGAAAAAGGAAGAGCACATACACACACGTATACACACACAACTTAGGAAAGGAAAATTTTCTCAGGGGCTTGGTCATCTTGAAATCATCAAGCCACATGACCACCTTCTCAGATAACCAAACATCAGCCATGTTAAGTAAAATGACCTGCACAAGCTATGGTAAACTGATAGCCAAGGTCAAAGCTGAAGGAAAAGGAAAAGGAAACCACTAATAGTTTTGCACATATGTTCTGTACTCCATATAATTCTTATATTGCAGATAAGAATTCTGAGTCTCAAAATCTTTGTGATTTATTCAAAGTCACAGAATTAATAAATGGTAGAATCAGATTTTGAACACAGGTCTATCTCATTCCAAGGTCCAAGCTCTTTCCTCCAATAGCCAAAAGTCTTACAGTTCTCTAAAATTTATTTTACAGTAACAATGGGGCACACTGTGAGCACAAATATTAGGTGTGTTTCACTTATTGATATGCTAGCTTCTCCCCAGAGCACTATGGACGAAGTGTGGCGTTTTCAGGATATGATGTAATTTGCTCAAGGTCACAGTTAAAATCATAAGTGGTGGTGTTGGAACTAGAACCAAGGACTGTCTCTTTCAGCCGTATATTGATCCCACTCTGGAGAATTACCCTTTCATTGCAATGAAACCGTAACACCTGACACCTACACAGCTAAACCTCTATTGAATGACCTCTATAGACTTGTGACAAGCAGGAGGAAAATCCAGAAGCTTCTGGGGAAAGCAAAGCAGGGTGGTCCCCCACTGACGATAGTGCACTTCTGAACTCCCACTTCTCAGAATTCCTAAGAGGCCATGCTGTCCTCCATGCTGACCTAGTAAATGAATCCACATCAGCATACGCTGAATAGGGGATATGGGGGTCCCGATCAGTGGCTTCCAGTCTTAATGATAAAGCTGTAATTGTGTCCCTGGGCCAGACAGCTGCCAGCTTCCTGAGGAAGGAGATGATATCTCTTAAGTTTTAAAGAGGCTTTGTTTTAAAATAAGCATAGAGAAAGTCCTAATTTTACTCACTCTCTTCCACCTTGTCCAAGGAAAGGGCAGAGGAAAAGGCAAAGGAACTTCTGATATAATTGGTCCAGGCAACTGCTAAATAAAGTAACGCAGGCATGCAGTTTCTGCAACTGAGCAAGGTGAGAGTCAGAATTTGAAATAAGTTGATGAAAATGCGATAACAGAAATAGACTGCAATACACCAAGTAAAGGTCATAAGTAAAGCAACAACCTCACATTAATGGGCATGGGATGTGAATCTTGATCCAAAATCTAAGGGGCAGAAGCAGGCAAGAGGCATCCCCTGATTTGCTTTTGAGCAATGTCTTAGAAATTGTTCATAACAGCCGTGAACTTCAATTTGGCTTGGTAATTCCATCCAAAGCAAAACCTAATAAGAGAATAATCAGGACATCACATTGCAGATGAGTTGAGAACACTATGAGGGAATTTCATGTTAGCTGATCAATAAATGGATAATCGTGAATGTTTCAGTCATGCACAGCCCTCCATATACTCCAAGATGAGCAGAGACTATTAGTAAGAGGAGGGTCTGAATGGACAGCAAACTCAATGAAGATAAACAAAAAAAGCAAAGGGGGACAGGATGAGAAGGGATGCTCAGAAAATTATTTTCACAGTTATGATTAGCAGTGTCATTTTTACTTTACAATCCCACACTCGTGAGCAGATGTGTTCCAAAAAGCATCTTGGTAAGTGACTGAGATACCGAGGTTCCCGGGTCCTTTTTCAGTCTCGAGTTTGGGGTCATGCTGGTCTCTAGGGAATTCAGCTATTTTCCTTCTGCTTTTGATACCAAGCAAGCCCAGTGGGGCTCCTGGGCACAAAGCCTTTCTGGGTCCCCCACTTCTTTGATTACAGGAAATAGCCATCATTCAGCCTCTGTGATCTTCCCTGAGTTCCAACATGCAGATTCAAGCAGTTGTTAATTAGGGAAAGAAGGAGATGCAAGACCAGGGAGAAGCAGTCAAGAGAAACAACAGTGCAGCCTTGGGGTAAGGTCCCGGTTCTCCATCAGCAGATATACACAGCAATATCCATCAGCTGTTCTGCAGAGTCTAAAACCCCCTCCAGGTGTGAGACGTTACCAGTTAATGATGATATGCTGCCCACAAGCATGTAGACCACAAACAGATTAGAACCTGAAGGTTGATTATGCTGACTCCTACTTACCTCAACACCAACCAGTCAGAAGAATGTCCATGAGCTGATCATGCCTCCTTTGAACCATTACTGTAAGACTTATTACTCCCTCCAGGTTGGGACATACAATTTTCAGGGCATTAGCCTGCTGTGACCCCTTTTGCCTGGCAAAGCAATGAAGCTATTCTTTTCTACTTCACTCTCCGAGATTTAATTCAGTGTCAGGGCACAGATGCCATATTTGGCTTCAGATAAAATATAATAATGAAAATATTTAATATATACTGACCTTGGGAACAGAAAAAGAAATTCTCAGATTTCAGAAACAAAGAGGTCAAAGTTCAAGCATCAAGAGTTTTCATTTATGTCACAGTGGTTTAGAAGTGTTCAGCCAAGAAATAGGACTAATTGCTCAGGGCTTGAGAATAAAGTTGCAGATACAGTATAGTTATAGTTATGAAACTGGGCTAAGGAAGTGTGCACGCGTCACTTCAGTCATATCCCACTCTTTGCGATCACATGGACAGCAGCCCGCCAGGCTCCTCTGTCCAGGGGATTCTCCAGGCAAAAAATACTGGGATGCATTGCCACGCCCTCCTTCAGGGGATCTTCCTGAACTGAGGATCAAACCCACATCTCCTATGTCTCCTGAATTGGCAGATAAATTCTTTGCCATTAGAGATACCTGTGAAGCCCTGGGTTAAGGATACAGAGACCTCTACTATATTTGCCACTTCCTGTGAATTTAAAACTATTTCAAAATGAAAACTTTTTAAAAAGTCTATCAAACAATCAATATCTTTTTTTGTAAAAAGTCTTCAATAAATGCAGCATTATTATAATAGCAATGTTATTATAATCAACTGCCTAGTCAGCTATGTAAATGGCAAAGTTACTTTTCTACTGAGTTAAGAAATATTGGAGTTAATTAGACACAGAATGGTAAAACAGAGTGCTCAGCTTGTCTCACAGATACTGAAAAGCACATTAGTTTAGTGTTTTCCTAACTGATGTTAGAGCCTGACAGATCAAGGTGTGCATACAGGTTTCACGACTTACTGGATATCTCTTTGGGCAATTTCTCTAAGTGTCACTAATGGTGGTGACATGGATGCCTTGCTCACTTTGAATCCTTAGAACTCAGCACAGCATCTGGCACTCAATAAATAATTGTGGAATGGAGTATCTTGATAACTCTGAATCTCCATTCCTTCTATTGCAAAATCATTGCTGTTTTTTTTTTTTTCTCTCTTTTTTCCTGTTTACCACTTGTTGCCTCCAAGAAATTGGCATTCTCAGAAGCTGCACTTACATATGAAATCAACAAGATTAACACATTTATTGGTCTATTGTGAAAAGGAAGTATAATCACAATATTGAAAAACAGCAAAGGAAGATTTTGACAATAGCTGTCTTAAGTATGCAAATAGAATTTATGAGCCCTAATTGGGAGACTAGACATCTGGGCTTGTTCTAAAGGTGACTGACATCATCTACTTCCTCTTGGGATGATTTGGACAACTAGTCAATGCCTAATGAGGCAGTGATCAGACCTTGGATTCCTTTTCTTCTTTTGGTCCTTTCCTTATCTCATTTTCTAAAAAAGTTTCTCCACTTCTCTATTTTTTATTTCCCATTTGAGAATTATAATTGGTCATTTCTATAAAACAGAAGCACAGAACTAGAACAATCTTTGCATCTTCAGCCTCATTAACTTTACAGGGAACTAAGGACAGGCAGTAGAGTGGTTTCCCAAATTCACACCTCAAGTCAACCACAGAGTTGGAAATTCAAGTTGGGTCTCCAGCAATCAATCCATACCTCATTTACTCTGAACTATCTCTTGATGAGGGTGAAAAAGGAGAGTGAAAAGTTGACTTAAAACTCAAATTCAAAAAAACTAAGATCATGGCATCCGGTTCCATCATTTCATGGTAAATAGAAGGGGGGGAAGTGGAAACAGTGACAGATTTCATTTTCTTGGGTGAGATCTCTTCAAGAAAATTAGTGATACCAAGAGAACATTTCATGCAAAGATGGGCTCGATAAAGGACAGAAATGGTAGGGACCTAACAGAAGCAGATGATATAAATAACAGGTGTCAAGAATACACAGAAGAACTGTACAAAAAAATCTTCACGACCCAGATAATCACGATGATGTGATCACTCACCTAGAGCCAGACATCCTGGAATGTGAAGTCAAGTGGGCCATCACTACAAACAAAGCTAGTGGAGGTGATGGAATTCCAGTGGAGCTATTTCAAATCCTGAAAGATGATGCTATGAAAGTGCTGCACTCAATATGTCAGTAAATTTGGAAAACTCAGCAGTGGCCACAGGACTGGAAAAGCCAGATCAATTTTCATTCCAATTCCAAAGAAAGGCAATGCCAAAGAATGCTCAAACTACCACACAATTACACTCATCTCACACTCTAGTAAAGTGATGCTTAAGATTCTCCAAGCCAGGCTTCAGCAATACGTGAACTGTGAACTTCCAGATATTCAAGCTGGTTTTAGAAAAGGCAGAGGAACCAGAGATCAAATTGCCAACATCCACTGGATCATCAAAAAAGCAAGAGAGTTCCAGAAAAACATCTATTTCTGCTTTATTGACTATGTCAAAGCCTTTGTGTCAGTCAGTTCAGTCAGTTCAGTCCCTCAGTCGTGTCCGACTCTTTGCGACCCCATGAATCACAGCACGCCAGGCCTCCCTGTCCATCACCATCTCCTGGAGTTCACTCAGACTCATGTCCATCAAGTCCGTGATGCCATCCAGCCATCTCATCCTCGGTCGTCTCACAATAAACTGTGGAAAATTCTGAAGGAGATGGGAATACCAGACCACTTGACCTGCCTCTTGAGAAATCTGTATGCAGGTCAGGAAGCAACAGTTAGAACTGGACATGGAACAACAGACTGGTTTGCCAGGGTCCAGCCCCCGCAGGATCCAGGGAAACCTGAAGGAGAAACAGCGTCGGCGATTAATTTAGAGAGAGATAAGTAAAGAATGTTGAAGATAAGAAAATAGAGGAGATAAAGAGGCTGATATTCCTTGGTTTACATAGAAAGCCAATAAAACTCCGAGAAAAGAAGTTTTCCCTGTCCACAGAGGCCACAGGTGCCCTCCCAGTCTCTCGAGGGAGTGCAGTTGCAGAACGTCTTCCCATTCGGGTCTTAGAAACCCGGGCAGATAAGTGAACGCAGGGAGCCCCTATGCTCCAAGGGATCAGCCTGAAAAAAAAGAGGGAGAGGGAGAAAGAGAGAGAAAAAAAGATAGAAGAAAAAACACGGGGTGACCAAGCTGCTTCAGTGAGTGAGGCCCAAAAGCCTTATTTTTCAAAAGGTACTTTTATACCTTCCCTTATACATAGAGGGAAATGAAAGATGCAAGGTCATACAGTCAGCCCAAACATTCCAGCAGTTTTGCCCTTATTGAAACCAGGATTTTTTCTGCATACCTTTCCCACAAATGATGTTGTGTACAGTATCTTCTGGCCTTGGAGGCCTGTGAACATTTTATGACCCTCTTTTGATAAAGGCTGCTCAACCAGAAAACTTATTTTCCCTCAAAGTGTTTTTTCTTTATATTTTTAATCTATGTCAGCCTCAGAAAATGCCAAACAGAGTTACACTTCACAGAGTAAAGGTGCAGTGAGTTACAAGAAAGAACCAATTAGCTCAAAAGTCTGATGTGGTTAATTTCAAGGCTACACTTGTTTTTCTTACATTCTCACTATGTTAACTAATGCATTCCCAGGTGCACAGTGGATAACAGATATGGGAACTTAGCAACAAGCATTGGCCCAATAATGAAATCCTACACCAGCACTAGCACTACTCTAATAAACTTTTAACTCTTTCAAAGGTCCTATGTTTTAGGCTTTCCATGCCTCTTACAGTTGGGAGGCTGTAAATAATCACATGCATAGCGTAAGAGTCTGGATATACCTGCCGAGCAGGCTAGAATGCTAACAGAGGGAGTTTGATTTGAAATATTCCTCTCATGTCCAGGAGACTTATTAGCTATAGCCCTAAGTTTATTTTCTCCAGGGGGTCAGGGTTCGCCCCCTGTTAATGTCAGAGGAGTTGGTAAAAGTCATGAAATAGTAAAACAGACAGATTCTGGTTCTGGGGTAGATGCTTGAGAAAGCCTAGGGAGCCCCTTGAGTTCTGAAACCTTGCTTAACAGTTCTCTTCCGCATGACTTTGTCATGGGTGGGATCTCCTGTGGTGGCTCCTGGCACTGGTTTCAAATAGGAAAAGGAGTACGTCAAGGCTGTACATTGTCACCCTGCTCATTTAACTTATATGTAGAATACATCATGAGAAATGCTGGGCTGGAAGAAGCACAGCTGGATTCGAGATTGCCGGGAGAAATATCAATAACCTTGGATATGCAGATGACACCACCCTTATGGCAGAAAGTAAAGAAGAACTAAAAAGCCTCTTGATAAAAGTGAAAAAGGAGAGTGAAAAAGTTGGCTTTAACATTCAGAAAACTAAGATCATGGCATCCGGTCCCATCACTTCATGGGAAATAGATGGGGAAACTGTGGAAACAGTGTCTGACTTTATTTTTCTGGGCTCCAAAATCACTGCAGATGGTGATTGCAGCCATGAAATTAAAAAACGCTTACTCCTTGGAAGGAAAGTTATGACCAACCTAGATAGCATATTAAAAAGCAGAGACATTACTTTGCCAATAAATGTCTGTCTAGTCAAGGCTATAGTTTTTCCAGTGGTCATGTATGGATGTGAGTTAGACTAAAAAGAAAGCTCAGCACCGAAGAACTGATGCTTTTGAACTGTGGTGTTGGAGAAGAGTCTTGAGAGTCTCTTGGACTGCAAGGAGATTCAACCAGTCCATCCTAAAAGAGATCAGTCCTAGGTGTTCATTGGAAGGACTGATATTGAAGCTGAAACTCCAATACTTTGGCCACCTGATGTGAAGAGCTGACTGATTGGAAAAGACCCTGATGCTGGGAAAGACTGAGGGCAGGAGAAGGGGACGACAGAGGATGAGATGGTTGGATGGCTCACCGACTCAATGAACATGGGTTTGTGTGGACTCCAGGAGTTAGTGATAGACAGGGAGGCCTGGTGTGCTGCGGTTCATGGGGTTGCAAACAGCTGGACACAACTGAGTGACTGAACTGAACTGAACTGACTGGGCTCCAAAATCACTGTGGATGGTGACTGCAGCCATGAAATTAAAAGACACTTGCTCAGTGAAAAGAAAACTATGACAAACCTAGACAGTGTATTAAAAAACAGAGACATCACTTTACTGACAAAAGTCCATATAATCAAAGCTATGCTTTTCCAGTAATCATGTATGGATCTAAGAGTTGAACCATAAAGAAAACTGAGCACCAAAAAATTGATGATTTCAAGCTGGGATGCTGAAGAAGACTCTTGAGAGACAGTTCCTTGGATAGCAAGATCAAATCAGTCAGTCCTAAAGGAAATCAATCCTGAATTATTTATTGGAAGGACTGATACTGAAGCTGAAGCTCCAATACTTTGACTATGTGATGTGAAGAGCTGACTCACTGGAAAAGATTGATGCTAGGGAAAATTGAGGGCAAGAGGAGAAGGGTATGACAGACAATGAGATGGTTGGATGACATCACCAATCAGTGGACATAAGTTTGAGCAAACTCTGGGAGACAGTGCAAGACGGGGAAGCCTGGGATGCTGCAGTCCATGGGGTCCAAAAAAGAGTCAAACAAGACATAATGATTGAACAACAGCAATCTCATGGAAACTCAGATCCAAAATGCTCTTCTGGAAAATGGTTGGGTTGATTCTTTAGAAAGTTGAAAAAATACTAAGTGAGCCTTACAGCACCCCTTCTTATGAGATGGCAAGAGATGAGTTATTTCTGTAATATGGTACACACATTAAATCTGCAAGGCTTCTTATTTAGGACACACATTCTAAATTCAACAACACAGGCCTAAAGAGAGCTGTGATGTCCTGAAGATGACTTTGTCCACCCTACAAAATAAATCACTTTAAAATAAGCACATATAATAAGAAAAATGAATTTTAAAATTGACAATAGTCAGCATGGGTAAGAATATTGGGAAATGGATACTCAAACACTCTTTGGAAGCCCTACCTAGTAAAACTAAAATGCACTATAATTATATATCTAACAAAGTACATACAAGATTTGTATGAAAACTAAAATAGGCTAATGAAAGAAATCAAAGAAATCCTAAATAAATGGAGAGTCATGTTGTGTTCATGAATCAGAAGACTCAACGTAATGAACATGTCAGTTTTTTAAACTGATCTACAAAGTTAGCAAAAATCCAACTGAAATCCTAGCAGGACTTTTTATAGATAGATAGGTTGATTCAAAGATTCATAGAAAAAGGCAATTGAACAAGAATGGTTAAAACAATTTTTAAAAAGAAAAAGGTTAAGGAATTACACCATCCACCATCCAATTTTATGACTTCTAATAATGCTACAGTGCTTAAGACAGCATGGTATTGATGTGGGCTTCCCTGGTGATGCACTGGTAAAGAATTTGGCTGTTAATGCAGGAGATGCAGGTTTGATCCCTGAGTCATGGAAGAGACCCTGGAGAAGGAAATGGCAGCCCACTTCAGTATTCTTGCCTGGGAAAGCCCATGGACAGAGAAGCAGGCAGGCTATAGTCACAGAAGAGTTGAACACGACTTAGTAACTACACAACAACATGGAAGTGGTAGAGGAATAGAGCCATAGATCAATGGAAGAGAAGAGAGTTGAGAAATACCCCTGCACAAATAAGGCAAATTGATTTTCAACAAATGTGTTGCAGGAAGGCAGACCCCTTCCAAGGCCCGAAACTGGGCTCTTGTCTAACACTCGGAAATGAGTTGTCTGAGGAGACACATGTGCTGACAAAGGGAGAGATTTTACTGGGAAAAGGCACCCGGATGGAGAGCAGTAGGGTGAGGGAACCCAGGAGAACTGCTCTGCCACGTGGCTCGCAATGTTGGGTTTTATGGTGATGGGATTAGTTGCCGGGTGGTCTTTGGCCAATCATTCTAATTCAGAGTCTTTCCTGGTGGTGTACACATCGCTCAGCCAAGATGGATGCTAGCGAGAGGGATTCTGGGAAGTGGACGGACACGTGGTGTCTCCTTTCAACCTTTCCCGAACTCTTCCAGTTGGTGGTGGCTTATTAGTTCCGTATTCCTTATCAGGATCTCCTGTCATAAAAAAACTCATGCAAATGGTTACTATGGTGCCTGGCCAGGGTGGAAGGTTTCAATCAGTGTGCTTCCCCTAACAAATGTACAAAAGCAATTCAATGACGCTGTAACTGAATATTCATATGGGAAAAGGAACTCGATCCATAACTCACATCACATATGAAAATTAACTCATAATGGATCACAGACCTAAAGATAAAAGATGAAATTAAAATTTTTAGGAAAAAAGAAAGAAGGAAAATCTCTGTGAGCTGAGTTAGGCAAAGCATTCTTAATTATGATGCCAAATCATGATCTTTCAGAGAAAAAAAAAGATAAATTGAACTTCATCAAAATGTTAAAAGCTTACCCTGAGAAGACATTGCTAAAAGATTGAAAAGACAGCTATTGACTGCAATAAAATATTTTCAAATCACATATCCAACAAATAATTTGCATACAGAATACATTAAAAAAAAAAAAAAAAACACTCAGAACTCAACAATAAGGAAACAAGCAACCCAACTTAAAAATGAACAAAAGACTAAAGCAGACATTTCATTAAGATGTTATTCAGTTCAGTTCAGTTCAGTCACTCAGTCGTGTCTGACTCTTTGCGACCCCATGAATTGCAGCACGCCAGGCCTCCCTGCTGCTGTTGCTGCTGCTGCTGCTGCTGCTAAGTCGCTTTAGTCATGTCCGACTCTGTGTGACCACATGGATGGCAGCCCACCAGGCTCCCCCATCCCTGGGATTCTCCAGGCAAGAACACTGGAGTGGGTTGCCATTTCCTTCTCCAATGCATGAAAGTGAAAAGTGAAAGTGAAGTCACTCAGTCGTATCCGACTCTTAGCGACCCCGTGGACTGCAGCCTACCAGATTCCTCCGTCCATGGGATTTTCCAGGCAAGAGTGCTGGAGTTGGGTGCCATTGCCTTCTCCGCCAGGCCTCCCCGTCCATCACCAACTCCCGGAGTTTACTCCGACTCATGTCCACAGAGTCAGTGATGCCATCCAGCCATCTCATCCTCTGTCGTCCCCTTCTCCTCCTGCCCCCAATCCCACCCAGCATCAGAGTCTTTTCCAATGATGTTATTAGTCACAAAGAAAACACAAAACCACAGTGAGATACCAGCACACATCTATTGTAACAGCTGAAAATTTAAAATACTGTCAATATCAAGTACTGATGATGATGCAGAGAAATAGACATGTCATGCATTACTGATGAGAATGCAAAATGGTCCAATCATTCTGGAAAACTGGAAGTTTCTTATAAACTGAAAGACATATTAACATATGGCCCAGTAATCCCACTCCTCAGTATATACCTTGAAAAATAAAATTGTGTGTTCGGTCAAAACTGTACACAAATATTTGTAGCTTCTCTGTGCATGTGTGCACGCTAAGTCACTTCAGTTGTCCCTGACTCTTTGAGACCCTATGGACTGTAGCCTGCCAGGCTCCTCTGTCCATGGGGAATCTCCAGCCAAGAATATCAGAGTGGGTTACCATCCCCTCCTCCAGGGGATCTTCCCAAGCCAGGGATGAAAACCAAATCTCTTATGTCTCTTGCATTGGCAGGTGGATTCTTGACAACTAGCTCCATCTGAGAAACTACAACTTCTCTATTAAAGCCCCAATCTAAAAACAATCCAAATGTCACTGAATAGGTGAATGAATAAACACAATGTTGTTCATTCATGCACTAGAACCCTACTCAAGAATAAAAAGGGAAGAACAACTTATACATTCAGTTTAGATGAATCTCAAAAGCATTATGCTGAATAATATAAGTCAGGCTTAAAAGACTACAAACTATGATTTCATACATATAACATTCTTGAAAAGCCAAACTCTACTTATGGAGAATGGATCTGCAGTTGAAAAATTTTACAGAGATGGGGAAGGGTATAAAAAGAGAGCAAGAGGGAGGTTTAGGGGTGGTATATTTGCTCTATATTCTGTGGTGAGAATTACACAAATCTGTACATGTATCAAAAGCCATAGAAATGTACCCTTAAAAAGATCAATTTAACTATGATAATTTTAAAAATAAAATTCAAAACTACATACCATTAATGAATCTAGTCAATGAGCATCAGAGGATGACAGGGAAGTTTATATAGGGTGCTCCAACTATCAATTCCTGAATCCAGCCAGTGATGAGGCAAAGAATAAATCAATGGAAAAATAAAACAAGCTGACTTTTCCACAGAGCATTCCTATCTGACAAAACAGAACACTACCTAGAAAATCTTGAGAAAAAGAAAATGTGGCCCAATAATAACATTTACATTACCAAATTACCATTCAAGTATAAAAATAAAAGACAAATATTCTTTAAAAGCTTCTCTTTCTCTTTATTATTCTGCAATTAAAATATAACATTAAGTAAATTATAAACTTAAAGTATAAATTATAAAGTATAAAATTAAGTAAATTTTAGCATAATCTAATTTATTTTTCATGATCAATATTTGTATTAATGCTTTTTGTACTGAGATTTCGTGTCTTTTATAAATTCTGGTAAAGCCTCAAACCGTTAATGTTGTTTCTCTTTTATTCTCTCCATTCTTTCCTATTAAATACCCACGAACCTTTTTACTCTAGCCTATTCTTCTTCATTTCAGAGCTAGCTCCAATTTACTAATCCTCTCCTTGAGTCTAAATTGCAAATTAATTCAAGCATTGATTTTTTTAATCTATCACACTTTTTTCATTTTTCGAAGTCCTGTTATTTTCTTTTTCAAATCTACTAAGAACTGTTTTCTTTCTTTTACAGCTTTGATCATTTTCAAAATATTTCTTCTATAATTGCCATGCAATAGATTAATTATGTAGAGTGTGAGATGTCCTAATTGCATTGCTTGTTCTGTCTGCTGACTTGCTCTGCCATAGTCCACTATTGTTTTGTGTTATATAATTTTTATTATGAACTCATCTTCACTGGCACTTCGGCTGTGGTAATCCTATGTTTATCTGGCATTTCTCGCCAAAAAACTTGCTCATGTATGGCCAAATTTTCACTCCTCAAAACTACTTACATAATTTCTCAGTTTGGCAGTTCTAGAGCATAAAGATAGTACAAATATTAATCCTACCCCTACATGAGAGTAGGTCCATGATTACAGCTTCTTAAAGGAGATTTTCCACACTGAGAGCAGAAGCCATATAGTTTTTCTTCTTATCTCCTCAGGCTGGTGGGCAAAGTTTTCTCACACACACTTTAAGTGAGGATGTAGCAGCTTTTTGAGAGTCCTGGCTTTAGTGACCGTCTCATTTCCAATTAACCCTATCAGGGAGCCAAAGGCATTTATCTTATCTCCACATGGCTGTTAAATCCAATCCTCTTAGTGGTGGAAACTAAAAAAGAAAAAGAAGACTGCTTGCCACTGTAGTTTTCAGTCTCTTCTTCTTTTTGACCTCAGAAATGCCCTTTACATTCTTTTCAACTCAGCCATGCCTTTAAAACTTGGGTGGGGGATGGGGGTGGGCAATGCTGTGCAGCATGTGGGATCTGAGTGTCCTCAGCAAGGATCGAACCCACACTTTCTGCCTTGGAAGCTTGGAGTCTTAACCAGTGGATCGCCAGGGAAGTCCCTAAAACTATTTCTGGTCTATTTAATCCAATACATTAATTGACTCGCATTTCAAAGTTAGTTAGATTATTCTAATTTATTAAACTGCTGGAAATGTTAAGTTCGCAGGCAAACAATATAAAATATGAAATTACTTAGTAAATACAACAGTTATTAGCTTATCTTTAAAACAAACAAAAAACACAAAAACAAATCTACATAGTCTTAACTGTGTGTATGCACATAGATATGACTAAATATTGATCTGCCAGCCTCTCGGTGATTATTTTGAAAGAACCCAATGAGAAGTCAGGGAGGACTAGATACAGGGAGACAACACATCCTTCAAACGTATGTGTTGTTCAATTTTAAAAGATAAAGGCTTGGTGATAAAGGCTTTTGCATTTATATGATCCACAGTTCTGTTTTAGCCGTAATGAAGGATTAAAGTGTTTAACATTAGTGCTTTAGGTAATTTAAACGCTGCTACACCACTCAATCTTATCTTTTCCACCCCGAGCCAACAAATTCCTGCTGAACTAAAATAAAGCAATGCCGAGTGACCTGCTACCCCAAACCTCTGCAGCCTCAGTATTTAGCACAGAGGAGGCTCATTTGTAAACTGGAAGGCAGCTGGCATCTTTTCCTCCTTCAACGCCCAGTAGACAGAAGCCTTCATTTCAGTTACGGGGGCCGTCCATCCCAGAACTCACAGACTGAAATCAAGGGTCTAAAAAAAATAAAAAAAAAAAATAAAGCCAGACCAAGGAGAAAAGAAGTTGCTGATGTTTCTTCCGCATCCACAAGCCTTCCACCTAATCTAGGACCTTTGAGAGAAAAAGAAATAAATAAAATATTTTCTACTCCTGACCCAGGTTTGTCTGGGATTTCTGGCAAATAGGAGGCGATCGGCAGGATATCAAGTAAGGCAAGTGATTAAAAAATGATGGTGGGTGTCCGTGCGTATGTGCGCGCTTTGCTGCCAGGCACAGCCCGCAACCAGCGGAGTCCTTCCCCATAGAGAGCTCTGCAGGGGCTATTAAAACCAGGATGTCTGGTTACTTTTTATGAGTCTGTTGGCCTTCCTTAGATATGTAGATATATATAGCCACTGGTGTCCTTCACAGCTGAGACATGGCTGCTGACAATGTTGTTTCCCACGCAGGCGAATTAAAATATTGGCGATAATGATACACTCGAACAGCAGATGCGAGAGGCCCCTCCGGCTTGCTTCCAGACTCAGAAGAATGCCGGCCTACACAGGGGCGCTTGCGTGTTCCTGCAGCTCTCAGCCCCCACGGAGAGCGCTTCCCTCTCTTGCTTCCTGGGGCCCCAGGAGGGCCTGGGTATTTGCTTTTCCACCCACAGAAGGAGAGGTAAAACCAAACGTTCTTACAGGTGTATCAGGCCCCCTTCATAATTGGACCGTTCTCTTCGTGCAAATGCTTTTTGCCCAGCAGCACCTACTGTTCACGCAGAGAGCCAGCCGTGAAGGAGAGGGGTGGTTCTGACTTGAATCATTTTCCACTCTGTTTCCCCTGCCGCCTCCTTTTGTAACCATGCGGGACCCTAAAGTGTCTTCCCAGGACAGACTCCCTCCCCCATATTCTCTGCTGTAGCTCCTGAAGTACCTAGGTAAGAGGATCTGAGGCACACTTCCTGAGCTGTTTTACAGATGCTAAAACACCCACCAGATGGAAGAAATGAACTTGATGACAAGGAGCATAGCGCCCCCAGACTTACTGGCACCTAAGGATTGAGAGTGTTAACCCCTGTGACATCACCCTGTTACATCACCATCAGCCAATCAGAGGACTGTACAGGAGCTGATCACGTGCCCTGGAACTCCCCTCCCTCACCTGGTCTTTAAAAGCGGTTTGCTGAAACCCCTCAGGGAGAGTCTTTCTGAGCACTAGCTACCCCTGGACTCTTGTCTGGTGCTTTTACAGTGAACTGCACTTTCTGTCACCACAACCCAGTGTCAGTAGATTGACTTTCCCCTCTTGCTGGGCAAGCAGACCCAAGGGTTTGATTCCTTAACGCTTTCTCTTATGTGATATCACGCCCCTTCCCCAGTTTCCCTCCCCGACCCAGACTCACCCAGACCCGGTTCATTCCATCCTTGCCTGTTTCCTGGTCCTCCTGTTTCCCCTCTGGCCCCACACTCATCCACAGTCCAGGTTACTGATGGAAAGACTTTCTCAGGAATGCTAACCAGAGCACAGCATTGTCCTGGTACAGGGAAAGCACCCCCCATCTTCTCCCCCAAGATCCCCGGGTGGTCTGAGAACTGGGCCCCCCTTCTTCCAGCAGACTCTAGTTCCCAGATCAAGCACTCCACTGGACCCTCAAGCCTCCAGTCCTATTGCCCGTCCAGCTCTGCTGTGTGCCCGCCTTCCACCTGGTGGCCTCCCTTACCATTCCTCTTTTATCGATCACTTGCCTCTTGAGCCCACATTCAGGGAGACCCTCTCTGACCCTGCCTCTCCCCCATAGTCCGGGTTGGGACTCTTTGCTTTGCACTGAACTGTGATCTGCAACCAAATCCAGCCCACCGTCTGTTTCCACATATAAAGTTTTGCTGGAACGCAAACATACCCACTGATTTTGACATGGTCTAGCTGCATTCAGACTGTAACAGCCAGTCGAGTGGTTGCCACAGAGACCATATGTCTGGCAAAGCCTGAGATCTAGCCTTTTACAGGAAAATTTTGTCCACCTCTGTTCTAGAGTTGTGGATCCGATCACTTCCTTTACACACCCATTCCTGGACAGATGGCAGCTTTCTTGAGTTGATGATCTTGGCTTATCCATTTTTTCACCGGAGCAAGGTGGTTAATGGTCTGACTCTGACATCAGACAGGTTGAGTTGGTATCCTGGTTCCATTATTTACTAGATCTATGATACTGAGCAAGTTACTTAACCTCTAGTCCTCTGTTTGCCCATCAAAAAAATGGGAGCAATAACAGTGCCCACCTTACAAGCTTGTTAAGAGTATTAAATGAGTTCAGTGCAAACTTATTACACTATCTAAGCGTGGAATATATTATACAACGATTGACCATTTTAATTATTATTATTACTACTACTACTATTATTATCCTCTACTACTATTATTATCCTCAGGCCCTAGTAAATGGTAGTGGATGTGTTTGAAGGGGGCCACAGAGGATGAGATGGTTGGATGGCATCATCAACTCAATGGACCTGAGTTTAAGCAAGCTCCGGGAGATAGGGAAGCCCAGCATGCTGCAGTCCGTGGGGCCACAAAGAGTCGGACACGACTGTACAACTGAGCAACAACAAATGTTTGAACTCGAATGATTCT
Source organism: Oryx dammah (assembly GCF_014754425.2). NCBI lineage: Eukaryota > Metazoa > Chordata > Mammalia > Artiodactyla > Bovidae > Oryx > Oryx dammah. The sequence goes on along the minus strand of NW_024070213.1, from coordinate 45,158,196 downwards.
ATTTTGACTCAGAACTGTGCAGAGACTTCCTGGGCAGTCCAGTGGTTAAGACTTCATCTTTCAATGCGAGGAGTGTAGGTTTGATCCCCTGGTTGAGGAGCTAAGATCCCATATGCCTCACAGCCAAAAAACTAGAAACATAAAACAGAAGCAATATTATAACAAATTCAATAAAATGGCCACATCAAAAAAATCTTAAAAAAGAAGCAAAGGATGACTTCCCTGAGTCATACCACAGGCCAGACTCTGAATTAAGCACTTTATTCTCAATGTCTCATGTAATCTGAGAATCTACCTGTGAGGTAAAAATTCCCATCCCAATTTTATAGTTGGAGAAATCGAAACTCAGAGAGGTTGATGTTCTTTTTAAACTCTAAGTCGTTCTTAGCAGAGACTATTCAGTCTTTGTTGCTTAACACTTACTTCTCAGGGTATATTTTTCTGTGTGATGTGTCATTTTTGTTTTGTTTTATTTCATTTTGCACCGTAGTGCACAGAATTGGATTAAAGCTGATATGTGATACATGATGTTTCTTTCTTGGGGTGAATATTTTCTTCTTGACTTTAGGAAGCTAGCCTCTTAAAACAGAGATGTTATCTATACACTGTTGATTCAGTGTCTCCTCCAACCCCAGACTCAAGGGTGAGGCTGTCTGTGCCACAGGGGCATGTAACACATGTTGGTAGAGATGATGGCTGTGTTAAGATACCTCTGGCTGTTAAAGATGTAGGTTTCACTTAGGAGTCACCTAATTAGCCTCCATCACACCACAGTAGGACAGCAGAGAGCAAGAGGTGGGTGGTGACATGCCAAGGCCACTCTGTGACTTCTGCCACTTACTGGCAGATTATACCAGAGACAAGGTCTCTCATGTCATTCGACTCTTTCCATTCTCTGACATTCCCTTCTTTTTCCAAAGCAGATGGAGGTAATCAGAGGACCAAAGGAAAATACTGAAGTATAATACTTGAAGTGTTTTTCCTTTATCCCTCACTGGTTATAATCCATTTCTTGAAATTCCTTCCAATGCCAAACAGTCGGCACTTCTGTATGGCTAAAATACTTTAAAGTCCAAGTCGTCTAGTCCTTTCTGCTGCTTTTAACTTCAGAATACCAGATCAGCATGAAAGGGTATGGTCCTAGCCGTGTTATTTCCCTTCAATGGAGCCCATCTGCTGATCTGCAACACAGGATGCTGGAAAAACAGCCCTGGCCCCTCACATGGTAGTCACGAGGGTGAAATGAGATTAAATGTGTCAAGTGTCACGTTTGGCGTTTGGCACATAATAGATGCTCAACAAATGTTAGTTCCCATCCCTCTTACTGTTTTGGGTCTTTTCTAAAACACAAGTCAGCAGTTATGGCTGACAAAGGAACACAATTCTAAAACTGGGCTCTTCAGCAGAACCTGTACAATTGCCCATCCATGGCTTCAGGATACAGCATCCTTCCAGGGTCAGTGCTCAGCCACTCTCCCTGCCTCCTCTCCTCCTACCCACTCTCAGAAAAGTCCTTGGGTGAGGTTACAATCTTTCTAAGGACAGGAACCTCGTCATGCTCACCTTTGTACCTGGTCCAGTGCCTGACAGATATCATGTGCTCAAACAAGGTCTTCTTGGAACCAGCCTGAGGTTGACAGGTACCTCCACAGTTAGCGAAAACGGATCTTCACTCTCATCCCAGACTTTGCAACTGGGCTGAGTATCTCCTAGGACAGACTCATTCCCTGGAACATATTTTTTGTTTTCAATTGAAGTATAGTTAACTTACAACATTGTGTTAATTTCTGCTATACAGCAAAGTGATTCAGATATATATGTATATATATATGTGTGTGTGTGTGTGAAATGAGATATCTATAATATATATAGATACCTTATTTCTCATATCCTTTTCAATTATCCACTGTACAGGATACTGAATATACTTCCCTGTACTATACAGCAGGACATTGCTGTTTATGATCCTAGGTGTAATAGTTTGCATGTGCTAATCCAGAATTCCTAATCCATCTCTCCCACAGGCAGTCAGGAAAGCACCTTTGCTACATCCTTGGTGAAGAATAACAGAGTCCAACAAGACTTCATTTAGAGTCTATGACATAGAGGGGTACAAATATTAAACACAACCCACTCCACAGTGCCCTAGCTACAGAGTGTATATTCAGTTCAGTTCAGTTCAGTCGCTCAGTCGTATCCGACTTTGCGACCCCATGAATCACAGCACGCCAGGCCTCCCTGTCCATCACCAACTCCCAGAGTTCACTCAGACTCACGTCCATCGAGTCCGTGATGCCATTCAGCCATCTCATCCTCTGTCGGCTCCTTCTCCTCCTGCCCCCAATCCCTCCCAGCATCAGAGTCTTTTCCAGTGAGTCAACTCTTCGCATGAGGTGGCCAAAGTACTGGACTTTCAGCTTTAGCATCATTCCTTCCAAAGAAATCCCAGGGCTGATCTCCTTCAACATGGACTGATTGGATCTCCTTGCACTCCAAGGGACTCTCAAGAGTCTTCTCCAACACCACAGTTCAAAACCATCAATTCTTCAGCACTCAGCCTTCTTCACAGTCCAACTCTCACATCCATACATGACCACTGGAAAAACCATAGCCTTGACTAGGCAGACCTTAGTCGGCAAAGTAATGTCTCTGCTTTTCAACATGCTATCTAGGTTGGTCATAACTTTTCTTCCAAGGAGTAAGCATCTTTCAATTTCATAGCTGCAGTCACCATCTGCAGTGATTTTGGAGCCCCCCAAAATAAAGTCTGACACTGTTAGTCATTCTTAATAGATCCTTTTTACTTAATACATCCTGCTTATTTAACTTATGTGCAGAGTACGTCATATGAAATCCCAGCTTGGATGAAGCACAAGCTGGAATCAAGATTGCTGGAAGAAATATCAATAATCTGATACGTGGATGATACCATCCATATGGCAGAAAGTGAGGAAGAACTAAAGAGCCTCTTGATGAAAGTGAAAGAGGAGACTGAAAAAGTTGGCTTAAAACTCAACATTCAGAAAACTAAGATCATGGCATTTGGTCCCAGCACTTCATGGCAAATAGATGGCGAAACAATGAGACAATAGAAGCAGTGAGAGACTAGGTTTTTTGGACTCCAAAATCACTGCAGATGGTGACTGCAGCCATGAAATTAAAAGATGCTTGCTCCTTGGAAGAAAAGATATGACCAACCTAGACAGCATATTAAAAAGCAGAGACATTACTCTGCCGACAAAGGTCCATCTAGTCAAAGCTATGGTTTTTCCAGTAGTCATGTATGGATGTGAGAGCTGGACTACAAAGAAAGCTGAGTGCCAAAAAATTGATGCTTTTGAACTGTGGTGTTGGAGAAGACTCTTGAGAGTCCCTTAGACTGCAAAGAGATCCAACCAGTCAATCCTAAAGGAAATCAGTCCTGAATATTCATTGGAAGGACTAATGCTGAAGCTGAAACTCCAACACTTTGGCCAAACCAAATGGTGCAAAGAATTGACTTATTTGAAAAGACTCTGATTCTGGGAAAGATTGCAGGTAGGAGGAGAAGGAGATGACAGAGGATGAGATTGTTGGATGGCATCACCGACTTGATGGACATGAGTTTGAGCAAGCTTTGGGAGTTGGTGATGGACAGGGAAGTCTGGCGTGCTGCAGTCCATGGGGTTGCAAAGAGTCAGACATGACTGAGTGACTGAACTGAACTGAATACATCCTCTTATTTTGTTTTCATTAAAACCTGGCTTTAAAAAGACTAGTTCCGGATGAATTAGTAAATAAGGATCTCAGCAAGGTGAAACCTCCTCGAGGCAAGATTTTGGTAGCCACAGTGGGCCACAGGAATCAGGATACTGCCTTAATCACGTTCTTGTCCATGCATGCTTAGTCGCCGAGTCGTCCGACTCTTTGCGACTCCATGGACTGTAGCCTGCCAGGCTCCTCTGCCCATGGGATTCTCCAGGCAAGAACAGTGGAGTGGGTTGACATTCCCTTCTCCAGGGAATCAAGTTCTTACCCGTCAGCATTTACCAACTGCCAGTCAAGAAGTATGCTTGCAAGAAACACTTAACTGGTGAATGCAGTAAACCAAACATTCTCCCTCTCACTAACATCATCCATTCTTGCTCTCCTCCTCTGCCACCATCTCTACACATAGAAACTGGACAGCCAGAGTTTGATTTTCAGTTCATTTGGTGCATAATTCTGTCCCATGCCCTCCACCTGCCCATACACACACCTACCACTCACCTTTTAAAGTCCATCAACTTTCAAAGCAGCAGTGCTTAGCTGCCCAGTCATGTTGAACTTTTTGTGACCCCAGGAACAGTAGCCCACCAGGCTCTTCTGTCCATGAGGATTTTCCAGGCCAGAATACTGGAGTGGGTTGCCATGCCCTTCTCCAGGAATCCAACCCAGGTCTCCCACATTGCAGGATAATTGTTTACCATCTTAGCCACCAGGGAAGCCCAAGAATACTGCAGTGGGCAGCCTATCCCTTCTCCAGGGGACCATCTCAGCCCAGGAATCAGCCCAGGGTCTCCTGCATTACAGGTGGATTCTTTACCAGCTGAGCTACCAGGAAAGCCCTTCAAAGCAGCTATTTCTATGTATATGTGCTATTTATCAGAGCAAATCAGAACAAAGTCACAGATTAGAAAAACCATGTTAGGTTCCTCAAAAATGTCATTAGGGCTTCCCTGGTGTCCAGTGGTATAAGAATCCACCTGCCAGTGCAGGGGATGTGAGTTCAATCCCCGGTCCAGGAAGATCCACATGCCCTGGGGCAACTAAGCCCATGTGCCACGACTACTGAGCCCTCGCTCCAGAGCCCGAGAGCTGCAACCACTGAGCCCACGTGCCTAGAGCCTGTGCTCCACAACAAGAGAAGCCACTGCAATGAAAAGCCCAACACCCCTCTTGCCACAATTAGAGGAAGCCCGTAGCAATGAAGATCCAGAGCAGTCAAAAATAATAATAATAATAAATAAAATTTTTTAGAAGTCCCATTGCCTGCATGCTCAGTCGATAAGTTGTGTCTGCCACTTTGATGGGCACCAAAAAGAAGTTCGTTGAAACAATGTAACATTCTTAATGCAATTGATGTGCTCCCTCCTGTTCTAACAAGTTCATGAATAACTGATGAAAGAAGCCTCATCTGTTTTAATTAATTTGGTCTTGAAATTAATTCAATCCAGTACAAAATTAGCAGGCAATTAAGCCTCACTGGCCCAACTGGACAAAAATATGCCCATGTCATTGCCTAGAGAAACAAACTGGAAATGGATAAGGGCTGCGGTCCGCTCTCCCAAACCTGAACACCAAACAGAGCATCACCAATACCCATGAGACCACAGCTTGTTCTCCTTTCTGGACCTAGTAATCAAACAAAAAACCTCATCACTGGACTTTAAGCATTTATATTTTAGGAAATTCTGTAGGGAGATTCCAAATGCATAGCAAGAGTGCTTTTGTTTCGGTTGCATTTCACTTTTGAAACCTTCAAATAATTGATGAGAATTTACTAGGTCTAAGGAACAGAACATAATAACAATTATCCACTGCAATACTTAGGCACATGCAATGAACACATTTGGTTCTAAGAAATTATCACAGTTTGTTATGTACATGAGTTTAGCAAATTCTTGGTTCCATTATCCACTTGGCAATTACATATAGTGTTATAATAATAGTTTATCTTAAAATAGTGCATTTCCTCTCTGGATCTTGGCATGCTTCATGAGCACTTTTTTCTTAACCCTCAAAATGCCCTTTAGAATGGAGAAGATAGAAAATATCATTAAAATTACTTTGGGAACAAAGATACTAGGGATCAGAGATGGAAACAATCAAAGAGGGGTTTTTGGGGGTTGGGTTTATTGGGGGATTTTCGGCCATGTGGCTTATGGGATCAGACCCCCAACCAGGGATGAAAGCCATCCCTGCACAACCAGGGAAGTTCCCATCGTAACATTACAGAAAGTTTTAAAAGACAATTACTCCATCTACCTTTATGGTTGCTTGAATTCTACCTGGATTTTTTTAATACCTCCAGTAACAAAGAACTCATTACTTCACAAAGCCACGAATTCCATCTTTAGTGATTGATCTGAAATTCTATCTTCAGTAGATAAAGACTATTTCTACCCCAAACAAGTTTCTTTCCTCCTACATGTGGCATCTGTTTTCCAGGATTAGTCATCAGCCCCCCACCCCCACTCCTCCCATCAAACCTCACGACATGGCTCTGAGCCCTTCCCTATCTTAGTCATTCTCTTTGGAATCAGTTTCACTGGACAGCACCATACTATTAGAAAGTGTGTGAACCAGGCACCTGGAGTTCAGTTCTGGGGGTGTCAGGTCAAGGGTATCTGTGAGTTGGCTTCATGCTTAGCCTTTTGAACTTCAAGGTCTTCATCTATAGAATATGTTTAAACTACCTACCTTGTAAGATTTTTAGGAAGATTTCATTAGATGATGTATAAAGAACAGTTATGGAATCCACTGCGATTAAGTGTTCAGTAAGCAAATAATGATTATAGCTAATTCCCATATGGCATCTGCTAAGCACTTTATACATGAACTCATTTGCACGTCACAAGTCATGACAGTGTTATTACATATGACATGTACATCTGTACACGTACCACTCATGTACAGAGAGGTTAAGTAACTTGCCCAAAGTCACAGTCAACAGGAGACAGAGACAGAAACTGAGCCTCAATATTCTAATTTCAGAATCGATATTTGGTAGCCATGTCTATTTTATTTTTTTCTTTTCTTTTCTTTTACTATACAATACTATATTGGTTTTGCCATACATCACTGGGATAGCCATGTCTATTAAATGCACTGGTCATAGCAAACACCCTCTTCCAACAACACAAGAGAAGACTCTACACATGGACATCACCAGATGGTCAACACCAAAATCAGATTGATTATATTCTATGCAGCCAAAGATGGAGAAGCTCTATACAGTCAACAAAAACAAGACCAGGAGCTGACTGTGGCTCAGATCATGAACTCCTTATTACCAAATTCAGACTTAAATTGAAGAAAGTAGGGAAAACTGCTAGACCATGACCTAAGTCAAATCCCTTATGAATATACAGTGGAAATGAGATATGACCTAAGTCAAATCCCTTATGAATATACAGTGGAAATGAGAAATAGATTTAAGGGCCTAGATCTGATAGATAGAGTGCCTGATGAACTATGGAATGAGGTTCGTGACATTGTACAGAAGACAGGGATCAAGACCATCCCCATGGAAAAGAAATGCAAAAAAAGTAAAATGGCTGTCTGGGGAGGCCTTACAAATAGCTGTGAAAAGAAGAGAGGTGAAAAGCAAAGGAGAAAAGGAAAGATAGAAGCATCTGAATGCAGAGTTCCAAAGAATAGCAAGAAGAGATAAGAAAGCCTTCTTCAGCGATCAATGCAAAGAAATAGAGAAAAACAACAGAATGGGAAAGACTAGAGATCTCTTCAAGAAAATCAGAGATACCAAGGGAACATTTCATGCAAAGATGGGCTCGATAAAGAACAGAAATGGTCTGGACCTAACAGAAGCAGAAGATATTAAGAAGAGGTGGCAAGAATACATGGAAGAACTGTACAAAACAGAACTTCATGACCCAGATAATCATGATGATGTGATCACTAATCTAGAGCCAGACATCTTGGAAAGTGAAGTCAAGTGGGGCTTAGAAAGCATCACTAAGAACAAAGCTAGTGGAGGTGATGGAATTCCAGTGGAGCTATTTCAAATCCTGAAAGATGATGCCGTGAAAGTGCTGCCTTCAATATGCCAGCAAATTTGGAAAACTCAACAGTGGCCACAGGACTGGAAAAGGTCAGTTTTCATTCCCATTCCAAAGAAAGGCAATGCCAAAGAATGCTCAAACTACCACATAATTGCACTCATATCACATGCTAGTAAAGTAATGCTTAAAATTCTCCAAGCCAGGCTTCAGCAATATGTGAACCGTGAACTCCCTGATGTTCAAGCTGGTTTTAGAAAAGGCAGAGGAACCAGAGATCAAATTGCCAACATCCACTGGATCATCGAAAAAGCAAGAGAGTTCCGGAAAAACATCTATTTCTGCTTTATTGACTATGCCAAAGCCTTTGACTCTGTGGATCACAATCAACTGTGGAAAATTCTTCAAGAGATGGGAATACCAGAGCACCTGAACTGCCTCTTGAGAAATCTGTGTGCAGGTCAAGAAGCAACAGCTAGAACTGGACATGGAACAACAGACTGGTTCCAAATAGGAAAAGGAGTGCGTCAAGGCTGTATATTGTCACCCTGCTTATTTAACTTCTATGCAGAGTACATCATGAGAAACGCTGGGCTGGAAGAAGCACAAGCTGGAATCAAGATTGCCGGGAGAAATATCAATAACCTCAGATATGCAGATGACACCACCCTTATGGCAGAAAGTGAAGAGGAGCTAAAAACCCTCTTGGTGAAAGTGAAAGAGGAGAGTGAAAAAGTTGGCTTAAAGCTCAGCATTAAGAAAACGAAGATCATGGCATCTGGTCCCATCACTTCATGGGAAATAGATGGGGAAACAGTGGAAACAGTGTCAGACTTTATTTTGGGGGGCTCCAAAATCACTTCAGATGGTGATTGCAGCCATGAAATTAACAGACGCTTACTCCTTGGAAGAAAAGTTATGACCAACCTAGATTGCATATTCAAAAGCAGAGACATTACTTTGCCAACTAAGGTCCGTCTAGTCAAGGCTATGGTTTTTCCTGTGGTCATGTATGGATGTGAGAGTTGGACTGTGAAGAAGGCTGAGTGCTGAAGAATTGATGCTTTTGAACTGTGGTGTTGGAGAAGCCTCTTGAGAGTCCCTTGGACTGCAAGGAGATCCAACCAGTCCATTCTGAAGGAGATCAACCCTGGGATTTCTTTGGAAGGAATGATGCTAAAGCTGATACTCCAGTACTTTGGCCACCTCATGTGAAGAGTTGACTCATTGGAAAAGACTCTGATGCTGGGAGGGATTGGGGGCAGGAGGAGAAGGGGCTGACAGAGGATGAGATGGCTGGATGGCATCACGGACTCGATGGATGTGAGTCTGAGTGAACTCCGGGAGATGGTGATGGAGAGGCCTGGCGTGCTGCGATTCATGGGGTTGCAGAGAGTCGGACACGACTGAGTGACTGAACTGAACTGAACTGAAAACAATGCTTTTCAGGTGTTGTCTGATCCAACCAGAATAGCTGATCAGGACCCTCAACTTCTCCCCATGCAGCTGAGGATTATACTCCTTGTCTTCAAATGGGCTTTTATCCACTTGAATGCCCCTCCCTCTATAGTGTTCTTACTATGACTTGTGTGCAGCCTTGAATCCCCAGCCCTTTGTCTGTTCAGCTGCTTTGTAAATCCAAGCGTAAAACTTCTTTTTCCTTTTTTAATGTCTTCCCCTTAAATTTGGTCTAGAAGTTGAAACTGTTGCTTCTGGGATCCTGATTTTTTCATTCCACACATTTTCTCTACTCCCAACTTCCAGTCTTTCACAGATTTGATGGGAGTGTCTTCCCTAACTTCATCCCAGACACTGATAAAATTATCAAGTTGGACAGGGCACCATGCCATTAGCATTCTCTCTCCAAGAAGTCATTGATCTACAAATCAGTACCCTCTCAGTAGGAATCAGTCCTGGACAAAAACAGCACATGATTCACCTTCTCTTTAAGACCCTGGCTTCACTTCTGTTGCTGTGTTGTTTAAACTTTTCCTTTTTTATATAAGGTAATTTTGGCTAGAAAAACACATAAAATCAGAGTAGTAATCAAACTCTAAATTTATTAAAGTCAAGTCCCTTTTTTGGACTTTCATCTGTTGATGTGTACAATGGGGAGGAAATTTATAATCTCCAAGAACACTTCCAGCTCTAACAGTTCAGGAAAATACTAGGATGTGCTAGGCTCTCCACGGCCTGGACTTTGCCTCCTCAAATCCCACTACTCTCCTTTCATGTGTTGTGTCCCAGCCAAACACAAACCGTGTTGTTTCATAAATGCATCCTCTCCTCAGGACCATGATTTTGCCCCTGCTTCTTCCTCTGTTTGTCCTCTCTTACTTATCCAGCTGCTGACATTCTAGTTATTCCCCAAAACCAACTCAGGCCAACAAACGGCTTTGGAACAACTGGATATGCATATGCAAAAAAAACAATTTTAATCCATACCTCACACCATATTAAAAATTATAATCACAGGCCTAATCAGGAAACACAAAATATAAAACTCTAGAAGAAAAGTAGGGAAAAAAGATCTTTGCAACCTTGAATAAGCAAAAATTTCCTGGCTATAGTGCCAAAAGAATGATAAACTTTTTAAAAAATATTTTATTTATTTATTTTTTAAATATAAATTTATTTATTTTAATTGGAGGTTAATTACTTTACAACATTGTATTGGTTTTGCCATACATCAACATGAATCCATTCTCCTAATGACTGAGTAGCAAACAATGATATAAACTTGTCCTTGGGGCTCCACAGAGGAGTGGGGCTCTTCTCTGCCCCCACCTCTAGAGCAACAGGTATACACGTGTTCCCCATCCTGAACCCCCCTCCCTCCTCCCTCCCTGTACCATCCCTCTGGGTCGTCTCAGTGCACCAGCCCCAAGCATCAAATGATGAACTAGAATTTATCAAAATTAAACACATTGCTTTTCTAATTTGATGTTTATTTTATATTGGAGTATTGTTGATTTACAATATTGTGTTAGTTTCAAGTGTACAGCAAAGTGATTCAGTTATACATACTTCCATTATTTTTCAGGTTATTTTCCCATATAAATTTCTACAGAATACTGACTAAAGTTCCCTGAAGCACTTTTCTCTCCAAAAGACACTCTTAAGAGAGAGAATGAAAAGACTGACTGTGGACTGGGAGAATGTGCTTACAAATGACATATCAGATAATCTGGAATCCACTCCTAAACCAATTTCTCTCATATTCATTTAAGGAAAAAAAATATTGATTAAAAAAAAGAATATGTATGCATATATATTATATATATATATATATCTGAATCACTTTGTTGCATACCTGAAACTAACACAATATTGTAAATTAGCTATACTTAAAAAAGAAAAGAAAAGAAAAGGACTTCCGTGGTGGCTCAGTGGTAAAGAATCCTGCCGATACAGGAGACATCGATTTGATCCCTGATCTGGGAAGACCCCACATGCCGCAGGAACAGCTAAGCCTATGTGCCACAGCTATTGAGCCTGCACTCTAGAACCAGGGAGCCACAACTACTGATCCCGCAAGTCTCATTGCTTCATTGACTACTGAAACCCACACACCCTAGAGCCCATGCTCCACAACAAGAGAAGCCGCCGCAATCGCAAGCCTGTGCACCACAGCCAGAGTAGCCCCTGCTCTCCACAGCTAGGGAAAACCCCATGCAGCAATGAAGACCCAGCACAGCCAAAAATAAATAAATCAATTACAATTTTTTTTAATTCTGAAAAAATAAAAGAAAAAGATTATCGAGCATCTTCTGTGTGTCAGGTACTATTCTAGGCACTTGCAAATGAATGAAACAGATGAAGATCTCTGCCCACGTGGAACCTACATTCTAATAGAGGAAACTTATATTCCCAGGAAATAGCAAACATGAGTCATCCTTGACTCATTGCTTTCCCTCAGATCCCATCAGTATGTTCTGTCAATTCAATCTTCAAAATCTCTCCAGAGTCTGAGCATGGCTCTCCACTTTCACGGCAACAATCCTGGTTCAGCCACCATCTTCCTCTCCTGGATGATTACTGCAGCCTCCTAATTGCTCCCTCTGCATCTGTCTTCCCCTTTTTCCGTCTTCTAGAAATAGCACCCAGAATGATCTTTCAAAACATAAGCTGGATCATGTCACATCTCTTTTCAAAACCCTCCAGTAGCTCCTGCCCTCACACAAAGTAGAGGAACGTTATTATAATGTCTGATCAGGACACCCTGATCTTTCTCTCCTCTGTCCCCCTAACATCTTCAAAACCACCATTGCTGCTGTGTGCAGGGCTCAGAATGGGCCTTTGCAAAATGAGTATGAAACCCCAGGACCTAATATACAGCCAGAAACAGATGATATTTAGCACATGGAAATACACTGACATTTATAAGACTCAAACACCAGGTTCTTATGGAAGATAGGATACCTGAGATAGGACCTTTCCGCCTGGACTTCCAGAAAGGAAAAAGGACTTTGCTAGAAGGGACTAAAATCCAGCCCAGGTTTTTACCAAGCCCTCTAGTTCTCCAGTCTAAAGAAGTATAATCAGTGATGGTTTGGCTTCTAGGGAGAATGGATGTTTTCAATAAAGGGATAACCTCTTTCCTTTTGCAGGAAGTTATAGGTTCATTATCAGCTTTGAGGTTCAGACACAGTCAGCAAAGACAGTACTTATAAGCAAAGAAGTTCACAGAGACTGGAAATTCTGATTCTCCTAATGACTGAGTAGCAAACAATGGTATAAACTTGTCCTTGGGGCTCCACAGAGGAGTGGGGCTCTTCTCTGCCCCCACCTCTAGAGCAAGCCTGGTATATCCTCTTTGGTGGGGGCTGGGAGAGAATTAATGGAAATTTCCCATAAGTAAAAGATGCTCCCTCCTTCTAACTTCCTCCCCTACTATCAACCACTCTCTATCTTAGGTAAGTACACACACACACACACACACACACACACACACACACACACCAGAATGCCTAAAATTCCACCATTAGGAATTCATCTTTCAAGTTATGCTTGGCTGTCTTCCAGCCATTGTCATTTAAGATGCAAATATTCCAGAAGAGGTAATAACAATATAGTTTGCATTTAGTTAGCAACTTAGAGTTTGAGAAACACTTTCACTCCCATTATGTCTTTGCTCTTTTTTCATTATATCATTTTTACAAAACTTAGTCCTATGTATTTTATAGTTTTTAATGCAAGTGTGATTGGAATCTTTGCTTACATTTTATTTTCTAGCTAGTTTTCACAGATATAAATAAAAAAGCTCTTGAATTTTGTTTATTTATTTTGCATCCTTCAACTTGCTTTTGTAGAGTCTGTCACATATTCTAAGCAAATTTTGTAACTTTCTATCAACTGAAATGCACTCATTTCACATGCTAGTAAGGTAATGCTCAAAATCCTTCAAGGTAGGCTTCAGCAGTATGTGAACCAAGAACTTCCAGATGTTCAAGCTGTATTTAGAAAAGACAGAGGAACCAGAGATCAAATTGCCAACATCCATTGGATTATAGAAAAAGCAAAGAGATTCCAAAAAACATCTACTTCTGCTTCATTGACTATGCAAAAACCTTTGACTTTGTGGATCATGACAAAATGGAAAATTCCTCAAGATATGGGAATATCAGACCACTTTATCTGTCTCCTGAGAAAACTGTATGTAGGTCAAGTAGCAACAGTTAAAATTGGCCATGGAACAACAGAACTGGTTCACAATTGGGAAAGGAGTATGTCAAGGCTGTGTATTGTCACCTTGCTGATTTAACTTATATGCAGAGTACATCATATGAAATGCTGGGCTGGATGAATCACAAGCTGGAATCAAGATTGCCAGGAGAAATACCAACAACCTTTTATGTAGATGATGGCCTTCCCTAGTAGCACAGATGGTAAAGAATCTGCCTGAAATGCCGGAGGCCAGAGTTTGATCCCTGAGTCGGGAAGATCCCCTGGAGAAGGAAATGGCAAACCACTCCAGTATTCTTGCCTGGAGAAATCCACAGACAGAAAAGCCTGATGAGCTACAGACCACTAGGTTACAAGGAGTCCAACATGACTGAGTGATTAACACACACACACATGCAGATGATGCCACTCTAATAGCAGAAATCAAGGAGGAACTAAAGAACTTCTTGATAAGCGTGAAAGAGGAGAGTTAAAAAGCTGACTTAAAACTCAGCATTCGAAAAACGAAGATCATGGCATCCAGTCCCATCACTTCATGGCAAATAGATGGGGAAAAAATGGAAACAGTGGCAGATTTTATTTTCTTGGGCTCCAAAATCACTTCAGATGGTGACTGCAGCCATGAAATTAAAAGATGCTTGCTCCTTGAAAGAAAAGCTATGACAAATCTAGACAGCATATTAAAAAGCAGAGACATCACTTTGCCGACAAAGGCCCATATAGTCAAAGCATGGTTTTTCCACTGGTCATGTACAGATGTGAGAGTTGGACCATAAAGAAGGCTGAGGCTGAGCACTGAAGAACTGAGGCCTTCAAATTGCAGTGCTGGAGAAGACTCTTGAAAGTCCCTTGGACTGCAAGGAGATCAAACCAGTCAATCTTAAAGGAAATCAACCCTAAAAATTCATTGGAAGGACTGATGCTGAAGCTGAAGCTCAAGCTCCAGTATTTTGGCCACCTGATACAAAAGCCCAGCTCATATGGAAAGTCCCTGATGCTGGAAAGATTGAAGGCAGGAGGAGAAGGGGGTGACAGAGGGTGAGATGGTGGGATAGCTTCATCAACTCAATGGACATGAGTTTGAGCAAACTCCAGGAGATAGTCAAGGATGGGGAAGCCTGGTGTGCTGCAGTCCATGGGGTTGCAAAGAGTTGGACATGACTAGGCACATATGTTTGATGTTTCTGATAAACATTGTATAACATTTTAAGGTGCATTATTCCTGTTTTGCCTATATGGAATTTATCTGAAATGACCTGAATTTCATCAAGTACTTTTCAAGATAATTTTATATAATCATATTTTTTGCCATCAGTTTATTAATAATGATAATAGCTAATGATTATGTAGTTCTCACTATCAGTTCAGTTCAGTCACTCAGTTGTGTCCGACTCTTTGAGACCCCATGAATTGCAGCACGCCAGGCCTCCCTGTCCATCACCAACTCCCAGAGTTTACTCAGACTCAAGTCCATCAAGTCGGTGATGCCATCCAGCCATCTCATCCTCTGTCGTCCCCTTCTCCTCCTGCCCGCAATCCCTCCCAGCATCAGAGTCTTTTCCAATGAGTCAACTCTTCGCATGAGGTGGCCAAAGTACTGGAGTTTCAGCTTTAGCATCATTCCTTCCAAAGAACACCCAGGACTGATCTCCTTTATAGGCCGGACATAATTAAACATTTTATATTTATGAACTCATTGAGATTTGCCACATCATTACCCCAATTTTATTTTTCTTCCTTTGAGTTCTTTTCTTTTTATTTAATTTAATTTTATATTAGAGTACAGTTGATGTACAATGTTGGGTTAGTTTCAGGTGTGCAGTTAAATTATTCAGTTATGAGGATGGATATATGTCTTTAATCTTGAACATAGCCTTAAGCTCTGAATACCAAACACTGGCATATGACAAAGGCCAGGCGCTAAGGAAACATTTCTTGAATGAAACGAATGAATAAACTGATACTGTGGAATTTTTAAAACATAAATTATCACTGACAATAATTTATGTTTTACAAATTGTCTCTACTGTCACAAAGAGTCATGTCCAAGACCCTATAGACTATAGCTCTCCAGGCTCCTCTGCCCATGGGATTCTCCAGACAAGAATATTGGAGTGGGTGATACTGGAGTGGGTTGCCATTTCCTCTTCCAGGGGATCTTCCTGACCCAGGGATCAAACCCATGTCTCCTGTCTCCTACACTGGCAGGCAGGTTCTTTACCACTATCACCAACTGGGAACCCCTCTCTACTGAAATCAAGAGTTAAAAAAGTAAATAAATTTCCCCTAGTTGAAAACGAGTGATAAAGCCTAGAACTTGAACACTTAGTCACAAAACCAGAAGAGGTAATTGAGTTTAATGAGCCATCGTCTTTCCTTTGGAACATAACATCTTTTGCCAGATTAGAGTTTGGAGAGTACCATAGGGTTGGCATGAAGAGAAATATTGGATGCTGGGTGTAGGGAGATATTGAGCTTGGAGCTGAAAGATTCAGGATGATTATGCAAACTTGAGCTTAACTCGTCACTTAGCCTCATTTTCCTAACTGGCAAGACAGAGATAACAGCATCTTAATGTGCAATGCTCTTATGAAGATCTAAATAAATAACAGTTATATAGCACTTTGCAAAACAGTAAAGAGTTATGCTGGTAATAATAAAGAGTGAACAAGTGAGCAGCACCTGGGCAGCCCATTGTTTAGTCACTTGTCTTTACTCTCATTAAAAATCAACTTTAATAAATCTCTAGATAAATTAAAAAGCACCTCTATTCCATTTTTTACATCGCTACTCTCCCACCCCACCACCCTCCTCCATGACTGGGTCCCCTTGGGCATATCATTGCATATCTGCTTTGGGGTGATTCTCTTTAGCATTCCCTTGTTCATTATTTTCTACCCAGTGGTTTCCTTGCAATCTTGCAAGTTTCCTATTGCAAACTTAATTTTCTTTGAAAATTAATTGTTAGGAGAAGCAGATTTTACAAAAGGAGCTACGTGAGTGAGAAAGCAACATGAGGCAATCATGTTTACTGCCAACAGATCACGATAAAGAACTAAGATGGAATCCCATTAGACTACTCCATGGCCTGGACACTGAACTCCAGCACAAGGGATAGCCCAGGTGTAGGCTACCAGTCATTCAAATAGTCAGACATCCAAGTCCTGCCTATGCCACTGAACCTCCCTGTCTCTTAGAAGTCCTTCCTTCAAGGTCAAAACACCCTGTATAACCATCTGTTTGGAGCTAGCAGAGAAATTCATTCTGAAATTCTGAAACACCAATATTTGTTTCCGATGCATCACACTAGTATGTAGGAATGTCCAGCAGTCTTCCTTCTCATGAAGACCAGTACTTCCCATAACTGTCCAGCTCTCTAGACTGCTGACATGTTTACTTCTGTTAGACTTGCAGAACTCCCACTCCAAGGAACTGTTAAGGGCAATTCTCTCAAATGATGAGATTCTGGGGCCCAGAGAGATGGTGGCTTGGCCCCAGTCACCCAAGTAGAAGCCTATAACTTTCCTGAACTGGAATGGAGATTAAAAGACCATCGAACTTAATCACCATCCCCTCCGTGAGTATCCTCTGTCTATTCATCTGGCCTCTGCTTGAACACCTCTAGCCGTAGAGAACCCCTCACTTCCCAGGCCTGTCAATTTATCTTTGTTTACGTCTGACCTCTGGGAAGCCGGAGTCAATCTTTCTTTCTCCTTCTCTCCCTCCTCATCCCTCAGTTTTGCCCACATTCTGGCCACACTGAGCAGATTCCCCTCCAGGAGCAAAAGCAGTCCTAGAACTGCCTGATTTCCCTTCCTTGCTCATCGCTCACACTATGCTAGCCCCCTCACCCTAGGGCAGAAACAGAGAACAAGAATTAGAGTGTTTCCCACAATACTTTTGGCAGTGCAGTAGTATTTCCCTCTTTATCTTATGAATATAATCTTTAATCCATCATTTTCTCTTCACTCAGTGGGTTTATTGAATATCTTCTTTGTACTAGGCACAGTGCACTAAGCATTAAAGAGCATAGGGTCTATGTCATCAAGAAGTTAAAAAAGGGGGCTTCCCTGGTGGTCCAGTGGTTAAGAACCTGCTTGCCAGTGCAGGGGACATGGGGTTTTTATCCCTGGTCCGGGAAGATCTCGCGTGCTGTGAGGCAGCTAAGCCCACACACCACTACTACTAAGCCCGTGCTGGAGAGCACACGCTCCACAGCAAGAGAACCCACTGCATGAGAAGCCCACGCATCACAGTGAAGAGCAGCCCCAGCTTGCCACAATGAGAGCAAGTCCGTGCAAAGCAACAAAGACTCAGCACAGCCAACAATTCAGTAATAATTAATTTTTTAAAAAAGAATGTCTCACCAAAAAAAAAAAATAAGTTAAAAAAACTAACAAAAATATGATGTGATAAGGGCTACACTAATGGGCTTTGCAAAGTGCTATGTGAGCACCAAGGAAAATATGCCTAGTTGGCTGGGAGTCATTTTATCCAAAAACAAAAAAGCCCTATTTATATCTCATTGCTTGACCTGTAGTAGACAATTAACTAATGTTTGAATGAATGAGTGGATTGACATTTCCTCAAGCTTTGAATGATAAGGAAATGTTTCCAACTTAGAAAAAAAAATGGCTTGCATATTCTTTAGGATGCTAATAAAATAATTTATTGAGGATACCATGTTAGTTTTCCAGAGCCACCCTAACAAAGTATTACAACCGAGTAGCTCAAGAAAATAGAAATGTATTCTCTTACAGTTCTGGAGGCTAGAAGTTTGAAATCAAGGTTTCAGTAAGGTTGATTTCTCCTAGAGGCTCTGAGTGGTCTGTTCCATGTTTTCCACTGAGCTTCTGGTGATGACTGGTGATCCTTGGTGGTCCTTAGCTTGTAAGCACAGAACTGAAGACTCTGCCCCTGTCTCTCCATCATATTCTCCCTGTGTGGGCGTCCAAACTTCCCTCTTCTAATAAGGACACCAGTCATTGGATTAAGGCTCACCCCCACTCCAGTATTTGCTCATCTTAACTTAATTACATCCGCAAAGATCCTATTTCTAAATAAGGCCACGTACACAAGTACCAGGGATTAGAACTTAACTTGTTCAAGCTTTCTAGGGAGCCGGGGTGGGGGGACACAGTTCAACCCAAAGGAAATACTAGAGTTTTAAGAAGTAGTGCCTGTGATGAAACAAGCACTGTTCTAGATCTAAGGGCCAGAGAGACAAACAAAACAGACAGGGAACCTGCCTTCAGGGAGCTTACATTCTAGAGGTGGTATTGGGGGAGTGGCCAAGACAGACAGTTAACCAGCAAATACATAAACAAGAAAACATGGATAGTGTTGGCAAGCGTCATATAAAATGGTTAGACATCTTTTGAGGAGGCAGTCAAGAGAGACTTCTCTGAAGAGGAGACATTTAAGATGAGATCTACATGAGAAGGAGGAATTAAGCAGAGGCCATATCCTCACTTTAGGCCTTTTCCAGTCTCAGAGCTCTACTTCTCCCCATGTGTCCACCGCCATGTCTTCTTGTTACCAAAGTGTCACTCGTTTTCATATTCTGTCTTCCAAATTCAGAAGAAGCCACTGGTCAGATTGACTTAACTGATTACAATGGTACCTGCTTGGCTGAGCCATTGCTTGAGGGGCTGGAGGATGAGCGACATTTGGTCCATTCTGTCCTACATGGTCATCTCTCTCCTAGGCCAGCTGCCTTCAGACCGAAGCATGGGGCAATAGTTTCAGTTAAAAACAGAGAAGGGCACATCCAGTAACTCTGACCCCACTGCACAACACAAAGGCTTTTCCTACAGAGGGCGCCACCGGCAACATTTCCATGGTGAGGATCACAGGGCCATTAGGCCACAAACAGCAACTCTTGACTTTAGCAAAAGTGGATTACTGGCAGAGTATGGATAACTCCCAGAATCAGATAGCAAGCTCGAGAAAGGAGTCTTAGAAAGAATGGAAACTAGGACAACTCTGGGGATCTGAGAGTCCAGAAGGAATGAATGCTCCCTTTGAGTGATTGTTGGAATGAACAGAGGCCATGTGGTTTTTCTGTTAAGATTCAACTTCTTTGGCTGGGGGTGGGGCATCTTGATTGACAGCCCTACCAAGACTACGTTCAATAGACAAGAGAACGTTTCCCACAGTAAAATCTGGGCGTGGACCCAGAAGAGGTACTGTTCATCAGGCAGGCAAAACTTACAGTGGTGTTTCGCAATTATCTGCAAATGTATTTCATTGGTTAAGTAGAAGAGTCCACAAAAACTCTGTGGAAGTTTCCAGATTTGCTGATTAGTACATGGCAGTTTGCCTTAAATTTTTAAATTTTCCAGTAGTCCCATGCAGTTCCTTTTTTCCTAGGAAAGCTTATGCCAAAAAGCTAGCATGCCTCCTTCTAGTCAGACAATCTGATAAGCAAACACATTGGCATTTGAAAGACCAGGTCTGCAAATGGTTTCTTTTTTTTTTCCCAAGAAGTAATTCATATTAGGGCCCTGGAAAAAATAACATGCCCTGGTGCTGAATGAGTTTGAACCTTAATGCTGTCACCTGCTCTTGGTGGTGACAGAAGCTGATCTCAGATTAAACAGCTTCGTTAGGGCAGAGGCACTGGGTCCAGGTAATGCCTGGAGAAAGGGAACTGCAGAAGTGAATGTCTTTTTCTTGTCAGGGAAATATCCAAATTGTTCAAATGCTGACTCCTCCTGGAGAAAATCAGCCCAATGTAAAGAGACCCATTTCCATGTGAAGTCAAGTCTGGGTAGTCCTTCTCAAGCCTTGCAGCTGGCCCAAGCAGGGTCCTAGCTGGAATGAGGGTACTTGCCTCTTTTGATGAGGGTAGTGCTGAGTGAGGATAAAGCTATTCTTTTCTACTTCACCCAAAACTCTGTCTCTAAGAATTAATTTGATATTGGAGTACAATGCCCAGATTCAGCTGGGGATAAATTTGAAAGTATCACCCCTTCTGCAGTTTTACTGCTATGCCCGCTAACCTCCATCAAGGCGGTTTCTATAGAAACCCAAAAAGGCTGAGATTTGGCCGGTCTTGGCTGACACCTAAGACCAATGACATCCCTCTTAACCCAGTCCCTGACTGGCATCAAATAGGCCATCTGAGAGATGGTTTGGAAGTAGGAGAGAACACAGACTTTGGGTAAGATATCCCTGGTTACTATCCTCTGCTATCTAAAGAGCCTCAAATCAAACATATCACCTCTCAGGATTTCATCTGACTTTCAAAGATGTTGCAGGTTTTAGAAATAATACATACAGCTGTAAAGTGAGGGTGGAGGTGGGGTCTGGGTGCTTCTTTGCTGTACCAGATGTTTCCTTCTGTGTGGAGACAAACTCCTGGCCTCTCTCCTCTCCTTACTTACCCCTTCCCAGAGAAGAAGAAAGAGTGTTTTTGTGGCCATGCTGTGCTCCCTGGTGACTCAAACAGTAAAGAATCTGCTTGCAGTGCAGGAGACCTGGGTTCAGTCCCTGGGTTGGGAAGATCCCCCGGAGAAGGGCATGGCAACCCACTCTAGTATTCTTGCCTGGAGAATCCCTTTGGACAGAGGAGCCTGGCAGGCTACACAGTCCATGGGGTTTCAAAGAGTCGGACACGACTGAGTGACTAAGTAGTGTATGCAACTTGCAGGATGTTAGTTCCCAGAGCAGGGATTGAACCCAGACCCTTGGCAATGAAAGCATGGCATGCTAACCATGGAAAATCCCACAGACAGAGGAGCCTGGCAGGCTACAGTCCATGGGGTCGCAAACAGTCGGATACCACTCATCAATTAACACACACTAACCACTGGGTCACCAGGGAATTTCCAAGAGAGTGTTTTATACAATGAGATGTTTAAGTGTGTGTGTGTCTGTGTGTGTGTCTGTGTGTGTGTGTGTGTATCTGTAGAGAAAGAGGAAGAGAGAGGAGAGGAAGAGAGACAGAGATTCAGCAGCTTCAACTCTGGTCTTCTTTCTCATCCAGGAACTGCCAGAAGGAAATCCATGCTTCCTTCCTCTGCTCCCCATGGATGCAGGTTTCATTGGGGACCTAGACTTGCAAATCACTTTCTGCCCCATAAAGTTGTTAACTCTACCCCTAAAAATGTATTGATTCTGCCACTGGTTGAGATTCCCAACATCTTGTACAATGAGCCATGAATTTGGGGAAAGAGAAACCTGGGGGAGAAAAGAACGTGGCCCATGTGAGATCAGTCGTGTCTGACTCTTTGTGACCCTGTGGACTGTTGCCCGCCAGGCTCCTCTGTCCATGGGAGTTTCCAGGCAAGAACACTGGAGTGAGTTGCCATTTCCTTCTCCAGGGGATCTTCCCAACCCAAGACTCAAACCCATGTCTCCTGTGTCTCCTGCTTTGTCAAATGGATTCGTCACCACTGAGCCACCAGGGAAGCCTCTGATATACTAGGTGGTAAGTGAACTTTATAGTAACTTTGTGAAGGCAGGTCATTGAGTTGAGCCTCATCCTGGGCTACATGCTGTGAATCCCGGTTTTGCTAATAACCAGCCATGTGACCACAGGCAAATGATTCTGCTGGCTTCACAGAGAGGAAGGGAACAAATGTGAGTTCCTCCCTCAGAGAGTCTATATTCTTATGATCAGCATTAGAATTTAAAACGCCCACAGGCATGTCTCTGGAAGTAGTAAGGAATGGGCTGGGGGTATAAGGTCCCCTCCACATTCAACATTTGGAACACAAGCTTGGGGAAGTTATAGGATGCTCACCTAGTAGTTTAATTATCTTAATGCTTTAATCTACATCTATCTCTCAGCTTCCTGTATCTTTCTTTCCCACCAACCAGGCCAAACAATGAAAAGAAAACTTCATTTGTTTACTCAAAAAAAAAAAAGATTGTTTTTATTTTTTCCAAAAAAATAGTGTGAGAGATGAACTTGGTGGTAGGCATTGTTCTAAAGGCTCAAGCTACAGCATGAACAAAAAACCAGAATTCTTGTTTTCCTAAAGCTTACAGTCTACTGAAGAAAAGCAATAAAGAAAACATTTCAGTGTCTTCTTTTAGAGAAAGAGAGAAGCTAGAATGTCAGAGGGTACTAAGTGCCCAGCAGAAAAATAAAGCCAAGAACACAAATAAGATTTAGAATGCAAGCAGTGGGGAGGAAGAAACATAGAGCACCATTGCTTTTTTA
Source organism: Oryx dammah (assembly GCF_014754425.2). NCBI lineage: Eukaryota > Metazoa > Chordata > Mammalia > Artiodactyla > Bovidae > Oryx > Oryx dammah. Next base: position 45,135,579 of record NW_024070213.1, on the reverse strand, counting down.
TATGTAAACCTTAAACAAGCATGCAAACGTTGCAGAGATTTTGACCCTGCCATCAGTGCAGGCTTGCTAAGTCGCTTCAGTCGTGTCTGAAACTCTTTGTGACGCTATGAACTGTAGCCCACCAAGCTCTTCTGTCCATGGGATTCCCCAGGCAAGAATACTCAAGTGTGTTGCCATTTCCTCCTCCAGGGGATCTTTCTGACCCAGGGATCGAAAACGTGTCTCTTGTGTCTCTTGCGTTGGCAGTTCTTTACCACTAGCACCCCCTGGGAAGCCAGTCAATGAAGGTCAGCTCCAGTCTCTGTATGTCTGGGACCTTGGAACTAAACCAGAGGCCCCTGAGGGATCTCCTGAAACCTGCACAGTCAAGACAGGAGGCAGAGGTGTGCCAAGCATGCTGATCACAGCAACTGGGCCCTTCAGGCCCAAGCAGGAAATGAGCTGCCATCAGGAAGCAGAGAATGGACTCAAGTCTGCACACTCTCCAGCTCTGAGCCCCTTGACTGTAGCTGCAGCTCAGAATCACCTGGAAAGACTTTTGTAACCCGGATCCCCCAACCAACTCCCAGACACTCTGACATGACTGATCCGGGCTGAGGCTCACACAGTATCTTCTTATGGCTCCCCAGACGACTTCTAAGCACAGCCAGGGTGAGGGACCTCTGTCTGCAGGTGTCCCTGGGGCTTTGCTCAGACGTGAAATCAGGAGGAGGGACAGGATTGGAACCAGCACCAGAGAATGGAGCTCTGGGCAGGGATTCAAGAGAGGCTGAAAGTTTTCCTTTTGCTGAAATACTCTCTTTGGTGTGGCTTCAGGGATTGTTCTGTCTTCTCAGAACTACCCTCTCAAGCAGCTGAAGGAATCAAGGAGAAATACAACCATCACCACTCCCAACATCTCCCATCCTTGAAGGACAGACTAGAAAGACTAGGAGTCCAGGGGAAACAAGCAAATCCAAGCCCCCAGAATAGCTTGCTCTTCCCTCTAGCCCAGGCAAAAGCAGGTCTCAGGGCCTCACCACTCACACCTGATCCTGTCCAGCTCATCCCAGTAATCTGAGGCCTGCCTACCTGCTTTAGTCATGTCCAACTCTTTGCCACCCCATGGACTGTAGCCCACCAGGCTCCTCTGTCCATGAGATTCTCCAGGCAGGAATACTGGAGTGGGTTGCGATGCCCTCTTCCAGAGGATCTTCCTGGCCCAGGGATGGAAATGCATCTCTTATATCCCCGCATTGGCAGGCTAGTACCTCCAGCATCACCTGGGATGCAGCACCTAGCAAAAAAAGTCATGGCTGTCATTGGCTCAGTGGTACTCTGCCATATTGAAGTGGCAATGAACATTAGGAGATCCTGGCCAAGTCTCTCTCCATCAGAGACACAGCTCAGAAGCAAATGACAGGAGACAGGCAAATAAGTAACAATTTAAATATCTATGAAAACAGTAACAAATGCATGGATGCATGCTGTTATGAGCAAGGCACTCCTTTAAATGCCTTACATGTATCATCCCATTTGGAACCCCCATCATTCTTGGATATTATAATATCTGTTTAATAGATGAGGAGCCAGGTCACAGAGAGCAGGTAAGTTGCCCAACATCACACAGCTGGCAAAGAGCAGAGACATCTTGCCAAATTAGCCCGTCTGACTCCCATGTAGTCACAGAGATGGGTGCTGGGTGGGCAACACCAGTGGAGAATGCCTTACATTGAATGTGGAAAATATCTCTGCTGGAACTTCTACCATGCACGTGCTCCAAGGGTCGGGGTTCTCACAGCAACAGTGGGTTCAAAGACATCTACCCTAGCTACTAGGAGCAGGCTGCATCTGTCAGGCAACCCCAGGGGAAATCTTAAGCTTTTTACTAAGAAGATTTTTGGAGGGTTAAGTTTTCAGTCACAATGAGCTTATCAAAGAAATTCTCTTCGCTAGAAGGCAAACCACAGAATAAAGTCAAACCAGTGGGCAACCCCACTGGGCATGGAGCTGAGGCTTGATTTAGACTCCAGGGGATGAGCAGAGGGCAGTCAGGGTGGCAAAAGGGGAGGCTGAAGGGAAGGGCTCATTATGGTTCCTGGAAGCTGCTCCCAGGCAGGGTGAGAGGGCATCCCCAGGCAGTGGCTTCTGCCCATGAATTTGGAACTCATGATAATTTTTTCCCTCCCCAAACATGTCCCTGACGTGCACTGTGCTTGTGTGTAAGTCAGGGTGAATTATCTTAGCTACATGTGTTCCTCTGACCTCGCCTGCCAGTTCTTAGCAGGTCCTAGTTGCACAAGGCAGCTGATCCTACAGATGTGCCTTTTGTTTCTGCTCATCCAAGGTCAGCAGTGGGTTGGGGGGAGTCCCTGCCTTCTCGGGAGTCTTTGCACCAAAATCTGCCCATGGAGATCCTAAGTATCTGCTCTGAGTCAGCAGGAATGTCTTTTTAGTTGAAGGAGCCAGCATCTCACCCATGAAAGTCTTTTATTACCACCAGATTGTCTAAAAATGATCTGTTTATCAAGAGAGAAGAGAAGGCAACTCCACTTGCCTTTCATCACACCTATTCCTCCCAGTAGCCCTCATTCAGATCAAGGGATACATCGCCCAGAACATGCTGGAGATTGAGAGAATTGGTTATTTGGGGGTAATTCCCAGAGGAAGGGACTATACTTCTTGTCCTTTCTAGGGAATGAGAAGGGGTTCACAGAAACTCTAAATGGTTTGGGGAGACTTCAGAGCAGATGTGTGCCTACCCTTCCAGCATCCCCTGGGGAAGCTGCAAGCCTTTCAGAGAAAGGCTTGTTCCCAAAAAGGGTGAGGGTGTTTGTTTAGAATGACCAAGCAGGGAGTTTTGCTGGGCGGGTCCAGAGTGGCCTCATAGCATGGGATCATGGGAAGAAGTAACCCCAAGAGTTTCAAAGACATCAAGGGGGGAGCAGAAGTGCTGAGAGGGTGCGTGCACACGTGCTCAGTTACTTCAGTCGTGTACGATTCACTGTGACCCTGTGGAATGTAGCCCACCAGGCTCCTCCATCCATGGGATTCTCCAGGCAAGAATTCTGGAGTGGGTTGCCATTTCTTCCTCCAGGGGATCTTCCCGACCCAGGGATTGAACCCACATCTCCTGAGTCTCCTACACTGGCAGGCAGATTCTTTACCACTGAGACACCAGGGAAGCCCCTTGAGAGAGGGTAGTTGACTCAAAAGCACTTAAGGTCAGGGCAAGGAGCTCATAAAGAGCATGGCTTGTCAACTGGAGGCCAAACAAAACCACAGAAGCAAATGTCAACACATGTTGACAAGGAACAGCTTAGTTAAGATAGTTCATCAGAGGTCAGAAGGTGACCATGGGCTAGACAGGCCATGTTCTTCTGACGCCCATTGTCTGAGGAAAAGAAAAAGGAGAAGGCAAGAATCCAGGACTGATTGAAAAGTTATCCCAAAGAGATTGAATTTTAAGCAAGGCTTGGCTGAGCCTACTTGGTTTTGTAAGATTAAGTTCTCTGTTATAGCTAGAATTAGGGACATGAGAGCTAAGACTCTCTTTATATAGAAATAAAGTAAGTTAACATTGTTTACAAACCTAAGTTTTTGAGGGCTGTTATGACTATGAAAATTCACCCCCCATCATTTGCTCTTGACATTGTCAAGGGGGAAAAAATAGCTGCACAGACAAGTTCATTGCAACACCACAGTTAAGCTGTTTTGGGTCTTAGAGAACTGGGGGAGAAAAAAAAAACAGCCCCTCAATCAAATCAACCACTTCCAAAACATTAAATTTCCTCCAGTATTTGGAAGCAGGTTATGGAATTGACAGCTATTTACCTTCAACTTGCAAAAAGATGTAACTACTGATGTCTTTCAATGCAGCCAACTCTTGGTTTTCATCTATTTTCACTTGCTCTGTCAAAGAAGAAGTCCTCTATTTTGCAAGTCCCATTGGGAAACTTCACTGGCCATCTACATCTTCAAAATGATGAATAGTCTCATTGCCAAGCAAAATTTCACTTAGAGGGAAAAAATGGCTCTCAGGGCACAAAAAGAATACCTTCGTTGCTTGGAAACACATCTGGGTTAAAGGGAACCATTTTTCTCCCTCTCATAGAACTCCCTCCTAGGCTCATAAAATAGTCACTTTTTCCCCCTCCTTCCACATTTTTCTTTAGCTCCTTGATGGGAGAGGAAGTGTTTAGCATCCCTTGGTCCACTTTTCTCTACAGATCAGACGATAAAGCATCTCCTCCTAGTCACTTCCTTTTGTTCCTGTCTCTGGCTGCCCACCTCCACAAAACACACATTTTTTTAAGTTTCTGCAGGGGGACATCCCTTTTCCAGATTGTTACTTTAATTCCAGGGAGTTGTAGAAAGTCTGTTCAGACTACAAAAGAAAGCCAAGCCTTCATGCCAATTTCACCAGTAATAAAAGCTGGTATTTGATCTGCCCCATTTGAGTCCCATGTACTTCTCTCAATTGGTTGTAAACTCAGACATGGGAGAAAGGGTATAATTTATTGGCCCCCTTAAACCTTAAAAGAGCTTGCTTTGTGTTTCGTGAATGTAGTAAATTGAAAAAATGGCTATAAATTCTCCTCCTCCATGTATCTTACATCCTTGAAAGGTGGCTTGTCTCACCATTAGTTGACTTCTTGGTCCATGCCTTGAATCTGCACTGACCACGTGACTTGACTTTGTCCAGTAGGACAGGAGCAAAGACGAGTCATAAGAACTTGGAAAGAAACTTGGACTTGTTCTAAGAGGCAGGCTGTCTGGCTTTGCTTGGAACCCAGCCACCGCGTGAACAAGCCTGGGCCAGTCTGCTGAAGGGTAAGAGACTATGCCAACAGACGGCTCAGTCAGCCCAGCTGCAGAGACCAGGCGGCATCACAAACCAGCTGGTCTCGCCAACCCACCAGCGTCAGTGCAGAAGCATGAGTAAGCCCAAGAGACATGAACAGAGCCAAGCTGGGCCAGGAGAGCCACCCGCAAGCCCCTCCTAAACTGCCAACCTACAAAATCATGAGCCAGACTAATGGCTGTGGATGAAGCCACTGAATTGTGGGGTGGTTTGTCATGTGGCAGTGGAGAACTGATACAGAGAAGAAAGAAGTGGCAGGTAACATCGCTACATCACTGTGCTTAAGGGTCAGACCTAGACAACCAGCCTCAGAGAAAGTCCTGCTGCCCTTACCTTGAACCACCTTCTCAATGCATTTTATCAAGAAATGGAGCAGAGACAACCTACAGACTAGGAGAAATTTGCCAATGATGCAATTTAAAAGCTCTAATGTGTAAAGGTATATGCTCCGCAATGTTCATAGCAGCACTATTTACAATAGCCAAAACATGGAAGCAACCTAAGTATCAACAGATGAATAGATAAGATGAGACACATTTCTGTGTGTGTGTGTGTGTTTGTGTGTGTGTGTGGTGTGTGCGCGTGTTAGTCAGTCATGTCTGACTCTTTGCAACGCCATGGACTATAACCTGCAAGGCTCCTCCTCCAGTTCAATCGTAAGGCTGTATGTACAACAGTAGATGTCAAAAGAACTCAGCCCCACTTCCAGGCATCTACAGATTTCTGCTGGCAGAGCAACTGACAAGGTGTTCCATGGAATTCTCCAGGTAAGAATACTGAAGTGGGTAGCCATTCCCTTCTCGAGGAGATCTTCCAGACCCAGGGGTCACACCCGAGTCTCCTGCATTACAAGCAGATTCTTTACTGTCTGAGCCACCCATATATATATAATGGAATATTACTCAGCCAAACCAAGTGAAGTAAGACAGAGAAAGACAAATATGATGTCACTTATATGTAAAATCTAAAAAATAGACACAAATGAACTTATTTACAAAGCAGAAAGAAACTCACAAACATAGAAAATAAGCATGGTTAACAAAGGGGAAGAAGAGGAAGGATAAATTGAGAGTGTGGGATTTTAAAATAGGAAAATAAACAGGAAACTCTAAAGCCCTTCTCTAGAGAGATTTACCAGCTTTTTGAGAACAAATCTTAAAACACTTGACTGAATTTCTGGCAGACGAAAGATGACCCCTTCTCAGTGTATTCTGACAGGGATAAATTCTTGGTGGGCATTTTTAGCAAGATGAATAAGGCAGCAATTAGAATTTAAGCCCAGCATTCACCATTATGGATGCTGCCCAAAAGCCCCAAGCTTTTCTGCCATTTTCACTGTTCTGGAAGAGCTGAGAGGAGAAATGCTTTTGTAGATTGTTGTCCGCAGTGAGAACACCTTGTCAGTTGCTCTGCAAGCAGAAATCTGCAGCCCTCTGGAAATGGGGCTGAGTTCTTTTGACATTTACTGTTGTGTAGACAGCCTTACAATTGAACCGGAATCTCACCCTCACCTTGCTGACATAGACAGCATCAAGAATGCAGAGAACTTGCCAAAATTGACCTCATTAACTCTAGGACAAAGGGGATTATACAAAACAAATTAAACTCAAAGAGTCTTAGGGAATTCTGGGGCTCCTTGACACACATCTGACTGTGTCTAGCAAAACGAGCTCAAGGACTGATGATGTGGTTTTTTACTTATCTTTGAGAGCCATGGTGTAGGGGGACTTGATGCCAACAAAAGTGTTGAAATTGATTAGATAGCAAAAAAGATGTTGTCATGTAAAGACAGCTCCGAAATTTTAATTTCTTATTTAGTCAAATAACAGCAAGCTTCTGGCTGAAATTTACATTTTAACAGAATTTAAATTTACATTTTTATTCATTGGCAAAATTTGGATTTATTGCTTTTTTAAGGAAGTGGCTATTAATGCTTTGCAGGGAAAAGATAAGAAATAAATTTTTGTAAATCCCGGTTTACAGTCTCAATTCCCATACAATGAAATGAAATCACAGGCAAAATTTCATTTGTATGTATTTCCATGTAAACACATCAGAACCGATAGTTTTTATTGGATGATCAGAGGGGGGAAAAAAGATTAAAAATAACTGTCATACATACAGATGGCCAAGAGACACATGGAAAGATGCTCAACCTTGCTATTTACCAAAGAAATGCAAATCAAAACTACCATGAGGTATCACCTCACACCAGTCAAAATGGCCATCATCAAAAAGTCTACAAACAATAAATGCTGGGGAGGGTGTGGAGAAAAGGGAGCCCTCCTACGCTGCTGGTGGGAAGGTAAACTGGCACAGACACTCTGGAGAACAGTGTGGAGGCTCCTTAAAAAACTAAAACCAGAGTCAGCATATGATTCAGCAACCCCACTCCTGGGTGTATATCCAGAAAAGACAAAAACTCTGATTAGAAAAGATGCAACCACCCTGATGTTCATAGCCGCACTGTTACAATATTCAAGATGTGGAAGCCACATAAATGTTCATTAACAGACGCATGGATAAGAAGATGTGGCAGATATATAGGTATTTCTCAGTCATCAAAAAGAATGAAATAATGTCATTTGTAGCAACATGGATGGACCTAGACATTATCATACTAGTAAGTCAGACAAAGACAAATATATAATATCACTTATTGGGGAATCTAAGAAATGATACAAATGAACTTATTAATATTTACAAAACAGATTCACAGGCACAGAAAACAGTCTTATGGCTGCCAAAGGAGAAGGGGGGACAGATAAATTAGGAGTGTAGAATTAACAGCTACACACTATCGACATACATAAAATAGGTAAACAACAATGATTTACTATATAGCACAGAGAACTATACTCAATATCTTATAATAACCTATAACAGAAAAGAATCTGAAAAAGAATATATATGTGTGTGTTTGTGTATAACTGAATTGCTTTGCTATACATCTGAAACTAACATAACACTGTAAATCAACTATACTTCAATAAGAAATAAAATAATTTTCATAAAGAAAGGGGGGAATACAGTAGATAGAAAATATGTTAAGGGAGCAGGCTTTTTTTCGCTACTTACAAGTAGCATGATTTAGGGAAAATCGAAATATGTCTGAGTTTTGTTCATAAGAATGTGGCTCACAATGCTTAATAAGTAGGGTAATTATAAGGATTTGATGAGGTCAGGTATTTGCCTGGTATATAGTGAGCGCTCAGTAAATTGCAGTGCCCTTTCTGCCCTCTCATTAAACTCTTTGCATTATATTCTAAGACATTTGCAATCTGGCCTATAAATCTAGCAAATTTCACAAGAACTTCATCCCCACTCACTCCATATATTTCGCCTTAATCCCAGCCACCCTGGGAACTAGCTTCCAGTAAGTTCTTTAACTTTCTTACCTATGGCATGGATACCTGCTGCATGGACTCATCAGGACGATTAAATGAGATTGTGTATTTAAACTACTAGGAAAATGGGACTTCCCTAGCCATCCAATGGTTGGGACTCCTTTCCAACAGTGCAGGGGGCATGAGTTTGATTCCCTGGTCGGGGAACTAAGATACTGCATGCCTCACGGCACAGTCTAAAAATTTTTTTTAAAAATTAAAAAATAAATGTAAGTACTAGGAATAATGCTCTGTTTAATAAATACTCATGCGCTGTGTGCTAAGTGGCTTCAGCAGTGTCCGACTCTTTGCGACCCCATGTACTTTAACCCACCAGGTTCCTCTGTCCATGGGATTCTCCAGGCAATAATACTAGAGTGGGTTGCCATGCCCTCCTCCAGGGGATCTTCCCGACCCAGGTATCAAATCTGCATCTCTTATATCTCCTGCACTGGCAGGCGTGTTCTTCACCACTGAGCCACCTGGGAAGTCCTGATAAATACTCAGTTAGTGTTAACTAGGCATAATACCTCTCCTACTCTCCACTGTTACTGCATACTTGCCTCCTGCCTCACCCTGATCCCTCTCTTCTCCATGCTATCACAGATATCACTGTTTTTCTGAATCCTGCCCATGTTTCAGTGTCAATACTCTGTTCCCTGTCAAGAATGGCTGCCTCCACTGAGCTAGCCTGGTGCCCTCTATGTGTCTCTCTTAGCTCCCATATTATATCAGCAGTGGTCACTGGCTCACCTGTGTGTCTATCCAGTTAGCCTGGGCTCCTAAGATCAAGGATAGCTTCATTCATCTTTATTCATCTTTGTATCACCAGGGCCCAGCACAGAGCCTGACTCATCACAACTGCTCACCGAATATTTGTGGTTGTGAGAAAGAATAAATGCATGGCTTCTATCTCCTTCCAAACAAATCATAACCTTTGGTCGATTTTCTTATCAATTTTCATTATTTTAGTTTTAATGGGGAAAAAAAGGAATTTAATCAGGTTTAAGTAAAGAAAAACTGTGTCTTTGATTAAGTCCAGGTGACTAGCTTCTAGCATAGCTGGATACACAAATGTATCTCTGCTTTCAGTTGTGATGGTTTCTTATTGATGTATATGATAAGCAAGTGAAGTCGCTCAGTCATGTCCAACTCTTTGCGACCACGTGGACTGCAGCCTACCAGGCTCCTCTGTCCATGGGATTTTTCAGGCAAGAATACTGGAGTGGGTTGCCATTTCCTTCTCCAGGGGATCTTCCCGACCCAGGGATCGAACCCAGGTCTCCCACATTGCAGGCAGACGCTTTAACCTCTGAGCCACCAGGGAAGCCCAGTATATATGATACGTGTGTGTATATGTATGTTATTGTTGTCCTTGTTCAGTCACTAAGTCGTGTCCGACTCTTTGTGACCCCATGGACTGCAGGATGCCAGGCTTCCCTGTCCTTCACCATCTACTGGAGTTTGCTCAATCTCATGTCCATTGAGTTGGTGATGCTCTCTAACCATCTCTATGATGTATCTGTCTCTGTATATATGTACATAGGGTGTATTCATCTCCCACCTGGTGCCAAGATGCCCACTGGTGACCTCAGACTTGGTTCCTCCCAATCTACCAGTCCCAGTGCAGAATTTCTCCTTCAAAGTAGTTCCACGAATGTCCCCAAGTTGCAATTCATTAGCCTGATATTCACCCTTAGAGAAAGGTAGGAGAAAGAATAAATACCCTAAGTGATGAGTAACTTCCCAGTAGAAGATGGGTACAGTTACCAGATGAAGGGGGGATGAATAATAAACAGACACACACATCTTTTACAGGTCCCCCACTTGATTTTCCAGATTTGCTTGCTTCTGAGCGCCCACCTGGAGATCTGGGCTTCCATCAGTACCCACCACCTGCTTTCATCAACAGCAGTTTTGGGGTGGCCTCTCCTTATACCTTGAGGAGACCCACCAGCCGTCCTCAGCCCTCCTATGAAGCACTCTGTTACTTGAGCCTTTGCCCAGGGCTGTGCTGTGTCACGAACATGCAGCTTTCTTCTCACGGTCAATATCTGGGTTGACAGGGTCTAGATCCAGGACACCCCTACCCTACTCTGGGAAGGCAAGAGGCATCCGGCAGTGAGGATTTGAAATGTCACCTTTACCACTGATACGGCTGTTGGAGAACAAGGTTTAAGAGAAAGGCAACAAGTGGCTTCCTGATGCCACACCCCAGCATTAGACAGTCTTGCCTCCTAGGTCACAAACAGTGTAGAACACCTGTGTGCTCCCCACAGAACCGGTCCCAGAGAGAAACAAGCTACAATGTGGAGGAGCAGAGAGGGAGCGCTTTCTGCAATCAGGCAGAATGAAGAGAAAAACAGGAAGGGGCCAAGGCAGGGATGCACTTCTTCTCCAAACTGACCAGCCAGATTAAGTCTTTGCCCTCCAAAAGGAAGTTATGGAGATGAGAGAGGGTCCTGGGGTAGAATTACAATGGATGCCCTTCCCAGATGGAGCAGGAGCTAAGGGCTCCCCTCTCCCCAACTGCCAACCTAGTTTGACTAGTTTGTGCATTTCTGGTGCTGTAATTCTGGAAAAAAGAAAATCCTCCCCTTTCCAGCCGTGCTTTCTTTGCAAGCAGTCAGAAGTAACTAATGAGGATGTTGTCACTCTTGGAAACTTACACGTTTGGGACTGCCCAGGGAAGATCCCGCCTCACATTCCACACAGGGCAGGATGGGGTGGGGAACAAGAGGACTAGAAAGGGGGCGAGTAGCTGACCCATAAAACCAACTTGATGGCAGTGCCTTTTGTCTTCCAGAAAACAGAGTGCCCGAACTGCCAAAGGATTTTGCTGACTCTTGGCTTCTTTGCTTTAACATCCAGTGCTATTGTTCGCCCTTGGGATTTATGGTAATTCTTACTCCCTAAAAGATATCTCTCTAAGAATGCCCGTAAATTTAAGAAGCAGTGTTTCAATTTTTCTCACTAATTATTCTCCCTCTCAGTTATTTCCCATCAGCAATTTTTAAAGTCAGGGGATGTTTCTTAGATATGATGGGGGTACGCTACACAAGGCAATAGGATTCTGTAGACATCTAATTAAGGGTAAACCAGGCGATTGCATTGACAGAGAATCTACTATGCACAGAAGACCCCTCTATGATCCATGAAGGGAAAGAAAAAGTGAGGCCTAATCTTGAAGAGATGGGCATTCCCAAGGAAGTGCCTGTGAATATGAAATAATTTCACAAATCAAGCATATTTTAATACAATAATTTTTGTTAAGGATAGCTCATACTACACAGACAGGGTTCTTTACCATCTGAATCACCAGAAAAGACTAGTCCTCTGTACAAGGAAAATCTCAACTTCCACTGACAAATTATTTTGTTTTCAAAATAATGGATCATTAAAATGGATGATCATTAAAATCTTACAATCATGTTTTCCCTTTTTATGTTGTCTGCTAGGGAGCTCAAAGCCATTTAGCAAGGCATTTTACATATTAATCTAGTTTTTTTTTTTTTTTTCCAATCTTCATTGTCCTTTATCCTTGATCTCTTCATCCAGGTTTTGTAGCCTGTGTTGCAGACCCCCCGGCCTCCAGTCATCCACAACGTTAGGAAGAGGTCTTCTGCTTCTCTACTCAGCATGTCAGACATTCACCATCATACATAGCTTGTCATCATATATAGCCCACACAGGGAAGAGGATAAGAAGTGCCGGAAGTGAGGGGGCCTAGTGACTATGGGTAGAGAAGAATAGACTAGAAAAATATCCCAAAAAGGGAGGCAGAGAGTACAACCGATCAAGAACAGCCCAGAAGGGTAGCTAGCATTACAGAACAGACAGCATCATAGAAAAGCAGTTCCCAGCCCCTGGGTCGAAGCGGGGAGGGCTGGGTGGTGGAAGAAGAGAGATGGAGAAGAGTGGGGGCGTTAGCACGTGCCGTAGAAGGAGGAATCAAGGGAAGGAGAACATACATTCCACACTCGCAGGAAACATGCTGTCTTGTTTGTTACTTCTCACATGGTGGCACGTGGTTGGCACTCAACAAAAACGTGGCCAGTGAACAAATGCCTCCACAGGCGTGGTTCATCAGTAATCTGAATCTCTGTTGGACCCTCTCTCGTCTCCTGCCTTACGTGGTGAAATCGTGTTTGAAAAGACAGAGGAAGCTCAGCAGTCTTGACCAAGCACAGTTCTAACACCAGTGAGCCCTCAGCACACACTGGGTTGGCCACTATACCAGTGGGACACATTGATACCGTATTATTTATGATTTTGCAGAGCTTAGTAATTCAGCACCTGGGCTCCGGAGCCAGATGCTTTGATCATACTCAGCTCCATCACTTGGCATCTGTGTGAATTTGAGCAAGCTACATAAATACTCTTGACCTCACTTCTGTTCAATAACAGTAGCTACTGAATAAGACTACTGTGACAACTGGTTGAGCCAAGATATGTACTGGCATAGAAGTGGTGATGCTGCTGACTTTGCCCTCTGGAGCAGAACAGACACTGGGAGCTGGGACCAGTCTGGGAGAGGGCAATACAGTGTGTGGAAACAGAGCGAGCTATAGAGAAAAGGAAGAAGTCTACGATGGCAGCTGGAATAGGGTACAAATGGGGATGCGGTCAGAAAGGACAGGTGTATACCAGCGGAACATGCCCCTGGAGGAGGTACCCAAGTTTCCCTAGGGTAGGATTCAAAGACAAGACCTGGCTGTCTGGACAGATTGGAAAAAGCAAGTCGAAAGTCCAGACCTGGAGAATCTAGCACCCAAGGGAGGATTTTTGATTCGTGGCTCTTTCCTACCCTTTTCCCGGGAGTATGAGGACAACTCAGCCCCCATCCCCAGTGTTTTGTAAAATGCCACCGTCTACCTAGACATGCAGACCAAATACTTTAAAACCATCCTAGAGTCCTTCCTTGCCCTCAGGCCCCAAATTCCACTGTCAAAACATGGCTTGCCTCCAGCTACCACTTTCCATCTCTCCACAGAGGTCACCTGGCCCAGACCACCATCATCACCTCATGCCTAGAACATGGGCAAGACCCTCCTCACTTATCTCCCCAGAGTCTCCTCTTTCTTTCTGCTACCCATTCTCCACATGACAAGCATGAGTGATTTTTTTTTTTTTAATGTAAGTCTAATCACATCTTCTTCTACTTGAAACTCCCGACTGGCTTTCTATCATCCTTAGAATTAAATAGAAATGTCTCCATCTAACCCACGAGGCCCTCGTCACCTGGGCTCTGCTAACCTTGCCTTCCACACCTTTCCTTCTCATGCCCTGTGATTCAGCCACTTCACTCTTCTTTCTGTTTCCCAAACATGCCAGGTTTTTACCACCCGCTGACTTTTACATGGATTGTTCCCTCTCTGCCCTCCACTCTTTTTCCAGGATTGGTGCCTCCTTATCATTCAGACCTCAGCTTAAGTGTAAGACCTCCCCTAACTGTTAGCAACCAGGGTTCTTACCCTCTTTAATCAACAGAAACTGACAAAAGGCCAGACCAGGAATTCAGACAAAGCTTTCTTGGGACCCCTGCTGTAGCAATGGGGAGCAAAAACAAACAACAAGTTTCCTCATTTGTTGCTTGCTTGTTTGCTCCCTGAGAGGGGGCAGGGAGTTTGTTCTTTATATGGGGAGAGGGCAGGCGGATCCAGTGCTGGGTCTCAAGGGGTGGCTGAGGGGTTTGCTCAGCCCTTTGGCAATGTTGTGTGCAAGGGGCGTGTGCAGGACCCTGCTTTTTCTCCCGGCTCTTCAGACACTCCCATTGTATTTCTGGTCTCTTTGTATTTCTGGTCTCTTTGTATTT
>NW_024070213.1:44988522-45116535 GCF_014754425.2 Oryx dammah | reverse complement strand
TCAACATTCACCCTTGCCATCTCCTGTTTGACCACTTCCAATTTGCCTTGATTCATGGATCTGACATTCCAGATTCCTATGCAATATTGCTCTTTACAGCATCGGACCTTGCCTCTATCACCAGTCACGTCCACAACTGGGTATTGTTTTTGCTTTGGCTCCATCCCTTCATTCTTTCTGGAGTTATTTCTCCACTGATCTCCAGTAGCATATTGGGCACCTAATGACCTGGGGAGTTCCTCTTTTGGTATCCTATCATTTTGCCTTTTCATACTGTTCATGGGGTTCTCAAGGCAAAAGTACTGAAGTGGCTTGCCATTCCCTTCTCCAGAGGACCACACTCTGTCAGACCTCTTTGTATTTAGCTGTTCATAATTTGTCCCAACTGCGCTTTCAGTCCCTTATAGCTTCTTTGTATTTTGTTGCTTGAGGAGGTGTTTGTGCAGGCAAAAGATCCCAGATCCAACCCTGTCTCATAACCACCCCATCCCACATCAAGCCCCAGCCCCCCTTCACTGCACTGAAAACCACCAGCGCAAGGAGAAGGTGAGTTCTATGGAAGGAGAAACTGGGCTTGTCTTGTTCATGACTGCTCCTCCAGTGCCTAAAACAATGCCTGGCACATGGGTGGTACCCAGTAAGTATTTGTCAAGTGAGCAACTTAATCAACCCATCAGGATGCACCCTGGGGTCTGAGGTGGTTCTGAGCCTACAGGTGAGCAGAGGCAAGACACAGAGACCAGGAGCCAAGGAAGACATGAGCAGGAAAGCTGAACGGGTCCCGCCAAGTCCCTGTCCTGGAAAAGCTATTTGTGCACCATGACCAGTATGGCCACTCAGATGAAGAAAGTCAAAAGTGACAGAAAGTGCATTCGATGAAATCATCCTGCCCACAAACCTCCAGTGTCCCCTGTCATGAGCAAGACAGTAAGGGTTGTGGACACAGAAGTGAGTAGATGTGGTCCCTGCCCTAACTGAACTTCTGGGCGATGAGAGAACAGGCAGAGCTGGGATCCTGCATGGTAAGTACCATGACACAGGTAATCTTCAGATCTAATGGGGCACAAAGGCAGGAGTCATCACCTCAGCTCTACCTGGGAGCCCAGGAAGGCTTCCCAGAGGAGAGGTCACTGGAGCTGTTCTTGAAGGCTGAGAAGGAGTTCCTGGAAAGTATGTGGGCCCAAGCCGAGTACAACCCGGAGACCCTGTGAAGTCCACAAGATCTATGCCTCTGCTTATTGCCACTCTGCCTCCCCAGCTAAACCTCCTCCAGCCACCAGGCCTGCCAATTGTCCCCTGTCTCCTTGACATCCCTTTCAAATCGTGCCTTTCATCTGAAACACCTTTGAAGCCCACCGGGCTAGCTCTCTTCCACTGTTCAAAGTAACTCCTGAAAAACACCACGTCTTAGCAGTGAATGGGCTCTCTGATCCAACGCTGGTGGGAGGTTAAATTGGTGCACCTTTTGGGAGAGTAATTTAGAAAACGGTTTCAGAAGTCTTTTTTTAAATGACCATGGCTTTATTATTCTAAATCATCCCACTTTGGGAAATCTAGCCCAAGAAGGAGATCCTAAATTTGGAAAGGGGGAAAAAAACTTTACAAGTAGATATTCACTATATATATTAGTAACATTAAGAACAACCAAAATGTTCAATTGTGAGAGAACAAATGTTTTAAATTTTTCCATGTGGTGAACTATTACATAATTAGTCCAAAAGGTGTTTTGTTAGAATATGTAAGAGCTCAGGGAATAACATAACATAATAGTATATTTTTTAATGCTGAAATAACATTAAGTGAGGTAAGCGTTCAAGAATTATGGGCAATAGCCCTACTCTAAACCAACTTCTTGTTACCCCACTCCTTTCCAATAAATCTTTTCAGACAAGTATCTGAGGTTCTGAATTTAAGCAGTAATAGAGCTTTGTCCTCAAGACATTTGATACCAGAAGGTTTTGGATTTGAATCCTAACTACCATTTATAATTATTGTTAGATGTGTGAGTGTGTGAAAATTATTCAGCCCCTTTAAGGTTTTGATTTCTCTTTATAACATATTAATAATAATAGTATCTACCTATTGTCACCGAGATTAAATGAGGGACTTCCCTGGTGGTCCAGTGGTTGAGACTTCACCTTCCAATGCAGGGAGTATGGGTTCTATCCCCGGTCAGGGAGGTGAGATTCCACATGCCTCACAGCAGCCCTCCCCCCAAAAAACATAAACAACAGAAGCAATATTGCAACAAATTCAATAAAAACTTTAAAAATGGCCCATGTTCAAAAAAAATCTTAAAAAAAATTTTTTTAAGATTTAAATGAGCTATTGTTTGGCAATGAGTGCATATTATTACTTCTTAAGTTCGAGGTATGTTTGCTAGCCTACTGTTTATGCTAAAATTTTTAACTTGAATTGAACCAATAAAATATAAAATCTTGGGGGAAAATGTTACGAGCAATATGATCGTAACTATGCAAAATTAAAAAACGTCTGCCTCGGCCATCTTGTGACAGAAGCCGAACACGGTTGGGAGGAGTGCCGCGTGCTGCCTTCCTGCTTCTTGGAGGTTATTTATTGGTGATACAGAGGAAGCACTGGGGCCATTGGAAAGGAGTGGGTCAGTGTTATGTTGAAACCCAAACTGAAAGTCAGTCTCACATCAAGATTTTAAATGCCCGGTTCCACTGGCGTAGCGTGTCTGCCCCTTCCCCGCCCCCCTCCCAATACACAGAGAATACAGATTCAGGTCACCCAAAGCCTGGAAAGAGGCAAAGATTGGGAGTCAGAAAGAAATAGAACTGTTGGAACTCACAGGTGGCGCATCTTTCACAGAAATTTGCTAATGAAGATTCAACTTTTCTTTTTAAAGCTGTGCATATTTGATGTGTACAGATGATGCATTTGAAAATAAGCATATGAATCTGGAAAGCAATACACAAGTGAAATAAACCAGACCTAGAAGGAAAAGACTACATGATACCACATATATGAGTTTCTAGTGGTCTCAAAGGAGCAGAGCGTGGAATGCAAGTTGCCAGGGGTTGAGGGGAGGAAGAAATGGGAAGGAATCAGTCAAAAGGCACAAAGTTTCAGGTATATGGGATGAATAAGTCCTAGAGATCTACTGTACAACTCAGCGGCCATGCTAACAATACCGTATTGAATACTCCCACATTTGCTAAGAGGATAGATCTTCTGTTAAGTGCTCCTCTAACAACAACAAACTTGACTCTTAAGAAGAACTTGGAGCAAGTACCTAAGCAAAGACGAACAATGATCATTGAGCCAGACACTTCAATATTAAGTAACTTGTAACTCCCAGGAGATCCAGCATCTGCTTGAAGACAGAGGATGCCAACCACATCTGAACTGGACCAGGCTCCCAACCATTCCATCCTGGGCAAGAGCTTACACCATTTCCTCAGCGTGGGAAACCAGAGTCCATATTGGAAAGCACTCTTGTGTTTGTCGATGTTGTGTATGCTACGAGTAAATTTTATGTATCTTTTATCCTAGAATTTGCATAAGTCATTTTGTTCTTTTTACCTTTGAAAACAGAAAGCAAACACTTTCAACTTCTAGATATTCAGTGGGGAGGAGGATAAATTAGGAGTTCAGGATTAACAGATATATGCAGATTTGGGGAATAAGTTATCACCAAAATAGAAAAAAAACTGTGTCCAGTTCTTCCCATTTTAGAGATGGGAGAAAATCAGTGCCCAGGAAAGTAAAATAACTTGAACAAAGTTACACAGAGAGTTAGAGGCAGATTTCCCATTAGAACCCAGATATTCATCAGCTACTGCTGTGAAACAACATCTGTCATGAGCTTAAAACCTCTATCATGTATTCACATGCATTCATCTGTAAGTTGGCTGCTGCTGCTGCTGCTAAGTTGCTTCAGTCGTGTCCAACTCCGTGCGACCCCATAGATGGCAGCCCACCAGGCTCCCCCGTCCCTGGGATTCTCTAGCGGGTGCTAACCCAGGATGGCACCAATGGCAGCCACGGAGAGCTCCATGGCACAGGCCCACTTAAGCCTTATTCTTATATCCCTATCTGCTAACTTTTCCATTTCCAAACAAGTCACATGGTCGAACACAACACTAACGGGGAGTATACCTCGTTGAGGAGGCTGATTCAGCCCAACGTGTTCTCTCGGAGATGACAGAACATAGAGTATATAAACGCCTTCAGGAACAGGCAGGTCATGGACAAGGGTGAAGTGGGCCAGATGAAAGACAATAAGAGGAAGTAGGACATAGTGAGCTGGAGAGAACGTGACCTCAAATTTAGCTGATTGTTGGCAGATTATATGTATCTTTCATGGGCTGCTGAACCACAGACCTTTATAAAGAAAGCTTCCTGATTCTTAAATCACTAAGCAGACCGACAGACGGAGCCCACGAGACACATTCTTACAGGCCCTGCTCTTTGCCGTGCTACCGGCACCTGAGAATCCCATTGGTCCTTCTGTGGCTAAGGCTCTCGGGGTGAACCCCTGGGGAAAGTCAGATGATGACAACAGGTGAAACAGTATCCTGGGCACACCTTGACTTGAGTAGGGAGCAGGTGGACCACATGGCAGCTAGGTGGCCTCAGAAAGAGGGGGAATGAAGAAGTGCTACAAATTTTATTCTTAGCAGCAAGCCCCTTTTTGTCCATTAGTCCTTCAGTTACAAAAATCTGCAAAAGGAGTATCATTTTCATTCCACCTATCTTCCCAGAGTATTCAATATTCCTAGTCTCAGCTACGTTGGCAAGGACTTCTCCCTTGGCACCTGAGCTGTTTAGAATCTGAGACCCTGCAGTGAAGAACTGCATCATATTCTCCTGCCGAAAAGTAGCAGAATGATAACAATATTAATGGTAAAAGCAGCCCTATATTGAGCCCTTCCTGTATGCTGATACCATTATAAGCATCCTATTAATACATGCATTATGATGTTGAATTTTCTTAATGATCCTGTAAGGTAAGTATTGTTATCCCATTTTTCAGAAGCTGAGACACAGAGAAGTGAAATAACATGCCTATCATTACACAGTAAGTCAAGGCACCCATATTTCCCAATACATAAATCTGATGGAGCAAATGTCAGAAAAATTCAGGTAGCATCCAAAATCACTTTCGTGAATCACAAAGACATTTATTAAATCTGGACTCTGTAGTCAACACATGTTATTAAATTCTCCCACAGCAGCTGTATGGGGTGTATCTTACCTTCATTTTCACCGTAAGAAATTAATGTTTGGAGATTTGAAATCATTTCACTCCCCTGTAAGGCTAGAATGTGGAAAAAAGAGGAATAGAATCCACAGCTGTCTGGTACCACCAAGGACCAGAGCCTTCAATTCAGGAATGAGGCTCATGAGTTCTTATTTATCTCTACTCCCAGTCCCCTACTCCTCACTGAAGCTCCAGACCCATTGCAGCCTCCCTGAGAACCTAGTCCAGAGATCCCAGAAGGTAGGTCTTGTCTTCCCACTGCTGATTTTTAAAGCACGGTGCCTGTTCCTCCAAGGGCTCAGAGAAGGTTGTGACCAGAACAAATCCTTCTTCCTCTTGGCACCTTTAACTTCCCTCCAGCAACCCAGATTCAGCTTGCTTCCTGATGCCCAGACAAGGTGGGCTGTGACCTCAGACAACTCACTCAGCCTCTCTGGGCCCATTTCCCTCTCTGTAAAATAAAGGGTTTGATCTGAAAGATCGCCAGGTCTCCTTCCAGCTTTAAATAACAATCAAGCTGAAGGACTAGAAACAAAATGTCTTTCAGCCCATCTGGCTCCTTGGTGGGGGAACCAACACAGGGCTTTATAGTCAGGGATGGGAATAAAGCTCTAAATTGAAATGATAGCTTCGGGGAGGGTTTTGTTTATTGTGACGATAACTCACAGTGGCATGGTGGTATACCACTTGCAGCACCATTTTATGTAGAATCTCATTTCCTCTGTGTAACAGCCCCATGAAGGTGGTCAGACGCACTCTGTAGAAGAGGAAGCATGTTCCAGGAGTGTATGTATTTGTTCAGCTGTCACTCACAGAAGCCCTGACTTCTGTGGGCTTTAAGAAGTGTGGTTTAAGGAAGGAAGGGGCTAGAAGGGAGCAGTTACAGGTGGGACAATGGCAACAGGGCTGGCATCTCTGCAATTCTCTTGCACTTTCTCTCATGGTCATAAAATAGCCAAAACATCCAATCTGCTGTCAAATTACCAACCAGGAACACAAGACTTTCTTGGAAATCCCCAGTATCCTTTTCTCTCATATACTCACATTTCATTGGCTTGCCTTGTGTCACCTGACCAGACCTAGCTGCAAGGGAATCTTCAGAAGCCCTTTCTCCTGCCTGTGTTAGTCCTAGCACTGTCATAACAAAGCGCTACAGGCTGGGGATGCTAAGCAACAGAAATTCACTGTCTCGCAGGCTGGAGGCTAGAAGTCCAAGATGAAACTATCAGCGGCTGTGCTTCCTGCCAGGGGCTATGCTTTCCTGCTTGGCTGTAGAAGACTGCTTTCTCCTTGTGTCACTTTCCTTTTATTTAGTATAGTGGACTTACAATGTTGTATTAATTTCTGCTGTATAGCAAAGTGATTCAGTTATACATATATTTTCTTTATCATATTCTCTTCCATTATGTTTTATCACAGGATAAACTTACTGAGGGGGCTTGCCTGCTGTCTCAGTGGTAAAGAATCTGCCTGGTAATGCAGCAGGCGTGGCTTTGATCCCTGGGTCAGGAAGATCCCCAGAGGAGGAAATAGCAACCCACTCCAGTATTCTTTCTGGGAAATCCCATGAGCTATATAGTCCATAGGGTCACAAAAGTCAGGCACAACTGAGCATGGCACAGCAACAAACTCTCTGAGACTCAGCTTCCTGAGACTACCTTGCCTCTCATATAGCCTCTTGTCACAGGAACCTGCATTGGATAATGATTGAAAAAACAAACTCTAGATACAGATTCCCTGGCTTCAAGTCTGCTTTTGCTGTGTGACCTTCAGCAAGCTACTTAACCTCCCTGGCTCCAGTGAAACAGGCAACTTATTTACGACACCAGTTATGAGCTGAGTCTCTTCTATGTGTCAGTCATTGTTCTCGGGGCTGACAGTGACTGTAATAGAAATTAAAGTGTTAATGAATAGTGTTAAGGCAGTGGCGGGGGGGGGAATCTGATGAAACAGGGCAAGTAAATAAACTACTTAATTTTACAGTGCCTAGCACTAGCAAGCCATCAGGCAATGTCATTACCGTTAAAGTAAGTGTTATTAGCCACTCTCCCTCTCTCCTTTCCTGGGCTCTCTGAGATTGTCCTTTATATCCTGGTCACTGCACATAGCAAGATGATTGGTGTAGGTCAGCCGTGGACACTGCTGTGGCAGGCACAGAAGCACATGACCTACGATGGAAGCTGCCCTAATGCTCCAATGTGAAATGTGTGTTTGCTGGCCCAGAAGTCTGGAGAAGGAGGCCACTTTCCCCTTGACACCCAGCAGAGCAGAAATGATGGAGAGACCAGAACCAGTAGCCTCTAGCAACAGAAAGGGGATGGAGCTATCACTGCAACTTTGATGGCCACAAAAAAAAAAGTGAACTGTGGCAAGAGGGAACTTGGGACCCTCTGGGAAGATAGTAATGGGAAATGAATGATATACTCAGAAACGCGGAGTCCAGAATAAGATGTTTCAATAGGGAGAGTTAAGGTCTGTGTCAAAGCAGGAAATGTGGGACTGCACAACAATGACCTTGAAGAGGAGAGGAAGGAAACTGACATTTAGCACCATCCTAACATTTAGCACCACAGGTTGGGGGGCTTCCCAGGTGGCTCAGTGGTAAAGAATTTGCCTGCCAATGCAGGAGACATGGGTTCAATCCCTGGGTCAGGGTGATACCCTGGAGAAAGAAATGGCAACCCACCCCAGTATTCTTGCCTGGGAAATCTCATGGACAGAGAGGCCTGGCAAGCTACAATCCATGGGGTTGGACACGACTGAGTGATTCAGCACACACGCACAACTACATGCTGGACACCTCATACGCTGTATCTCCTTAGATCCCTGTGACAATAAAGACAGGCAAGATGGTATCATAGTTAAAGGAGAAGGTTAGGAGAATGGTCACATAAAACCCAGATATAAATTCCTGCTCAGCTGGTGGTTTCTAAGTCCTGTGCTGTCTCTGGCAAATTACTTAACTTCTCTGAGTCGGTTCCCTTATATGTTAAGATGAGAGTGGCTATTCCCAACATACTCAATGAGTGAAAAATAACAAAGGCACATGCTTAAAAAAGAGCAATTGCTGCTGCTGGTTTTGTTCGTATCTCTCTACTGCTACCATCTCAACTCCTAAGCAGATTTTTGTGCCAAAGGAAATTTGGATAATTCTGACTTCTTCTTCTGCTAAAAGGCTTCTTGGCCATCTGCATGTCATGACCCATCCTCCATGTCTGAACATATAGAATGGGTGAGTGGATTCCAAGAGAGCTTAAGCTGTTTTGTTCCCAGGAGATCATTTATATAAGTTACAGCAAGTGATTTAGAAGAAAAAGCAGAATAAAGAAAACCCCATCTTTCAGGATCCCAAAAGGCAAAAGACATCGTCAGCTCAACTTTCCCTGCCCCCTTATCGCCCCACTCCCACCGTCCCAAAATGGGGAGAGGGGTCCAGGTCTCCTCAGGTGGAGGAGACTTCACCATCAAGGGGCTGGTAGTAATTGATTTTTACTTGATAGCATTTTGAGTAACAAACAAATACTACTTGAATTTTTTTTAACTTTCTAATCAATGTCCGTCTCTTGAGGTTCTGAACCATTTATGCAATACCTTCTGAAAACATACATTTTGTGACAGGCAAGAAGAATGTTTGCCCTAAAACAAAATTCTATTTTCCATAGAAGGAGTCTGCCTGTCTGCCTGCTAAGTGGCTTCAGTCATGTCCGACTCTTTGCAACCCTATAGACTGAGGCCCACCAGACTCCTCTGTCCATGGGGAGTCTCCAGCTAAGAATACTGAAGTGGGTGGCCATGCCCTCCTCCAGGGAATCTGGAGTCCTCTGTCACTCCCAGGGGATCAGGAGAAGGAAATGAGGACACTACAGTCAATGAGTGGCCATCCATGATTCACCCTGAATAACATTAGTAATGACTCATAGCTATCACTGATGGACACTCCTTCTCAACCAAGGGGTACAGGCCCAGACGCCTGAGAAACCAAGAAAGGGGGTGAGTCAGAGGAGAGTAAGCCAAGAAGGGTATAAGCTGGCCAGTGCTAAGGACAATGGGTTTCTCTCCCTTGCAGGGCCATCGTCCAATCAGTTGTATCAAGAGCATCTCAGGATGGTCCACTCGGGGGGGCAGGGGAAAGAGAAGGGAGTATCCCCTGGCTCCTACCTACATCCTATATCCCGTTAAGAATTGACTCCCAAGAGGATGTCAGCTACCCTAGTTCTACAGGCACCTGGCCCATCAGCCTCAACAGGAAAGCTCCGGGCAAGAGGCAAGAGGCAAGAGGCTGCAGCATTAGACTTCAGTGAGTTTTGGTCAAGTTATGCCTGCATAAACCTGGTCAGAATCCACACAGCAGGACTGGATTGGGCTGGGAGTGCTTTGGGATAAATGATTATACATTATCTGGGGAGAAAAGAAGAGGGAGATGGGTTAGATGAGTTAGAGGCTTCCTAGCCCACTCCTAGCTATCCTATTTTTAATTCACATCTAGCATTTTGGGACCATGTCTGAGAACCCCTTCTCTAGAGTATGGCACTTCTAAACCTCAATGTCCTCCCACAAAAGGGAATCAACTCTCTCTAGTTCAATAAAATGACTTTCAGGGTCAAACTTTGACCAGACCCAAAAGGAAGAGATCACTTAATTATAATAACTTCTCTCAGCATAATTTTATAATTTAGATTTACATTACATTTGTCAGATTCAGACTCTTGACCACTGAATTAATGAGGCCTTAGGTTCCCAAGCTATAGCAGCCCCTCCCCCTTCTAGTCATCTATTCTAGCTTTACCTGGATACACATGCCAGTTTGCTGGGTGGCCTGCGTTATACACCATGTGTGAATTCTTAGTTGCTCAGTCATGTCCAACTCTGCGACTCCACAGAATACAGAATCCCTCTGTTCCTGGGATTTTCCCAGCAAGAATACTGCAGTGGGTTGCCACTTCCTCCTCCAGGGGATCTTCCATGCCCCAGGGATCGAACCAGCATATCCTGAATCTCCTGCGTTGGCAGGCGGATTCTTTACCACTGAGCCAAGAGGGAATCTCACATGATATGCCAATGCCTTTCAAAATGTGGGGCTCACCAAACCTCATCCTTTACAGTATCTTCACATCATTTCTATTATTTGTTGGTCTGCTCCAACCTGGTCCCAGATCTGCCTGTCCTGTCTTAACCTGCCAACTAAATCAGTCCCAACCGCAGTGTACTACTCACCACTAACTTCCACCAAACCCCTCTGCTCTTTGCCACCCACCTGTTCAGCTACTTCAATAAACCCCACAGCCAAACCTGGGTCTAAGATACATGTAGCCCCCAGACCCTACACCTGGATGTCCCAGCTGTTCCCTTCCAGAGCCAACCTCTGTGACCAGGTACATTTCCCCAGCTCTAGCCTTGCCTGGTCCCCACATCCTCCTCCCCACTGGTGGAGCCTGTGCTGCCAGGACCCCAGCGAGCTGATTTCCAAGCCCAACCAAGCAGAAATAAGCACTTCCTTCCCAGAATGCTCTATTCATCATGCCCCACACCAAGAACAGAAACCCAGAATAGAGAGAGAGTTAATGCAGACAGGGACGCCACCAGCACCAGCAGCTCTGGATTTCATTTAGCTTCATCCATTCATCCGTTTCTCATATTTAACAAATATTTATTGACCAACCTCTACATGCCAGACACTGGAAAATTGCACTAAAAGGGAGAGAGAGAGTCATTACACTTAGAATCTAGTGGGGGGAAGAGACTGTAGACAGTTTTACAAGGCACTACCCAGCGATTACATCTGTGATATCAATAGATGCTAGAGAGAAAATGTACAACCCTGGTCCACAGAATACAGACGGACCAGTGACTAGCCTTCTGTTTTTACAACCAAAATAAAAAGGAGATTTTAAACTAATCTGCTTTCTGATTCACAAATTCTTTGGCATTATCTCCAGTTGTTCTTAACTTTAGTACAAGCCACAATTTTATGATTCAAATGAAAATGAAAAGCAAACTCCAACCTTCTGAGTTACCACCATCAGCTCTATTAATAGCTTTCAGCTCCTTGGAAAGAAATTTGAAAAAACAGAAGTGAATTCTCTGGATAGATAAAGGCCAAGCATTGTTTGATGACTATAGTTCACATTACGGAGAGAATCAGTGAACTGGGAGGCAGACGGAAGGCGCCTTTGGGATTTCACAGGCTGGAGACCCCATGCATTTTTCTAATTCAAATAGGATAAGCCTCAGAGGCCTTTAATGCAAGATGGTTTTTAAGTGTTTCCAAGCTTCCTGAGAAAGATAAAACTGCCTCCTTCATCAGAATTATTCGACTGTGGCATTACTGCTTAGCATGGGGTGGGAGGTTATTGCATTTCACCATAGCCCACCTCACCCACCGTGCTGACCCTCTTTTCTCCCAGAATGAGTTGCATATGGCTAGAGCCACCCTGCATTCACTCACCATTCCTCTCCTGGCCTCTCCCTACCCTGTCTTCCCACAGTGTTTTCCCCAAGTCTCAAATCCGATGCCACACTACAGCCACCGGCTGCCCCTCCACTCCGGCTCCAGAATCACATCCTGCGGTGAGACCTTCCTTGGGCAGTTTACAAAAGCTCTCTGTACCTCAGTTTCCTCATCAGTAAAATGAGGATAACAATAATGCTGACTTGAGAGGGCTTTGTGAGAATTTATTGAGTATGTGGAAAACCTTCAGGCAGTGCTGGCAGGTCTGAATCACTAATAATATAAGGGTTAGCTATTATTGGTCATAACAGCAGCAGCAGAACATGCTTTGCAGGATTAATGTGAAGACTAAACATGGGAATGACTGGGACAATGCACCTTGTATTCCAAGGGCTAATGGGAGTCTCAGAACTAGAAGTCAGTGAGCGGGTGTCTCAGGAGCAGAGGGAGGGGACAGAAAGAATAGAGGCTCCCTTGAGGGTCCCTCAAGGACACAGAATGTGTCTGTTTTTATCACCACTGTATTCCCAAAGGGCAGTGCAGGGTCTGGCATTGATACCCAAGGAAGGAAGGAAGGGAGGGAGGGAAGGGTGCTGGGGTAGGAGGAAGATAAAGAGAAAAGTCACACATACAGTTGAGTGAGCTCCCATTGGAGCTGAGTACCTGAAGTTGGTGGAGGTAAAGATCACTATATTGGAGAAAGTCAATGATAAACGAGAGGAAGGTACAAGAAGTGCCACACTCATAGGCATCGGGTCCTTCCTGATAATGGTAGGAAAGGATGCAGCTAGGAAGCCTCCAAGTCAGCATCTTCAGGAGGATGGAAGAGGGACCAGGAGGTTGAGAAATGTCCATCATGAGGAATTATGGAGGGTGGCAGTGTCAGAGAGAACTTGAATTGCAGCAGAAGGGCTTCTTCATCAAGATGGGGCGGGGGCAATGATCTGAAGCCAGGGGAATGTTCTACGGCTCATAGTGACACGCACAGCACCTCAAGGGGGTGACAGGTGAAGAGGCATCTTTAGGGAATAGGCAGCCCCTCACCACCCCTGAGAGGACAGGAGGCAGAGATACAGTCAGGGATATAGGAACGTATGTGCGCCGGCATCACAGTTAGATCCAGATGGTCACAGGTTATATACAGGAGCACCTAAGCTCGCTTCAGATTTATACTGCCCATACTTTATTTTAACAAGCCTCTATTCCTACTTGACAGTGAGAAAATTAAATTTAGTCCAATTCAGCCCACATAGCCCCGTCTAGTCATTTTTCCAGTCACTTCTGCCTTATTTCATATATGTACTCAACTTAACATAGGTATTATTATTATTATTAATTTTATTATCATGAGTAAATGGAAAGTGAGCTGTAAGAGGGCAGGGTCATGGACTGATTTGTTTACCATTGTATACACAGCATCTAAAATACTCCCTGGCTCCTTGCTCAGCAAACGTGGATGACTATCCAGCTCAACTCCTCTTGCCAGATACACTCCCTGCTCCCGTGAGGGGTCCCCACGCTGCCCCCACCTCCACAGCAAGGGGTGGTAGACTTGGGCACATCCAGCTACTGCGTCTGTTTCGGGGACTGTTTCATGTTCCCCCAGCCCCCAACAGGGTGTTCAATACAGCCTCCTGCCATGGGTAACCCTATCAAGAGAGCTTTTTTCCTTTCCCAAATACTGGTTTCTCACTCCACCAGGAAGTATCCTGGGTCTGAGCTAGCCCTCGCCCTTCCTACTCCCTTGCCTCGCTTCAGGCCCTGACAAGATGTATCAGTTAGCTCTTGCTGCAACAAAGCCACATAAAAAATACCCCAAATCTGTGGCTTACTGCAATAAGCAGTTACTATCATACTCACAGGTCTGTGGATCAGCTGGAAAGCTCTGTTTCAGGTCTCAGGTCTCTGGGATGAACAGCAATGTCACTGGGTAAAGAGTGCGGAGACCGGAGGCTGAAATACCGGAATGGCAGTGCACTCTGCCACAGCAACCCTGCCCTCCATGTGCTGGGAACCCCACATGCTGCCCTCTCGGCCATTCCCCCATCTGCTACTTCACGCCAGTCACAGGCAGTCTCTTTGTGAGCCACCAGCTTTCCTTAGTTTCCAGACAAGAAGATGCCAGAGCTAGCTTTGGAATCTCCACTCTTCAAGGAGAAGATGGCTCCCCCAACAATTTCCCTTTTAAAGTGGGAAGGAGGGAATAAGATGACCTCTCTCAAAAGTGGCAGTTGCCATCTTCAACTTGTTCTCTGAGAGAGGAAGGGACACAGATCAGCTATTCTTACACTCCAGAGCATTTCCTTTGGGATGAGTCTTGGGTAAGGTGGCACCTTTACTCTTAGTGATCTTGGTGGAAATAGAGAAAAAAGCACAGCTCAAACTATTGCCACAAGGAAATACTAGATATTCTGCTTCTTTGTACCAGGAACAGAGGCTTCAGAAGATGGCAAAAGGAAACACAGAGGAAGAGTAGAGATGGAGAAGAACAGGAGAAATACAATGCCCTCTCGAAGGGACTAAAGGGAGCTCAAATAAGAAAATATGGGTGTTTGAGAAATATTTGTTTCATTCTATTAAACTTTTAATTTCCTCCATCTCCACTAAAAAAAAACTCTGGCCAGAAACACCACTGAGTGACTTTATAGAAAAGTATTAATAGCATCAGGGAATGTGGTCTGAGAACAGTAATGTGCCAGTGTATAAGGGGGAATTTAGCAAAAAAAAAAAAAAATAATAATGAAAGAAAGCATTATTTATCTTAAATTCCTGTAAGTGCCAGCCTGGCCCAGGCACAATCTTTTAAGTGGCACACATACACATACAAACCCTGTTATTATCCAAAGCAAATAAATGTACTAACCCGATTTCTCACTGAAAGGAAATAATGGCATGAAACAAAGGAAAAGTAATAATGTCTAGAAATTGTGGTTAATAAAAGCACAAAGCTGGCCAACTTTTGCTCTTTAATTTGTTTATTAAAATTATTACAAGGCATATGCATTAGGTGGGCTGTAGGCATAAACAGTATTTTATCCACCATAGAAAATAAAAGCTTTAATCCACAGGCAATATTTCCTACCACTAGAACCAAGTCCACCCCATCAGGCAAGAAGGCCAAGGAAAAGATGATTTAAAGAAACTGAAATGTTGCCTGCCTCCTGCTTGAGGTGAGTGGGAGCATCAGGAGGTCTGGTACATTTTAGGACGTAGAAAGAGCTTGTGCAAGGCACTACGGTAGGGGTGACACAGAGCATGTGTGTGTGTGTGTCTGTGTGTCTGTGTGTGTGCTTAGTTGCTCAGTAGTGTCTGACTCTCTGTAAACCTTTGGACTGTAGCCTGCCAGGCCCCTCTGTCCAAGGGATTTTTCAAGCAACAGTACTGGAGTGGGTTGCCATGTCCTTCTCTAGGGGATCTTCCAAATCCAGGGATCAAACCCGCATCTCCTGGGTCTCCTGCATTACAGAGGGATTCTTCAGGGAATCAAAAGGCCAGTATGGCTGGAGTTCTGAGTGGGAGAGGGAAAAGGGCCAGGAAACGGGAGAGATATCAATGGTTTGGTCATTCTGGACTTTGGAGATCACATTCATTATGACTTGACTGATGACACCAGCTTTCAGCTCATTTTCTGAGCAGACATGATTGGTCAGCACACACAGAATCCAACACAGAATCAGATCTTTCCCAACTCACATTTCTAGATCCTCCCTCTTGTAGTTTTCTCTACTTATATCTTAAGTGATTCTAAAGCAATTCTCTGACAAAACAAAAGAAAACAAAACTCACTCCAACCCATTGGCCACAAAGTAGATTCTTTCAAAAGCACAAGTCTCTTTTAACCTTACCTGATAGTTAGGGATTAAAGGATACATGCTAAGTCCCTCAGTTGTGGCTGACTCTTTGCAACCCCATGGACTGTGGCCCACCAGGCTCCTTTGTCCATGGAATTCTCCAGGCCAGAATACTGGACTGGAGTGCCATTTCCTTCTGCAGGGGAATCTTCCCCACCCAAGAATCAAACCTGGGTCTCCCATATTGCAGGCAGATTCTTTACCAACTGAGCCACCAGGGAAGCCCAGGGAGGGGCTAAGGGCTACACCACAGCCAACCAGCTGTCCATCAAAGCTGTTTTCCTTTCATCCCTCGGTCACACTGGCCACTTTTCAAGTGCTCCACAGTCTCATACAACCAGTATGCAGACAGTGCATACACAGGACATTTCCAATAGAAAGTTCCACTGCATAGCATGAGGAAGAATAGAATCCCGGAGAGAGGGAATAAAGGGATTAAGACCCTAGGATCTGCAAAGAGGCAGATGTAGCTCCTGCTCCAGCTTTAGCACTATTAGCTGTGTAATGCTGGGCAAGCCTCAGTTTCATGGCCTTTTGAAATGGGCAGAGTAATGGCATCTTCCTTTCTTGTGCTTATTGTGAGAATGGTGGCTCAGATGGTAAAGAATCTTCCTGCAATGCAGGAGACCTGGGTTTGATCCCTGGGTCAGGAGATTCCCTGGAAAAGGAAATGGCAACCTACTCCAGTATTCTTGCCTGGAGAATTCCATGGACAGAGCAGCCTGAGAGGCTACATTCCATGGGGTCGCAAAGAGTCAGACAGGACTGAGCAACTAACACTTTCACTTTCACTCACTTCTCGTGCTTATTGTGTGGATGAAATGAACATAAGGCACTCAAACGAAGCCTGGCACGAAGTAATCACTGAATAGACACTAGCTATTATTACTCCTGTTCTATTTATTATCATTATTGTTAATGTTACTGTAGAGCCAGGGCGGAGCTGCCGAAGAGCTCACACCATCTCACAGATGGAGAAATTGAGGTACAGAGAAGGATTTTGGCATGAAGGCAGCAAAGCCAGGACCAGACTCTAACTCTCTCCATTCCCTACACGGTCATCTTTCCACTGGTCTGTGCTATAAAACAATTCCACAGCCCTTTTAGCTCTTCAACTCCAGGCTTTATCTATTGGATTTAAATATTCCATCTCTGACCAACCGTGAAACCATGGAAACTGAATGGCAAATTGAAAAGGCAGCAAACAAATTAGCTTGCAAAGCCCCACAAATGATATAATCGCTCCAGCATTTAAGCCGCAGATATTCTCTGCATTTCGGCCAAGGCCTTTCTCAATTGCTTTTGTAAACCTGCGCTTTGTGTGTTCCTCAGTCAGCATCAGCCCACACAATATTATAGCCAGAATCTACAACCATTCTCAGTCCCGTTGATTCAGAGCCAAACTCCAAGGGGTGAAACTTCCACTGAAGGTAGAGGGTGGGGTACCTGTACGCTCCCATTCTCTGCAGAAAGGCCAAACTGCATGAATGGATTTCCAGTTCTGCTGTCTCCTTCCTATCAGAAGCTCCAAGAATAAGCAAACAGAAGGGGTGTCCTGTGGGTGGAGAAAGAGAATTGTTTGGAGTGGACCAGAGGGGAAATTATAATGAATAGTAACCAGCCAGAAGCATGAGAGGCATCTGTGGTAGACTGCAACAATGGCTCAATTCCTCACCCTTCATGGTATCCACACATTTTGGATGACAGCACTCCCCATACACTAAAGCACAATTCCATGGCCCTGCAGGACATTTTTTGGTCAAAAATGAATATTAACAAATGTTATGCAGAGTCTTGAATTGCTCTTATATGATTTCTGCTTTTTGTGCCTCTGCTATGACCATGAGGAGACCATACCTGCTCACCCAGGAGGAAAAAGAAGAGCATCCATTGCATCTGAGCTGTCTCAGCTTAGCTAATCCAGATCAGTTTAGGTTCAAACAGAGCACCCATTACTCCCTCCCCTGAAGATCCACAAAAGCATGAGCAAGTCCATCTAATATCAACAGGGAACCCTTCTTAGGCCAGTCAATGAATAACAAATCACAGAGGCCTGAGCTGTAATAATAAATGAGTGTTGTCCTAAGCCATGAATGAATATGACGGCTATTCTCTCACCTACACTCTTGCTTGCCTCCAGTCCAGTTTCCACACACTTTCCCCAAAGCAAAGTTGGATTATATCTCCCTAGACAGGACGGGGGAGCCTGGTGGGCTGCCATCTATGGGGTCGCACAGAGTCGGACACAACTGAAGTGACTTAGCAGCAGCAGCAGCAGCAGCAGCAGCAGCAGACATATTATAGGAATAAATTATCTGAGAATAAAATCCAACCACTATCCCTAAAGATCCAGCCTCTGTTGACCTCTCCTAGTTCTGCTCATGTCACTCTCCCTGAAGTCAGACCAATCTTCTCTGTTTCTGGAACACACCAAGCTCTCTCCCACCTTGAGGCCTTCGTATATGCTGTTCCTTCTCCTGGAATGGCTTTCTCCCTGCTGTCAGCAGGGCTGACTCTCTTTCTGGGGTGTGTGTGTGTGTGTGTGTGTGTCTGCTAAGTCACCTTTGTCATATCCTACTCTGTTACTTTGTTACTTTAGCCCTCCAGGCTCCTCTATGTTCATGGGATTCTCTAGGCAAGAATACTGGAGTGGATTGCCACATCCTCCTCCAGGGAATCTTTCCCACCCAGGGATCGAACTGACATCTGTGTCTCCTGCATCGGCAGGCAGGTTCTTTATCACTAGCGCAACCTGGGAGGCCCTCTCTTCTTGAACTATTTCCCTGCCCGTTGTCCTAAAGGAAGCCTTCTTCTGTTTTGTCCATGTCCAAGTCGCTGTATCTTTCTGCTTTGTAATTATTGGAGCTGGATGTTGTTTTATTTATTTGTCTGCTTACTTTATTGATTTACTCAAATATTATTTATTGAATTACTATTATGTGCCAGGCTTTGTTCTAGGTGCTTTGGAGAAAGCTGTGAAGCAGACAGACCAGGTCCTCACCCTCATTAAGGTTTCCTTCTAATGAGGGAGACTGACAATGAACAGGTAATAAACTGTCCTCACACATCCTATCTTCCCTGGTCAACAGACTAACCACGGGAGACTACCTAGACTTCAATCACTGACTTCTTGTGATTGACTGTGAGTTATGTAGTGGGAGACATATGACCCCAGAAGTTCCAGGTCAATCTCTTCTCTGCACCATCCAGTGTTATCCTTATGCCCTTTCTGCAGAGGCCTCCTCTCAATCCCCTCCCCCTCAACTAACCTGAAGTTATCCCCCTTCATGGTTATTTACCCCAACTGCACAGGGCTTTTCTCATTACTATTTGAATGGGCCCCAAGGCCCAACCCACTGAACTGTGGGAGATGAGTCCATTCCAGCTACCATTATACCCTCTGCCCCATCTTACCAGCTCCCTACCTGTGTTCAGGGCTCACCTCACCTTGTGCTCATCAGAAAGCAGACTTCTGCTGGGTTCAAATTCCCTCTTATTTTTTGTCTATTTCTTCACACGGTCATGATGATTTATACCAGTTCCCATGGAGTCACTAACTTCCCACATTATATTTCTTCTTGCAAAACTTGCTAACATTCTGTTCTCCGATGCCATAAATTTACCTTCTGGTAAATACTACTGCACTCAAGACAGATAATGTAATTTTCTATCGTGATAAGTGAGATGGAGAAAATGGAGCAGGGGAGAAAATACAGCTGAGTGAGTTGGGTGGATGCTGTGGCACACGCTCAAGAAGTGTTTGTGGATTAATAAGCTGACAAAATTATGAATTTGCTATGAATAAATTGAGGGACCTGCAGCTTTTCTCCTCTGCAGATCAAGCTTCTCCTACTCCTCCCTTTTCTCTCTTTTCTTGGGAGTTGAATTGAATGAACTGAGTGACTCTTCCTCCAGATTTGGTCCAGGTTGAGATCCAAACTATTAAAGACTAAGCTGTTGTCATGCAATAAAGAAGCCCGAAATTGTAGCCAATTAAATAAAATAGCAACTTACTTCTTTCTCACCTAACAATCAAAGATGAGTGGTCCAAGCCACAGGGGCAGCTGTACTCCACAAAGTCATACAGAAGCCAGGGTTCCTCCCACGTTCTTGCCACAGCAGCACCTAGTATGTGGCCTCCACCTCCACGATCATAGCTGGATCACTGCCAGTGCTTTGCTTCACAGGAAGTAAGCTCTTTCTTGTTAAAGAAATGACAGGGAGGTTACACATTCCACGGATACAAAATTAATCAGATGACTACAGCTGGGATCAAGGAAGTCTGGGAAATCCTGTCAATAGCTGGGTGGCTATGTGCCCAGATAAAAGTTCAATTCAGTTCAGTCACTCAGTCGTGTCCGACTCTTTGCAACCCCATGAATTGCAGCACGCCAGGCCTCCCTGTCCAGCACCAACTCCCAGAGTTCACCCCAAAGTTAGGGGTGCGTTATTTTTAACAAAAGTAAGGGGAGCATGGATACTGAGGAACAGTGACAACCTTAGCCACACCCTCACCTTTCTGAGGACCAAACTCCAGCAAAGCAGTTTTGATTCTATTCGTCCTTGTCTGTTAAATGACTGGTTGCTTCTTCAGATATCAAACTCCTGTTGTTGTTTAGTAGCTAAGTCATATCTGACTCTTTTGTGACTCTGTGGACTGTAGCCCGCCAGGTTCCTCTGTCCATGGGATTTTCCAGGCAAGAATACTGGACTGGGTTACCATTTACTTCTCTGGAGGATCTTCCTGAGGTTGACCCAGGGATCCAACCCACATCTCCTCCATTGGCAGGTGGATTCTTTACCACTGAGCAACCAGGGACTCCTGCTGCTGCTGTTAAGTCAGTCGTGTCCGACTCTGTGTGACCCCATAGACGGCAGCCCACCAGGCTCCCCTGTCCCTGGGATTCTCCAGGCAAGAACACTGGAGTGGGCTGCCATTTCCTTCTCTGCCAGGGACTGCTACTCTTCCAATAAAGTTCAACTCAAATGATCCCATCATCGTTCATGCATTCAGAGCCATTTGTGCTGAGGGCTGTAGAGTGAGTGCTGGGCCCCTTCCCTTTGAAGAGTTCACCATAAGCTTCTACAGGTAAAGGCAACAAGCTGAGCAAGCATGTGCTAGAAGCAGATGCTGGGAAAGTCAACCCACTGGACAAGTTGGGACAAAAGACATTTTCATACAAGTAAGTAGACTCAAATCCTGGGTTGCTGTGGTTTATCAGAATGTCTGCCCTGCTCTGCAAAATCTCATTAATGTTAAACAGTACTTCTCCCCCCAAAATGGATCTCTTCTCCTATATTTTTTTAAAGTTTATTGAGCAAGTATTATGCATCATACCCCATGTATAAGTATACTTCTGCCTCACTATAAAAGGGAAAATGAGAATGATTTTATAGACTGAAGAACCAAGGAAATTGCCCAAGTCTGCACAGTCAGCAAATGGCAAAGCTTGGACTCAGACCCAGATCCATCTGGTTCTGATTCATGTCCTTTCCCACTAAAACAAGTCTGTCAACCCAGAAATTGTGCTTAATGAGCTCAGGAAACCAGTTTCTTTATTCAACTCTGCAGAATTCAAATAAGGTAGTTCTACCATATTTCACAAAAATATGTATATTATATTGATTGTCTCATACTTGAGCTTGTTTCCCATAATCTTTCCCTAAAATATCATACATTTTCTGGTCTGTGTGGTCAAAAGACAAATGAACAAAGAGAAACATGCTTTCCTAGAAACACCCCCCCCCAAAAAAAGATGATATTATTAAGATTCTTTACATATTATTTTTTAATTGAAGTACAGGTAATTTACAATATTATGTTAGTTTCAGGTGTCAGGATTCTTTATATATTTTTTAGGTTTAATGACCAGCATACACATAATAGAGTCAGATTTTAATCTGATCATGTGATCAGCAACATCACTTCTAGTTTGATTTCTAGACAAAAACACACCTGCGAGTCCCAGCATTCCACACAGAAGTATATGTTTGCAACTATGCCAACTCCTGAATAAACTGGAAAGTTTAAAGAATTCTGGGTTCAAATTCCAGCTCAACTGTGGCAAGTGAAAAACAAATTTGGACTTAGGATGGGAAAGATTTTATTTGAAAAGACTATTGCAGTAGGAAAAATGCTTTGACTTCAGGATCTTCAAGCACCTCAAAATTCAAAAGAAAAAAGCCTTTTC
This sequence comes from Oryx dammah, assembly GCF_014754425.2. Lineage (NCBI taxonomy): Eukaryota > Metazoa > Chordata > Mammalia > Artiodactyla > Bovidae > Oryx > Oryx dammah. The sequence continues at coordinate 45,094,815 of NW_024070213.1, read as the reverse complement.
TTTTGTGAGGGCTTTGCAGTGCTACATATTGGTATGGACTTTGGGGAAGGCTGACAAGCATAACAGGGTTTCTCTCTGTGGCCAGTTTTTTGAAAAGTTGTCTTGCATCTTGTTGTTGCTGTGTTAGTTGTTCAGTCATGTCCAACTCTTTGCAGCTCCATGGACTGTAGCCCACCAGGCTCCTCTGTCCATGGAATTCTCCAAGCAAGAATACTGGAGTAGGTTGCCATCCCCTTCTCCAGGGGATCTTCCTGACTCAGGGATGGAACCTAGGTCTCCTGCACTGGCAGGCAGATTCCTTACCATCTGAGCCACCAGAGAAGCCCAAATTCTGCACCTTGGTTCCTGCTTAAACTTGGAGACCAGCCAAAATTTCAGAGCTTGTATGAAAGAGTTAAGCTTGACTAAAGTTTGGTCAAGCCAAACCTATGGATTATTGGGAGCACTTTTGGTCACCCACTTCTAAGCTGTGTGACCTTAGCTAAGTCACTTTACTCCTCTTAGAATTGGGTTCCTTTTTTTTTTTTTTTTTTCAAAATGTGGACGGTATCTGATCCCTACCTCATAGCATAATGAGAATTAGATGAAACGTGTTGCATGGGACCTTGGATCTCTATTCCTCCCACCTCCAAGGCACAGAAGGGTCCCCAGTAATGTGTTTAGTCCCTGACACTTAAGCTGCTATCCTGATACACCCCCACCAAGAGGACTGTAAGAGGCAAACTGCCTTGATGTTGGCAAAGTGCTTCTGAAGCTGCAACCTGAAAGAGAGCCTGTTCCCATTCCTCTTGTGCTCTAGGACCCTTCAGTTCCCTGCAATGACAACATCCCCAGTGCAGGCTTGGTAAATGCATCTCAACCTCAAAGAAAATGGATTAGAAAGTTCAGTCAAAAAGGAAATTCTCCTTTCTGTTGTTTTCTCACTCAATTGATTAGGGAAAGTAAATACTTTTTATCAGCCAGGACATTCTTCAGATATATTTTAGACCCTGATGCCAGAACAGAGCAAAATGCTCAAGATCTGGAAAGCTCCCAGGCAGCCTTCCATTCTTAGGATAAAATCTAGAATCTGAAGGAAAAGGAACTAGGTGGCCTGAACCCACCTTTGTCCCCTTGCCCAGCAGAGGGTCCAGCAGATGGTAGGTGGTGAAGAATTGCTTGTCCTACTGGCCTGTGGACAGCTATTACCCCAGGCTCTTTACTTGAGCTGTCTTACAGACTCTAATTCCAAGACCTCATCCTGAACTCTGGAGCTCTCCACCACCCAGTCCTGCTTCATGTCACTTCTTTCTCTTCCATTTATCCTTCTGTCCCCTCAAACTATGTCAGCCACCTGCCCGTGCTGTTCCTGCATCGGGGTGGGGGGATCCTCCCTCAGCTGCTGCACTGGCTGCCCCCTTGACCTGAAATCAGCTCCTGTCCTCACTTAACTTGGGTCTCTGCTCAAATCCCAGCTTCCCAGAAGAGCTCCTCAACGCCCACTCCAAGCAAACAGTAACACTGTGTCCCTGCATCCTCTTGCCATAATGCCTTTTTGAATTTATTACCCCTTGAAATGATTTTTTTTTTGCTTTGTTTTCAAGGTTCTTATCATGGCCTGTAGAATGTAAGCTCCACTGTGTCCATGACTTGGTCTTTACCACTGGCTCCCCATTGCCCAGAAAAGCCTCTGGCACATAATGAATGCTTGATAAATGCAGAGCTATTATCTCACTTAATCCAGCCCAGGAAGTCGGTAACATGGTCCCCATTTGGCAGATAAGGAAATGGAGGCTGAGAAATGAAGTCAGTGGTCCAGGGTTGCACCGCTAGGAAAAGGCAGCCCTGGCTTTGAACCCACATCCATCACCTTCCTCTTCCCCCTGCTGTCTCCTTGGAAATAATGCTATTAGAGATGACTGAGTCACCCACACTGCCTAGAGGACAAGAGCTCAGCCTAAACCCTGCAGTGTGGATGGGGCCATGAACTCCAGCTCATCGGGGTGCTGGCCATTTACATAACCCAAGCTACTCCTTCAGGATCTGTTATCAGAAGGCTCCTTTGGTAAGTTCAAGTGTATTGAGATCATCTATCACCCTTTCTGAATAATTACTATTAAGAGAAGAAACACAAGATATCCACCTTAAAACTATTTTAAAGCAACAGTCAGTGGGAGCAGCAATCTGCATGTTACCTAATCTTCCCTAAACATCAACTCCAATACCCAAATAGACTTCTAAGTGGGCGGTCTCCACTAAAAGTCCAGGTGTAGGTGAGATGGGACTTCCCTGATGGCTCAGTTGGTAAAGAATCCTGGGTCGGGAAGCTCCACTGGAGAAGGGATAGGCTACCCCTATACAGTCCATGGGGTCACAAAGAGTTGGACATGACTGAGCGATTTTCACAATGACAATGGCAATGTAGGTGAGTCTTTGGCTGTGCCAGGCCCTGGCTAGACCCCTCAAGCCCCAAGAAGGCTGTGTGGAACCTGCCAAAGAACTTAGCTTTTGAGCCAAATGAAAAAAAAAACAGCCTTCCCTCCCACTTACCACCTGCAGACTTAATAGGGGACAGGGACTTGCCAGGTGACACGGTGGTAAAGAGCCCACCTGCCAATGCATTAGACACAAGAGACACAGGTTTGATCCTTGGATAGGGAAGATCTCCTGGAGTAGGAAATGACAGCCCACTCCAGTATTCTTGCCCGGAAAATTTCATGGAGAGAGGAGCCTGGCAGTTTACAAAGAGTTCAACACGACTGAGCAGATACACACAACCTCTCTGAGCTTCACTTTCAACTTTTCCAAAATGGGAGCTAAGAGACACACAGTGGTACTGATATCCACGGGTTACTGTGAAGAATAAGCAGTAGACTACATACAAAATTCTTGTCACATTTCCTGGCACATAGTAAGTGTTTAATAAATGATGGTTGACATATTTCTCTTCAATGTATCTGTTTCCCTGAAACAAGCTGCCTCAGAAGTAGAGCTTTTATTAACTTTTTAATAAAGAAGATATGCATTTACAAGACCAAAGTCATTCTTTGAAAAACCATTCATTGATCACCTGGCTTGTGCTCAATTCTCAGAGAGACAGAGATGAATAAGACATGAACCTCCAAGAATAAGTCCCTGGTGACTGTGTCTATGCAGGTAATATTGCATTTTGCCTTCTAAATTAAGTTTGTTTGTCCATGCTTAATTAGCATCAGTTCTTCTGTGTGCTTAGCAGTTGGCTCAATGGATTGTTAAGATTGTGGATAACAATGGGGATTGTATTTGGAGATGGGGCCTTTAGAAGGTAAGTAAGGTTAAATGAGGTCATAAGAGTGGGTCCCTGATCCAGTATGATTAGTGCTCTTTTAAGAAAAGACACCAGACCTTGCTCCTCAGGCTTTCTCCCTCTCTTTCTCCCTCTCTTTCTCTCTCTCTCTCTCCTTCTCCACCCCCAACCCCACATTCTCTGCCTAGGGTATTCAGTGGAAAATCCATGTGAACCTAAAGTGACCATCTGCAAGCCAAGAAAAGATGGAACACCAGGGACAGAATCAGCCACCATCTTAATCTTGGACTTCCAGCCTTTAAGTACTGTGAGAAAATAAATTTCTGTGGTTTAAGCCCCCCAGTCTATGGTATTTCATTATGGCAACCCCAGTCCCCTAAGACACAGCTCCACGCTATGCTTCCTGTCTTGCTGCCCAGACTTTCCCAGCAGTGCTTCTTGCCTCTGTCTCTCCCAGACTCTCCTCCTCTGGACACACCCGTGTTCACTCCAGCCCCAACAAATGCAAAGCAGACAGCTTCAGAATTCAAAACAGCCTGCAGGCTGCAGCCTCTTATTTTAATGATCCTAATTTATCTCCAGCATTATCAATAATAAATCAAACTAAGTGGAGCTAAAGCAACTTTCCCCGTGGCTGTGTCATGTTCTGTTGGAAAAGACGACCCCCTTCAAAAGGCTGTGCTGATCAGCCTCAGTCTGCCACTGGGGAGCAGGTTTCTCAGAAAGCACTCGGTGTGGCTTTCCTCCATGGAGAAAGATGTTTTCTATTTGCGCCTAGAGTTCACTGCACACCTGCCATGGGCCATTGTTAGCCCCAGGAACATCACATTACCTCATTTTATGTAAGCCTAAGGAATACGAATGAGTAAGGTCCCATTTTGCTGATAGGGAAACTGAGGCACAAAGGAGTTCAGTGACTGTGAACCCAGACTTCCCCAGTCCTACATCCCCTCTCATGAAGAAGTTGATCTGGTCTGTAGTTGGCAGCCTGGTGTCCTGGCAACAAGTCAGGTTTTGGAGTTAGAATTCTGAGCCCCCTCCTCTACTTCTAATGATGAGTCAGTGCTCAGGGAAGTTACTGAATCCTGCTGAGCTGCCTTCTCATCTTGGGAAGGGGCAGCTTATAAAACCTACAGGGCCACCAGCTACCCAAGGGGTTCTCTTGGTAGATGTACTCCAGAGTGGTACTGCAGAAAGGACCATGCACAAGGAACACAGGAACAGCGCCCCCCAGAGACAAATCATGGGATGAATATGTTCCTCACCAGGTAGTAGGGAGATTTTGAATTAACAGCTGCAAAGCTCATAGCAAAGTTATCAATCACGTAGTCGATAATCACAATTATTATCATTTATCTGTTAGGATGTTTCTTTTGATATTCATGAGCTGAACTTGAGGTGGAATAAGAATGGCATTGTTTGTACTGCCTCTTGCTCAGGCAGTTGAATAATTGTAAATAATGGTCAACAGGGTAGAATGCTCTTGAAACCACAGGAACTCGAACACACATCCTGCAGCTTGAAGACCTCATTTTGAAAACGAGGAAGACGCAAAAAAGAGGCTGCAGACTCAGTGGAGGTCACACAACATCACCCTGTAGCAAGATCAGGGTGAGAAGCCCGGTATCTCAATGCCCAGAACCGGTTCATCCCTCAAATTCCTTCCCAGCAGAATAACAGGCTGGCCTGTTGCATCATGCTCCATTCTTAAATTTGGGGGCAACCTGGTACTCAGTAAAAACTAACTGATGGGACGGTGCCCCAAATCATCCATATTCTAGGTTCTAAAGGAGTTATCTAAACCAGAGTCTGTTCCAAGGAAGAAGATCCCAGCCATCTCTTCATGTATCCATAGCCCCCACATGGGACCCCTCATCTGGCTGCCCTGTCTGAACCTTCTGAAGTGGTGACAAAGGTCCGTGTTTGCTGGACAACCCAGGGCCACCCTGGGTCTGCTTCATTTCCATCTCTCCCTTTTACTGTTTCCCGTTATCACACAAACATATCAGAAAGGAAAAATGGTCCACTTCTGCACGTCAGCTAAGCGCAGGCTTGGCAACTGGTGGGTTTGCAGCAAAGGCAGCTGCTGAGATTGCTGGCTTCCATGGGGCACAGTACTGCAGGATGCCTCTCGGACAAAGAAATAGTCTGGGACCCACTGTGAGAAGCAGCCCTATTTCCACAAATATTTGAGTTTAGGAGTCAAAGAGATTTCACAGCAGTGTGATGGGGGCAGCAGTAAAGGTCCCAGCCTCAGACACTGCATCCTCCTCCCTGCATCACTTGCCAAACTGAGGCCTAAATTCGACCACTCATCCCCCTCATTTTGTGTAACAGAAAACACTTAGACATTAAAATGTATAGTCTGTGTAACAAAGCCAGCATAATCAGAGTTAAAAGGCTATAGACTGGGAGATATTTGCAAAACACGTGACTGACAAAGTCTAGTGTCCAGAATATGTAAAGAATTTCTACGAGTCAATAACTCAGAACAATGATGAATGAAGACCATCAAAAGACAATTCAGAGATGATTTCACCTAAAATGGCCAATAAATGTTTGACAAGGAGATTAGCCTCACTAGAAGCCAGGAACAGGTAAATAACAAGCAATTGTATCAACTTACCCCTACCGGGCAGGCAAGGATCATTACAGGGAGGAGCATAAATTGGTGCCATCATTTTGATGGAAAATATAGTAACACTTAGTCAATACGAAGATGCACATACCCTAAGACCCAGACATTCCACATCCCAGATCTCAGAAAAATCTCACATATGTGCACAAAAGATATGCCCAAGGGGGTTCACTGTAGCCTTGCTTGTAACAGCAAAAAAATTAGAAATTACCTAGATATTCACTTAAAGGGGAAAATGTAAATGATTTATGGTATAATTATACAATGGGATTGTCTACCAATCTTAAAATGAGTGAATTAAATTTGCATGTGTCATCATGAATAAAATATAATGTTGATATAAAAAAGCAAATTGTAGAAGGTTAGATATTCAGTTTATGTAAAATTATAAAACCCCAGAAGAATACTGGGTACATGCACAAAAGCATAAAATCATGGCCCTGAAGACTACACACCAACATTAGAACAGGGTCACCTCTTGGAAAGTAGTGAGGGAGCAGGGACTGGAAGAACTGGGAGCCTCCAACATTATCTTTTTTTTTTTAACATGAACCATTTTTAAAGACTTTATTGAATTTGTTACAATATTGATTGTGTTTTATGTTTTGATTTTTGGCCACAAGACATGTGGGATCTTAATTCCCTGACCAGGGATCGAATCCTCACTCTCTGCATTGGGAGGTGAAGTCTTAACCACTGGCCCACCAGGGAAGTCTATTCAACAGTATTAAAGCATCTTATTTCTTAGGAAGAGAAAGAATTTAGGGATATAAGGCAAAATGCCAACATTCATCAAACTTGGTTCTGGCTACATAGAATTACATGTTTGTAATTTTAGTCTCAATGCTTTTCATTCATTCTTTCATTCTACAAGTACTTATTGAGCATCTGCTGTATACCAGGCACTGTCCTAGACACTGGGGCCATAGCTGTGAACGAGACTGAAGCCTGGGGCATCTGGAGCTGATACTAGTCAAATGGGTGGTCAACAAATACATGAGGGAGATATATTACATTGTGAGATGCTGATACAATTATGGAAGAAAAAATAAAGCAAGGAAGGGCAATATGAGGTGTAGAGATGTCTGGAAAAGAGGGCAGAGGTTATAAAGTAGGAAGCCAGGAAGGACTTGGATGAAAGGGAGATATAAGGGTCAAAATCAGCAGGAAGAAGAGAGCCATGGAAGAGAGGAAAAGTGAGAGAGTTCCTGGCAGGGTCCTGAGTGGAGGAGGAGGCGGGAGATGAGGTCCAAAAGGTTAAGGGGCAAAGTAGGGGTATCATGTGACTTTTAAGTGGTTCATAGTTTTTACAGAGAAGGAAGAGGGGGATGGAAAGAGAGAGGACTTTCCAAATCATATCTGGTTGAATTTCAAGAAAACTATGATTAGGAAACACAAATGTTAAAAGGGATAAATTGAGAGGCTGAAATTGACATGTACACAGTGCTGCTAAGTCGCTTCAGTCGTGTCCGACTCTGTGAGAACCCATAGACAGCAGCCCACCAGACTCCCTCGTCCCTGGGATTCTCCAGGCAAGAGTGCTGGAGTGGGTTGCCATTGCCTTCTCCAATGCATGAAAGTGAAAAAAGAAAGTGAAGTCGCTCAGTCGTGTCCGACTCTTAGCCACCCCATGGACCGCAGCCTACCGGGCTCCTCTGTCCATGAAATTTTCCAGGCAAGAGTACTGGAGTGGGGTGCCATTGCCTTCTCCATGTACACACTACTATGTATAAAATAGACAACTAATAAAAACCCACTGTATAGCACAGGGAGCTCTTCTCAGTACTCTGTAATGACCTATATGGGAAAAGACTCTTAAAGAGAATAGATGTACATATATGCATAACTGAGTCACTTTGCTGTAAAGCGGTGTGCACAACACTGTAAATCAAGTATACTCCAATAAAATTTCTTTTTTAATGATGAACTCTTCAAAGCTTTGATGTGCCACTGAGCATACTGAAGATTCAAGAGGGGAAGAGAGCAGAAGGAGTTTTAAAATATCCATGTGCCTGGGGGCACCCAGACCACTTACATCACAATGTCTGGAGCAGGGGTCAAGCACAGACCCCTTGGTGATCCCAGGGCTCCTCAAAGTTGGGGAACCATAGAGACAGTATGCAGGGTGTCCCTAACCTACTTGACTATGGAGCCTTCTTGTTTTTATTTTTCACAGGTCAAATCATGAGACTAAATTTCCCCCTCAGAACATCAGTTTGTGAAACGTGACTCAGTTGTTTTGTTTTTGCTTTTTATTTAAAAAGCGTTTTTTAAAGCAATATATTCCCAGTCATTAAACAAAATACAGATAAAGTCCTTAAAATAGTGCCTAGGGGACTTCCTTGGTGGTCCAATGACTAAGATTTCTCACTCACAGTGCAGGGGGCCCCAGGTTCAATCCCTGGTTAGGGAACGAGACCCCACATGCTGCAACTAAGAGTTTAAATGCCACAACTAAGCATGCCACAGTGAAGATCGAAGACCCCACATGCCCTAACTTAGACCAAATGCAGCCACATAAACACGTATTTTTAAAAACCAGTGTCTGGCACATCATTAAGAGCTCAATAGATCAAGGTTACTGTTATTATCGCTCTTGATGTTTTACCTTAGCATGAAGAAGTTTATCAGCTCCGTTCCTGAGAATATGTCTTAATTAGGACATCAAAACATTTGTCAGGAACATTTAACACAGTCTTGTAATATGCCAGAAATTTTATATGTTTGCAAGTCAAAATGCCCTGATGTTAACAGTGAGGAAATAAAGGCTCAGAAAGGTAAAGCAACCAGCCAAAGGTCATGAGGCTAGAAGTGGCCAAACCAAGGCAATGGGCATGGTTCTCATCCAGCTACTAAAATCCAACCAGACTTTATAAGATATTTGTTTTTCTCTAATATGTAAATGCCATTTTGAATTTGATTCTTGTGTAAAAGAACACAGAAATGAGAGAACTGGATGCTTTTCTGGGCTCCTCTGTAGAACCAATTTCTCCCCTCTCTCGGATTCCGCAAGCCTTTGTACATCCTCCGTGATAGGTCTTCCCACATCGCCCTACAGCTGGAGCCAGGATTCAGGTTAAGATCAGAGAATGAGGCAGCTCCCCTAGACACATCCAAGGGCTCCAGCGCTGGGCTGTCCTGTGTGTGCGGACTGCGATGCACAGGCTGTGGATCTTCTGGGACCCACCCTAGGGAAAGGGGTGAGATGACATGGAGGCAGTGCATCTCGGGGCTTCAGAGGGGGAGCCTGGAGGCAGACCACCAAGGTTCCAGTCCAGGGTCCAGTCCATGGCCCTTGGTTGCTGTGTAATCATGGGGGAATTTCTGGACCTTTCTGTGCCTCCATTTTCTTACCTGTAAAACAGGTAATTTTAAAAAAATCAAAGGTAATAACAATACCTTCTGCACAGTGTAGAAGATGAAATGCTTTCACATATGCAAAATTCCTAGAAGGATGCTCAGCATACAGTAAGCACTAAATAAATCCTAGCTATTAGTGTCATGTTATAATTAAAAGCTGACCCACTTAACTCCATAAAGACAGAACACAGATTCCTGGTTACCACTAACCAGTTGGAGAGGTTGACGAAAATGTTTTGGAACTGGATACAGATGGTGATCATGCAACATTGTGAATACATTAACTGTCACGGAAATGTTCGCTACTAAAAGGCTAAGTTTGTGTTATGTGAATTTCACCTCAATTTTAAAGAAAATCTAACCAACCTATACTCCCATCCCAGTTCACCATGTGGTAACCAAATTTGTATTTCCTCACCTGTCAAAAGTAATGATAATAATATTTTGAGCATAGGTCACATGTTAGATTTAAATTAGGTGATTATGTAAATTACTCCCTGCATATAAACCACATGGCATATAATAAATGCTGAAGAAATAACACTGATTGTTCTTTAAGGCTCAAAGTAGCAAGCACTTTAGAAGTTACCCTTTTCATAGGATGGATTGACCCCTTATTATCAAACTGTCAAGTACTCATAGATTTAAGTACTATACATTTAAGTACAGAACATTCCCCAAGATCAACCTTCTGAGATTCATCTGGGAAATCCATTCTCTGTAAGTCAAAAATTCTCACTTTAGCTCTTTTGGAATAAATATTAAATTACTTAGCAAATATTTGAGATAAGTCTGTTGATTACAATCAAACATATTAGTAAATAAGAGATTTCTATCCACTTTTATTTAAATACCAGTAAACAGCTTCTACTCCCATACTAAATGTTGTTGCTCCAACAAGTAACTTTAATGGAAGCCATTGGCAGAAAGGATCCAGTTCTGTTTGGAAAGCAGTCACCCAGGAATTCCTGTAACACCTGTTCTGGCCTACAGGTAGGGAACGGCATTCATGAAAGGTATAAATGTCTACACTGCCCTTCTATACTCTGGTCAAATTGCAACAGAAGGAGGGGAAGAAAAAACATTCAGAGAGATTCATAAGATATAAATCATAAGACCAAAGGAAAAAGAAATACAAATGGAAGAACAGGTGTGCTGTTTCCAAATTAATCTGAGTTGAGCCCAAATCCCAAACATCTCATTTGGTACTGGCTATCCAAACAGATGTCTTAGCCTTCAGGAAAATTACTAAAAATGGAAGTGTGAATCCTCACTTGGCTTCTCCTTTGCCCAAACCTGCAGCTACATTGATGGTTGCAGCATTAAATTACCAGCAACAGGAGCATCATGGTAAAGTAGAATGCCAGGACATGTCATGCACCTTTTCTTGTTCATCTACTACACAGATGAAAACATCCTCAGAAACCCTGAGTCTGAGGAGCCAGATCCCTGACCCAAAGAGCCTGTGAAATTGTAAACGCTTGCTGGCTGTTTGTTTGTTTTGTTTTGGCTGTGATAGGTCTTCTTTGCTGCTCATAGGCTTTCTCTAGTTGAGGCAAGTGGGTGGCTTACTCTCTAGTTGCAGTGTGAGGGTTTCTCCTTGCAGTGGCTTATCTTGTTTCTGAGCACGCGGGCATTAAAGTTGCAGCACGCAGGCTGGGTAGTTGCAGCACACAGGCTTAATTGCTCCATGGCATGTAGGAATGGAACAGTGTCCCCTGCATTAGCAGGCAGATTCCTATCCACTGTACCACCAAGGAAGTCCATGTTGCTGTTTTAAGCTGCTAAGTTTAGGGGTAATTTGTTATACAGCCAGTGATAACTGATACATTATATGATGCCATTTTTATAGATGAGTAAGCTAGAGCTTAGAGAGGTTGGCAAACCTGCCCGCATCGCACAGCTGACTCCAGAGACCAAGTTTATACTACAGGCTGCCTGTTGCTTACTGAGACGTGAATTTTATTTCTCCTTCCCTTCAGCAGCCCCTGTGCCACTCTCCCTCACTTAATGCCCTTCAAGCACTTGGCTCTATTGCTCCTTCTGGGGTCATTCTTTCTCTGCCCCTTGTCCTCTCTTTGTTTGTTTGCTTGCTTTTTTATTCAGTGAGGTCTTCCTCTCAACCTCTTTCTTCTCTCATCCCTTCTTCCCCTTCCTTCCTTTTTCCACAGTCCTAGAACTTGAAGGAAAGGGTTTACAGGTAAGACAACCTCCATTAAGGCTTTCAGTAGCTGATATCAAAAACATTAACTTAGAATGAATGACACCCAAATTGTATCTTAGAAATAAACTAGTCAAACACTCCCATCTCTGCAGTTCATCTGGAGGAAAATTCTTGCTACTTGATGGTATAGAACATAGTAGTCATTTTCTTATTTATTACTATTTGTTTCCAATATATGTAAGCTCCAAGAAGGCAAAGACCTGGACTTTTTCACCACTCTTCCCCAGGTCAAAATAGGACTTACCCCACCATTGGCAAGCAAGAATTATTTTCCAAGTGAATGAATATTAAATGAGGAAGAGGAGGATAGAGAAAGATGGAGAACAGGGCTGCAATTTAACAAATACCTTCTTCAGGCCATTTATCAAAATTATCACTCATAATGATCACAACCACTTTATACCATTCCCCAAGCTATAGACAAAAAAAATAAAACTACTGAGGATCAGAGAAGTAAGTTGATTTTCCTAAAGTAGCACAGATAGTAAGTGAGAAAACAAAGATTTGAACCCAGGCCTCCCTGGCTTCCCTGGTAGCTCAGTGGTAAAGAATCCACCCACAATGCGAGAGACATGGCTTCTGTCCCTGGGTTAGGAAGACCCTCTGGAGGAGAAAATGGCAACCCACTCCAGTATTCTTGCCTGGGAAATCCCATGGACAGAGAAGCCTGGCAGGTTACAGTCCATAGGGTTGCAAAAGAGTCAGACACAACTTAGCAACTAAACAACAACTCCCTGGCTTCAGAGCCTGTTCCTTTTGTTCTGTATCCCACTGCTATCATCCTATAGGTTTCTAGAATGGCACCTCATATCCCCAGACTAGAATCTGTATCTCTTATGACCTGGCTTCTCAGAAACCAGCCTAAGCAAGTAGAAATCTCATCTTGGCCCTCACACAACACCTTTAGAGACACAGATCAGAGATGTGTAACCCTTAGCAGCACCCCTTGCTGGTAAAAAACAAGTAAATCTAGATGAGAGAAGAGCTGGGAATCTGGCTTTCCTAATTACTAATTGAATGACTGAGCAAATCATCTAATATTTCCGTGCCTCAGTTTCCTCACATGAAAAACAGGGATATGCATACAGTTAACCTCATAGGGTTGCTATGAGAATGAAATGAGTTAATGCATGAGATGCCCAAAAGTCCAACACATAGCAAGAGCTCAATAAAGCTAAGCTGAAAGAATCATTATAGTTTATCTTTAAATACCAGCTTCCCAATCTGGTTGAGATGAAATGTAAGTGATTGGCCCAGATTATACAACAAAGTCAGGAGTGAGGAAACTCCAACCTTCACCCTATTCTGTCCACCCTACCCCAGATCCCAAACGTCTTCCCCAACAGGTCTTGCCCACTTCCCTGGATGTCCAGTGGCAAAGAATCCACCTTGCAATGCAGGAGACATGGGTTTGACCCTTGGCTGGAGAACCAAAATCCTACATGCCGTGGAGCAAATAAGCCCACACACCACGACTAGAGAGCCCACGTCCTGCAACTACTGAACCCACGAGTCGCAACTAAAGAATTCATGCGTCACAATGGAGGTTCACAAAACTAAGACCAGATGCAGCCAAATAAATTTTTTAAGTGCTAAATTCCTCAACTTTGTGATGTCTGGATTTTTTGTTTAATCCCAAACCTTTAGCCTGTTCATTTAGCCTTACACTTCCAAGTTATCCTGAGTCATCCTTGAGGTCACAGCCGAGAGCTTTTCTGGGTTGTTCAGCGTTTGCTTCTGAGATGAGCCTTTTTCTAAGAGGAGCATGGAGGAGAAGATGGAGGCCCACATGTAGGGGGAAACTGAGCAGGAGGACAGGAAAATAAATAGGATTTCCAGCAGGGCCGTCTGTCTCCATGAAGCTCAGTATACTCATTTCCCCAGCAAAAGACTTATTAGTTGCAGAATAGAAGAGGGAGCCCACAGTAACGAGTCTTTAATTACAAAACTCTTTTACCTTATTGCTTTTGTGTGGTCCCAGTGAAAATGAGCAGTGGCTCATTTCTATTAGAAATGTTAATTACTTTCCCGGGTAATTAGACTCACTGGGTATCGCAAGCACCTGACCTCCCTTCATAAGAGCAGAGATGGGAGGGAGGGAAAAATTGGTTGTGGGGTGAGGAGGGAAAGGGAGGTGGGGGAAGAAAAGGAGAGTGTTTATAAATGCTGAGAAAAGCAAAATCATGCAAATTAGTTGGATGGAAAATGAAGTTACAGAAACCCCTAGGGAAAGGCTCGGAGTACAGGAAATCTACTAGGAGGGGCTTCTGAACATAGAATGGGGATCTGTCAAGAAGATGGAAACAGAGGCAAACTCCCCTCAAAATGATGGGCCCTTGGAGAGGTTCCCAGTCTTAAAAATGAAGCTACTAGCACCAGGCTCTCAGAGACTTCTTGGGGTCACACAGCAGGTGGAGGCAGGGCTGGGACCACAGCCTGCTGAATATTCCTCCCCTTCCTTCCTTTCTTCCTTCCTTCTAGAAGCATTCATTAACTGTGTGGGAAGGGCAACCAGGAGAACAGAACAGACACAGTTCCAGCTCTCAAGGAGTTTTGGGTCTGGGGGTGCTGACGCGTATGATGGCGATGTTGCTGTGAAGGAAGCCCATAGGAGGCTGTGATGAAGGATAATTGGTAAGAGGGCCTCGGAGAGGATGGAGTAGTGAGGGAGGGCTTCTCGAGGGAGGTGGCTTTTCTCTTGAGACCAGGTTGGGAAGAGTCATGCTACTTCGAGAGTTGGAGTGAACAAGTGTATCATTAGTGTTGTGGGTTAAATAATATCCACTCCACATCAAATTCATATTTACCCAGAACCTCAGAATGCGACCTTAATGGAAATAAAGGTCTTTGCGGAGATGATGAACTAAGATGAGGTCTTATTGGATCAAGGTGGGCCCTAAATCCAATGATTGGTGGCCTTATAAGAAGAGGAAAATTGGCCACAGACATACAGGGAAGAGGCCACATGATGCCTCAGAGTAAGGCAGCTACAAGTCAAGGAACAGCAAAGACTGCCAGTCACCGCAGAAGCTGCAAGAGGCTGGAAGGAAGCCCCCAGGGTCCTCAGAGGAAGTAAGCCTGATTTCACTGGCACCTGGATTTCAGACCTCAAGCCTCCAGAACTGATAATGAACGTCTGCTATTTGAAGTCACCTCACTTGTGCTACTTTGCTAGCAGTCCCAGCAAACTAGCATACTTGTATCTCTGACGCCACAGACTAAATTTCCAGAGTAAGACAGCTGGAGGTCACGGTGGGAGCATTGGCAGTGTCCAGCTCTCCTGTTAACCTACCTTGTCTCTTTGAGCAAGTCATTTCCCACTTTGAGCTCTGATCTCATGAGGAAGAGTCTGGGGTTCCCCACCACATGGCCAGGGACCAGCCAAATCAGCACCACTTTGGGGAGGTCTGTTTAGCATCACATCCCTGGGCCCCTCCCCTCCTGCCCACCCTGAAACCTGCATCTCCGGTGGGGCTCTGGAATCTGTATTTCTAACAAACTCCCCACGAGAGGAAGCCAGACATGTCATCAGGTCTCAGAATCTCTAGATTCTAACACATGCCCTAAGGCAGGGGTCCCCATCCTCCAGGAGCTAATGTCTAATGATCTGAGGTGGAGCTGATATAATAATAATAAAGTGCACAATAAATGTAATGTACCTGAATCATCCCAAAACCATCCCCTCACCCCAGCCCACAGAAAAAATGTCTATCGCAAAACCAGTCCCTGGTGCCAAAAGGGTTGGGGACTGCTGCCCTAAGGGTCCTTCTAGAGCAGCGTGTGCATTACTCTAAGGACTAAGCACTCTGGCCGTGAGGGCACCTGCCTGCCTGTGCTAACCTAACAAGCTATTGTGTCTGTGAAAAGCCCCAGACACCCAAGATGCCAGGAGAGGCTCACGCCAGAAGAGAGAGGCAGGCTTGGTCCTCAGAGTCATTGAAGAAGCTGTTTACAGAGCCCTGCTCCTCTTTTAATTTGTCTGTTTTTTCGATTGTGTAATTGAATCTCAGCCGCGGGGCTCAGCCGAGCTTTGCCAGGGAAGACAGAAAGCCATCAATACCCAGGAGTGACTGACAGTGGTATCCAAGGCGAGAAGCTCTGTGGGCGGACAGCAGAAAGGCTTGAATCCCGCCAGCCTTCAGAAGCAAGGCCAGGCGTGCAGGGGAGGGCGTCTGGACTTTGCCAATGCGACAAACCAGGGTTCCGATTTCAGCTCAGTCACCAGCCAGCTGTGTGACGTGGGGCAAACTGCTAAATTTCTCTGTTCCTCAGATTCCTCATTTGTGAATCCAAGGATAACGTACCCACCTGGCAGGTTTGCTGGGAGAACTATAAGAAACAAGCTAATGAGGACCCAATGACTTGTGGGTGCCTAGGCAATGGCACCCACTCTCAGTCCTCTTGCCTGGAAAATCCCATGGACGGAGGAGCCTGGTGGGCTGCAGTCCATGGGGTCGCTAAGAGTCGGACACGACTGAGCGACTTCACTTTCACTTTTCACTTTCATGCATTGGAGAATGAATTGGCAACCCACTTCAGTGTTCTTGCCTGGAGAATCCCAGGGACGGGGGAGCCTGGTGGGCTGCCGTCTATGGGGTCGCACAGAGTCGGACACGACTGAAGTGACTAAGCAGCAGCAGCAGCAGTAAACTATTTGGAGAAGGAAATGGCAACCCATTCCAGTGTTCTTGCCTTGATAATCCCAGGGACGGGAGAGCCTCGTGGGCTGCTGTCTATGGGGTCACACAGAGTCGGACACGACTGAAGTGACTTAGCAACTTAGCAGCAGTAAACTATAAAGTATTATTGTCATTATTGGGGCTTCCCAGGTGGAACTAGTAGTAAAGAACCTGCCTGCCAATGCAGGAGACGCGCGTTCAATCCCTGGGTTGGGAAGTTCCCCTGGGAGAGGGCATGACAACCCACTCCAGTATTCTTGCCTGGAGAATCCCATGGACAGAGGAGCCTGGTGGGCTACAGTCCATAGCATCGCAAAGAGTCTGACACGACGGAAGCGACTTTGCACACACATTGTCATTATTATTATTATTACCATTGAACAGTAGAAAGCTTGCCCTGGAGAATGCTAGTCCATTTGGCAGGGGACAGCACACAACTGTTAGAGCTGGAAAAGACTATGAGAAGGCTGTTAGATGTCATGGAAAGAGCCCAGGATTGGAATCAGAATTTCTGATTCTGAGTTCCAGTTCTGCTGTATTTTCTCTGTGGCCCTGGGCAAGCCACTTAAACTCTCTGAGCGCCAATGTCCTCATCTCCAAGTGGAGGCCAGAGTCCCCGTCCCCCCACCTCTCCTGTGACAATCAAACAAGACAGCGTTTGTGAAATTGGGTAAACTTCCAATCTTTTGACATATCCAAAAAAGAGATTGCTATTACCCAGCTCACTGGTTTGTGAGCCTGGCTGCCCACTGAAATCCCCCAAGGGACTTTGAAAAAACACCAGTGCCCACACTTCTTCCCAGAACAAACAAACAGCAGTTCCCCCAGGGCTAGGATCTAGGCAGGCCTGCTGTCACTAGAAAGCGGAGGGTCTGGCCCAGAGCTCTCTTTCTGCAGAGGAGGAAGGCGGGATCCAGAGAGGGGCGGCATCTTGCCCAAGTTCACATAGCAGGTTATTAACCTTCTGGAGTGTCTCTCGCTCCACCCTGCCCTCTGCCAGCACAAGGTCCCGCAAGGCACATTCCCAGGGGCCCATCAGAAAGGAATGCTTGTTTTGAACAGTCTACCCGGGGACCTGGGAGCACATAGCTGGTGTTCACCAGAAGGGCTGTAGCCAGCAGTTCCTCAGCAGTGGGCACTGGCCCAGCAGCGGTGCCCCATTCCTGCACCATCAAGAGAGGCCAGGACCTTCCTGCAGGTGTCCTGGCTGGGGACAGGAGACATGGAGGTGGTCATGGCAAACCACAGTTGAGAGGCGCCCGTGGTAGAAGCAATTAGAAAGGAAGGTGAGCAAGCATCAAACCCACCTTGTTCTGAACTGCCTGCTGCCATGGTCTGTGTGTGCCCCATTAAGCAGATGGAATAAATGAGAATTTTGCTGTTTAAACACAGTGTCCCTGCCCAGCGGGCTCTGGCTCCTACATCTTAGAAATGCCTCCTTCCACCCTGAGGTTCAGCCCAGCCCTTTGGGTGAATCAGCCTTTTGTGGGTAGGAACAATGTCAGGCGGCTCTTTGGTCTATAACAGAGCAGGTAGAGAGTTAAAGAATGAGGCTAGGGTGCCCAGAGAAGGCTAGGGAGCAGAGGCAACGAGGCCTCGGCCTCTGAAAGGCTACATAGGGAAGGGGGCCCAGGAGCAGGGTTAAGACCCCATGAGGAAGCCCAGAAAGCAAGCTTTAGCCCAAGGGAGAGAAGTGAAGCAAAGGAGCCAGCTGCCTAGTGAGGTAGTAAGCTTCCCATCACACCAGAATTATGTCCGCGGAAGTTGCCCAGTCCTGGTAAGGATGGTATCCACGAGATACCTGTCTTCAACAGACACATGAACTAAATGTACACCAAGGATCCTTCCACGCTCATATTCTACGTGTTGATGAAGCTGAAGTTCCAGTGACTGCTGCTGCTGCTAAGTCACTTCAGTCGTGTCCGACTCTGTGTGAACCCATAGACGGTAGCCCACCAGGCTCCGCCGTCCCTGAGATTCTCCAGGCAAGAACAGTGGAGTGGGTTGCCATTTCCTTCTCCAGTGGCTAGACTGGCAAAAACGTATTCTGGCCGACATTCAAGCCCTAACTTCATCACTTGTTAGTTGCGTGACCTTGAGCAAGTTATGTGATCTCTCTGAGGCTGTTCCCTTATCTGCAATACAAAAATCATCACATCTATTTCAAATGACGGGTGAGAACTGAACAGTTCACTGGTGGCTCAGATGGTAAAGAATCTCCCTGCAGTGCAGGAGACTCAGATTTGATCCCTGAGTTAGGAAGATCCCCTGGAGAAGGGAATGGCAACCCAGTGCAGTATTCTTGCCTGGAGAATTCCATGGACAGAGGACTGTGGCAGGCTACAGACCATGGGGTCACAAGAAGTCAGACATGACTCAGTGACTAACACACACACGTGGTACACAGAGCACTTGGATGGACCTTTACATGGTCAAGTCTGAAACAGCAGAGCACCCCAGCTGCCCTCCTAATTGTGAGCAGGAGTCTCCCATCTCCAGGTCTTCCAGAAGATGCACTCATTAAGCAGATTAATGCACAAAAGCAATCGTCACTCACATCCTTGGATGCGCAGGTTTAAATGCTGGTAGCAGTCTCTTCCCATTAAGTTCATGCTTCGCAGAGTCCAGGCTGCTTTGCAGGGAGTGATGATAGCCATGCCTAAAGGGAAGCTGTTATTGAGAGGAGGAGAAAAAAAAAAAAAACTAGGCCTAAAGGACCTTGAAGAATGCATGCCTGGTGCTGGAACTGAAAGCTCACATGTCTGACTGTGGGGCTGCGCTGCTGGGTGGGAAAGCAAGATCCTTCCTCCTCGCTGCGGGTGCAGACAGCCAGACACCCTAATCCCTGGGGCACCAGCTGGCTGTCTCCTCCACCGCCCCCCTCCTCCTCCCCGGGGCCCACCCTAAAAATAGAAGGTGAGCATCCCTCAGCTGGGACAAGGCCAGCCAAGACCAGGGTGACACCACACACCCTACCTTCTATGCATGCTGTGAGCAGGGGTCTCCTGGTAGAACGTGAGGGGCTCAGACATACTGCCACTTTGGTCCTCAAAGCATCTCCTCTACTAACTTAACAGCTGGGCTTGGACTTTTCAGCTTTTTTAGAAACTTTTTATTTTGTATTGGAGTATAGCTGATTAACAAACAATGCTGTGATAGTTTCAGGTGAACAGCAAAGGGACTCAGCCAAACATATACATGTATCTATTCTTCCCCAAACTCCCCTCCCCTCCAGTCTGCCACCTAACACTGAGCAGAGTTCCCTGTGCTATACAGTAGGACCTTGTTGATAATCCATTTTAAATATAGCACTGTGTACATTGGATTTGTCAGCTTTTAAAGTACCTTTACTTCTGTTTCCTAAAGCTGCATCCCCAGCCCTCCAGAAATCGAAAAAGAAAATGGTCAAAACCATTTCCTGCAACTAAGAATTCCTAGTTGTCTTGGAAATGATCTCTGAGTTAAGCCAGCAAACCTAAGGGGGAAGTTGGGGGTTGGGGGGTGACTTCAATTCTGGAAACTGAGAAGAAAGATAATACAGTGTGCAGAATTCTCAACTCCTTTCCCTCCCCAACACACACAAAAATCACAGAAATCTGTCTTGAAGCTATCAAGGTCCATTCATTTGAGATGATAGCAGCTAATATTCTCATTTCGTACATCCAGGAGGGCCAGTGACCAAGTGGCCTAGTCTGTACCAAGTCTTCTAAATGGGTTCATACTTTAGAGACGTTCATGACAAACTTGGTAGCCAAAACACAAGAACAGCTGTCTTCTTGGATGGACCACATGGGAGGGTAAAAGTGAGCCTTCCCTTGGTATTGCCATGCCCATTTTACAAATGAGGAAGTTGGGGTGGTGAGAAGTGACTTGCTCATTGCCATGGCCAACAGGTGGCAGTCAGTGAAAGTGTTAATCACTCAGTCATGTCTGACTCTTTGAGACCCTGTGAAATGCAGCCCACCAGGCTTCTTTGTCCATGGAATTCTTCAGGCAGGAATACTGGAGGGAGTAGCCATCCCCTTTTCCAGGGAATCTTCCAGACCCAGGGGTAGAAACTGGGTCTCTTGCATTGTCAAGCAGATTCTTACCATCTGAGCCACCAGGAAACCCAACAGGTGGCAGAGTTAGCTGCAAATCCAAGTCTGCCAAGCACTGAGAGGTGTATTATTTGCCTTATGTCACATGTGTTCTTATCTGAAAGCCTCTCTTGGCTTACTCCAGTGTTGAGAGAATTGGTTTGAGCCCTTTGGAAGCAAAACTGTTCCCAGGGACCTGTGGTTGTCAAAATTTAATGAACATAAGCATCACCCAGGAGGTCTTTAACCATGCCAAACATAAGCTCCATCATGGTTCAGCTCTAACTTTCACATGCACAGAATCATCTGTGGAGCCTTTTAAACACAGAGGCTGATGCAATGACTCGGGAGTGAGGGTGAGACCCTGCATTTCTAACACACTCCTGGGTGATGCTGATGATATGGTCCATGGATCACACTTTGAAGTCGCAAGGGTGACAGTGAGTCTTCCGGCACTTGAATCCCAGCATCACCACTACTAGTTGCACAAGGCCTGGCAAGCTACTCAGCCTCTCTGTGGCTCCATTTCTTTACATGTAAAAGCAAAAACAAAAACATGTATCAGTACAGTGCTACTTGGCAGAGTTATTTTTAGGATGAAGGGAGATGATGCATGCAAGTCAGCACAGTGCCTGGTGCATAGAAAAATCTCAGTAAATTATTATTAGTGAGTTTTGTCATACATTGTAAGCTCCAAAAAATAATGTTCATAGTGGCACTTTCTGCAATAACCAGAACATGTAAGCAACCTAAATGTGCATCAGCAGATGAATGGATAAAGATGTGAAACATATACAATGGAATATTGCTGGGCCATAAAGTAAATGAAATAATGCCATTTGCAGCAGCATAGATGAACCTAGAGATTCTCATACCAAGTGAAGTAAGAGACAAATGTATGACAGCACATATGTGGAATCAAAAACAAGGACACAAATGCACTTGTTTATGAGACAGATTCAGACTCACAGACACAGAAAATGAACTTATGGTTACAAAAAGGGAAATGAAGGAAGAGGATAAATCAGGAGTCTGGGATTCACAGATACACGCTACTGTACATAAAATAGATAGGCAACAAGGTCTTACTGTATAGCACACGGAACTATACTCAATATCTAGTAATAACCTATAATGGAAAAGAATCTGACAAAGAATAGATACAGATGTATAACTGAATCACTTACTATACATCTGAAACTAACACAACTTTGTAACTCAACTAGACTTCAATTCAAAAAATTAAAAATAAAGATAAATGCTGCTTCTGCTGCTACTGCTAAGTCACTTCAGTCGTGTCTGACTCTGTGCGATCCCATAGACAGCAGCCCACCAGGCTTCCCCATCCCTGGGATTCTCCAGGCAAGAACACTGGAGTGGGTTGCCATTGCCTTCTCCAAAAGATAAGTGAATAAAATATAAAAGTTGTTATATGTTATATATCCTGACCCAGGGATCAAACCCATGTCTCCTGCATTACAGGAAGATTCTTTACCATCTGAGCCACCAGGAAACTTCATGCTTAAAACCACCATGATTTATTACTTTTACAATTCTATGTTCGACTAAGTTCAGCTGGGCAGTTCTGCTCCATGTGAAGGAGCTGAGGTCTCTCTGTATTGAGTAGGGGCTTAGCTGGGAGTGATGCTGAGCTGGACATCATTCCCACCACTCTCTGCCTCCAGGACTCTGTCCATGGAGCTTCTTATCATCCGCTAGTCTAACTGAGCTTCTTCAGTCCTTTATGCACATTACAATTGCTGATGGCCCTTTGACCCAAGCAAGTCGTAGGGACACAGTCTATATGGGGCATGAACATTAGGAAGTGTTGTCACATGGGGCGCCACCGGTGTAACATCCATCACAGTCTGTAAGCTTCCTTGATTATAAGGCCCTTGAAGACAACTCGTCTACCCCATGCATTGTTGTATCCCAAGTTGTAGGTGACTGGTGAATACATCTGATCCTGTGACCGCCCTGAGAAACAGTTAAAGCAAAAAGATGATCTCCATTTGCAGACAGCTGTAAGAGTTTGGAGTCACGCAGCTAGATAGGGGCTGGCACCCAGGACATCAAGCCCAGGTCTGTCATCCTTTCCTCTCCTCTCTTCCTGCTAGTCTTCTCATGCAGTCATTTTCTGCCAGCTCCTCCTTATCACGTGTATCTCCTTTCTCCAGGCTTCCTGGTAGCACCGTTAATTATTTACAAATGAACAGTTAAATGCACCAGGATACGTGCTATTTAAAGGAAACCTGTGGTGACTCAACAAGTAATTAAAATAATCATTTATTCCATAACCATTTATCAGGGCTCAGTTTTCACCAGGCACTGTAAAGTGGAGGTGGAGGGACAATGGAGGAGTTCAGAATTAGAAGATGGGGTTCTGCCCTCAGGGAGTGAAATCACATATGCTTTCAGCAACAGATGTTTTGGGGGGCAGGCGGAGAAGGGGATGACCGAGGACGAGATGGCTGGATGGCATCACTGACTCAATGGACGGGACTCTGAGTGAACTCCGGGAGTTGGTGATGGACAGGGATGCTGTGATTCATGGGGTCGCAAAGAGTCGGACATGACTGAGCGACTGAACTGAACTGAGCTGAACTCTGTGTCCAACTAAGTGCCAGGCAATAAGGGTGAACCCAGCACCATTCCTGCCCTCAAGATGCTCACAGACTGGCAGGGAGACCAGGAAGCAAGCATCCCACATCACACAGTGTGTGTGTGTGTGTGTGTGTGTGTGTGTGCATGCCCACATACATGCTCAGTCCTGTCCGACTCTGCAATCCCATGGACTGTAGCCCATCAGGTTCCTCTTTCCATGGCATTTTACAGGCAAGGATACTGCAGTGAGTTGCCATTACCTATTCCAGGGGATCTTCCTGACCCAGGGATCAAACCTGCATCTCTTGCATCTTCTGACTTAGTGACTAAGCAACAGCATTTACATCACTTAGGTGTGTTTGAGGAAAGTCATTCAATGTGACAAAGGGACAAACTCTACCTGATGGAGTGGCAGTGGTCTAAGAAATCTTCCCAGGAACAGTGACCCATGAATTGTCCCTGAGAGAGCCTTGCAGGCTGAGATGGGAAGGCACTAAAGATAATCAAAGTCACTAAGTGTGGGGCCAAGGTTTTCCTGCATCCTGTGTGCAGAGCCAGTTTCTTAAGATACAGAGTCCAGGCTGTTCTACCCAGAGGTACCAGCAGTATCGCTTGACCAGAAGGTGCTCCCCGCCCCATCCTTCAGACTCGGTCAAGGTCAGATGTTCGTAAAGGCCTTCCTTGATGACTGGAGTGGCCCCTCCTTTGCCACCACTCCATGTTTCTCTCCCTCACGGAGCTTAGCACTGACAGGACCAACTTGCTCACTGTCATCTCTACTCACAATAGCTCCTTGGAGGTAGGGACTTTGCTATTCTCGGCCATCCCCATGAAAATGAAATCTGTGTGGGGACCAGGACTTCATTTGGTTCCTGCGACACCAAGCACCTAGAGCATGTGTAAAGAATACATGCAGGCGAGGGACCCCAGCAGGAGGAATGAGGGGCTGGGAAGTAAGGTGGGCACCAGGAGCAAGTCCTAGGAGTCCTGTGTCTTCAGAACAAGCCCCATCTGAGTTTCCATCTTGCCTCTGTTCCTTAATCAGGGACTACAGAAAATCAGGCTTCCCAGGTAGCACTGGTGGAAAGGAATCCATCTGCCAATGCACGAGACACTGGAGATGCAAATTCAATCCCTGGGTCTGGAAGATCCCCTGGAGGAGGAAATAGCAACCAGTTCCAGTATTCTTGCCTGGAAAATTCCATGGGCAAAGGAGCTTGGTGGGCTACAGTCCATGAGGTTGCAAAGAGTCAGACATGACAGCGACGGAACCCATATGGAAAATCAATTTCCAACCCCACTCAGGCTCCTAGATTCCCATTTCCCCTTGTCAGGCAGCCTTTTGCAGATCAAATTTCAGAACAAGTACAAGGGTTCTGTTTTTGACAGGCCTTGAAAAGATGGAGGCAGCTCTGTGGGTCCTCTAGGGAGGTCAGATCTAGGAGCCAACATCATATGATCAAAATCATGACGAGTTATAAGCTCAATAGTGCGTGGTTCTGATTCAAGGTCACAGCCTCCAGATTCCTGAGTTCCTTCTGGGCCAGTGGGGCACTGAGATTGGTATGGCCCAAAATACACAAGGGTTAATGAGTTAGCTGCTTGGCAGTTTTGTCTGGGGCCTCAGCTTAGGAGAAAGAGAGAGGGCAAGAGAGGTTTCTTATGGACATTTGCTTTTTCATACATGCTGATCCCTCTTCAGGAAAAGACTTTCCTGCCCTTTACATGGTGAATTCCTACCCATCCTTCAAAACCCCATTGAAATGCTCCCCGTCTCTGAAAACTGCTTTGTCCCTCCATACAAAATTAGTCACCCCCTCTTCTGTACTCGCACAATACTTTATCATCTTCTCTGTTCAGCAAGAACTTTCCTAGAACAGAGGTGGCCTGGTCTCTCTGTAGCTCCAATGTCCATTGTAAAAGCTCCTATGTGCTACACTAATAATAACCACCATTTACTAAGCACACACTCTGTTTCCAGGCTCTGTGCTAAGAGCTTTCTGCACATCATTTAATTGAATCCTTACAACAGCCCAGCGAGCTGGGTTCTAATAGGATCCCATGTTGCAGCTGAGAAAACTGAATGATGGAAGTAGAATCCACTACGTGTCTAATGCGTGTGCATTCAATAAATGGGCAACTGAGGAAGTGACTGAGAGACAGAACTAAGAAATGAAGTCATTTTTCTATTTTAGCATTCTTTGCCATCTAGGGAAATGATCCCTGGGACATGCTCTTAGACTGAAGAGCTCAACATCCAGTCCTTAGAATCCTAAGGTGCCCAGAATGTGTGCTCAGTTGTGTCTGACTCTTTGCAACCCAGTGGACTGTAGCCCACTAGGCTCCTCTGTCCATGGGGAGAATACTGGAGTGGGTTGTCATTTTCTCCTCCAGGGGATCTTCTCAACCCAGGGATCAAGCCTGTGTCTCTTGCATCTCCTGCAAGATGGGTTCTTTACCACTAGAACCACCCGAAAGGAAGGTTGAATAGGAGTATAGAATAAAAAGACTTGGTTATAAAAAATCATTTCCCAGATAGGCCCCCTAGAATGGAAAACAGGCCCGAGAAATCTCAGCCTGTGGGCAGATCATCGCCTCTTGGAGGGCTGCTGGTTCTGGGATGTCTTTCCTTCCATAATGTGCCCACACGCTCCGCCAGACTACCCTGCGTGTGGATGGATTTGTCTGCAATTCTCATTTCTCAGGGCATGATGATCTGTCCATCTGTGGGTGTTAATGCACACACATCTCCTCTCTGACCTTCGTTGGCAAGAGCCTTCAACAGGAATGCTGTGACCAATGTCCTCACAGATTGAAATGGATTTCCTCTTTCACAGCTTCTCTTTGAAGCCAGGGGCTGGGAAACAGTGATTATGGCAGATTCGTGGCTGGGGTGTGAGGGTAAGAGCTTCTGGGCTCAGTCTCAAAACCACCATTAGGTGATATTGTTGCTAGTTACACACCAGAGATAAGAGGTGAGTGAGCTTCAAAGACTTGCAGGAATCCTGGCCCCTAACAGACAGCCCCTTCTCAGCTCCACCCTTCAGGGTTTCCCCAATTTGCCCTTTCCCCAAAGCTCGTGACAATTACCCCAGGAAGGCAGAAGAAGTGCCTTCTTGCAGGTGCCGGCTACAGCCACAGAAATCATTTCAAGATGAAAAAGTCAAAAAGATGAAGGCATAATATGCTAAGCCCTGCAACAGATTCATGCATTCATTTCATATAGACATGACATTAACTAGGATAACAATCAGATTTTGATACCTTGGGAAGTCTTGCCAATTAAATCACATCTAATAAGGGTTCATATTTATTGGGCACTCATTGGAGTTAGGCTCTGTGCTAAACACTCCACAGGCATAATCTGATAGAGGAAGCGTTCAACAATCCAAAGAGGAAACAACTGTTAGCACTACTCTCAGTTTTTAGGTGAGAAAACCAAGATTCAAATGGCTGGCACATAGTTTCCCATCCACAGGGGGTGGACCACAGATCTGACCCCAGGTCTGTGTGACCCCTGTGTCTCCATGTTCTTCTGCCAGAGTAAGAGCCAAGTCCACCTTTGGCTGGCCAGTCATCTGACTGGGAGGAGCTTAAAAGCCAGGAATCTCAGAATCACAGAACTATACCAGGGCTTCTTGGCAAGCTCCAAGAAAGCAGATGGCATCCCCCCTCCTGAGGGGAGCCATCTACAACCAGTAGTCTCAGCAAACAGCCTACCTCCTCATCACCCAAGAAGTATCTACCTCTCGCAGCACCAGCTACACCTGTTCTGACTCTCGAAGGATTCAGCAGAAAGGAACGCCTCTACCTTTCAGAAACAACCTGGGCTGTTGTATCCATCACCCAGCTTCTGTTGACTATTTAGGATCCCTAGGTCACTGCTCGGGTACTTTACCACACTGAATCCCAAGACAATTGTATTTCTCTGAACCTCCTTTCTCGGTGAAACTGGGAATCAGACTAGATGGATTCTGATAATTTTGGCAGTTTGACATTTCTGGGTCTTCTAGAACAGCACAGAAGTTTCTGCAGTGATAATGTTCTAAATCTGAGCTGTCCAGTATGGCAGCCTCAGCCACATGTGGCTGTTAACACTTGAAATGTTGCCAGATGTGATAAAGGAACAGAATTGTTAATTCCTTCTAAGTCTGATAGATTTCTAACAGATTTCCACTTTGGCTAGTGGCTATCATTCTGGGCTCTGCCATTCTAGAACTGATATTAAGATAACTGCTGGGTCTCACCAGATATGGAAGCCCATTCCATATTATGAGTAACATCACTATAACAACCAGTAGGGTACCACAGGGTGGCTTGAGAGGCTTTAACCCCACCACAACATCCATCAGCCACCCGGCAGAGACATCAGGAAAAAAGATATAAATTTTCTGGAAAAAAATGTTTCCTCTGCAAACAAGTCTCAAAACTATTTGCTTTCTAGATTCCATACATATTCTTTAATATACAATATTTGTTTTTCTCTTTCTGACTTACTTCACTCTATATGACAGACTCTAGGTCCATTTACATCACTGCAAATGACCCAATTTCAGACCTAGATGGGTGGGATGGGGATGATGGGAGGGAGGGTCAAGAGAGAGAGAGATGTGCATACATATGGCTGTTCACTTCATTGTACAGCAGAAATTAATATAGTATTGTAAAGCAATTCTACTGAGCAAGTTTAATAAAAAAAAAATTTAACCATTTTCTTGGCTTGTATAATTACATTGCCTTGTATAATTACATTGTGTCCCTGCCTCTTCTTATTCAAGTATTTTGGTGTCACTACAGCTTCTCATATTGGTTCAACATTTTAAATTTTTTTCAATTTTAACAAAACCATTCTCTTTGATCCTCACAACCATGCAGTGAAGCAAGTACCCTTATTATTTCATGGCTCAAGAAATTGAAGTTTCAGATTTTCTAAAACAAAGAAAAATTCCAACCCAGACAGTGGGGCTCAAGGCCAATCGGCCTATTCTCTCAAGCTTGGTACTAATGGAAACCTGAAGCTGTGATCATTGTCGATAGGTGAGCTGTCTATACCTCTGTGGCATGGAGATATTTAATAAATGTACAAAGTGGAGAGAAGCGCTCCAGGTCTGGATGAAGAGCAGATGGAGCCTGGATCAACAGAGGGAAAAAGGACGGACATCACTCTTGGTATTAAAGGTGCCCTTTGTGGGGCTCTGATCAAATTCGGTGCTCTGCGTGATCGCTGTCTCTCTGGCCTTGGTCACCTTCTCTAGACATCCCAGCTGGGAAACATCAGATGATCTCTGAGGACTCAGGCACCTAGGACTCGAGGAACTGATGAAATGCTTTCTGCTCGCCATGTGCCTGGCTCAGTGCATCAGGGAGATACAGGGGGAAAGAAGTCAGGGCTGTAAGAAGCTTCGCCAATTGGTCCTCATCACCTGTAGAGTCACCCGAACTGCAGCGGTGTGTGTGGAAGGGACAGGACAAACACCTGGCTTCACCATCCTGGCCCTGCCACTTGAAGCCGTGTGGTCTTGAGCAGGTCACATAACCTCTCTTTCTGAGCCTGTCAACTGTAAAATAGCGCTGCCACTCATCTCAGAGGCTGTAATGAGGACCACCTGAGACAATAAAGAAGCATCTATCAGTGACGCTTGTGCCATAAACATCACTCCCTTTCCCTGCCTTTTGTCAGCCAGCCGAGAGAGAGTACCCACTGTCTGCCAAGAAGCTCCCATCGCTGGTTGTATTCACTGCAGGTTCCCACTCCACCCTGCTCTCCATCCCTGACCTGCGCTTTCAAGCCCTCCCGAATGCCCAAAATGTGTCAAACCCACTTGGTGAGTCAGGAGACAGAGACAAGAAAAGAAACACATCTCCATGATGGGCAGTGAGGAGGCCTCCCCAGGATGGGATCCTTGGCCAAATCTTCCCATGTCTCAGTTCAGACAGTCTGGAAAGTTGCTCTCCTGAAGGTTCCACCCAAAAATCCCACTCAGACATCATCCTCCAAGTAGGAACAGCTCCCACAGTGACAAGGAAGAGACATCTGTCCCTTTCCTTCCCACCAACCCCCAGAATGAGCCTAATTAGATTGTCTCTTCTTTCAACTGCCTTGATGATCAGTGCCACCAAAGTGCACCAACACGATGGCTCCAGGCACAGACGCCTGAAATGCCACATGCTTGCCAACCCTGGGCATGGGCACTTGGCTGATGTCGAGGGGCTGGAGTCCAACTACAGAGTCTTACAGAGGGCACAGTGAGATGAGACCAGGATGGGAACTGGGTTTCTGGAGGGAAGTGAACATTTTCTCAAAATAGGCTCTGGGCCAAGCTAGCTTTTGAAACCTTATTCCTGAATTTTGGATCTCTCATGAGAAATTATATCAGTCACGGTCTTGGCAGGAAACAGAAGCTAACTCAGTTGGTATATTGAAGAGACTTTTAATGAAGGAACCAGGGTGGGCACACAAGGATGGGCAGGATTCAGAGACTCCACAGGGAGTATGAGCACCCAGGGACCAGCAAAGGCAGGGAGTCCAAAAGTTCAAGGGGAGAAAAAGTTACTATCAGAGTCCATTTGCGAGCTGGAGCCTGGAAAGGAGGCTACTTATAACCACTGGAAACACACAGTCAAGCAGGAGGAGCAGGAGGCTTCAGCTTCCTACTCCTCTACCAGCTGAACCCAACCAGAAGTTAAAGGTCAAGAGCCTTGCAGGTGCAGTCCAGAGAAGCAGGCTCCTGCAGCATGGAGCCAGCCAAGGAAAAGATGAAGATGGATATGGGATAATAAGGATTATCCAGGTCAGAGGAAGAAGTTTTTGGTATTGGTAATACTGACTTGGGATTAGATCTCAACTCTTACACATATGATACAAGTGATGACAAATTCCTTACCTTTTCTGAACCTCGGTATCCTTGTCTATAATGGTATATTATCCAGTTTCAAAAACTAGAACTAACGTTTGTAAAGATCATGTATAGGGGACTGGCACAGATGAAGTCGATAATTGATGACATGGAGGTGGCTGAAATATCACAGGCTTTGGAATCAAATGCCTAGGTTTCCTATCCTGGGTCCATCACTCCTTAATGGTGTGATTTTGGCAAATAGTTTAACTGATTTGAACCCAAGCTTGTCACCTACTACATAGATACTGTAAGAACACCTGATTCAGACTGATATTAACAAGAGTATAAAGTGTTTATGGGGACTTCCCTGGTGATCCTGTGGTTAAGAATCTGCCTTCCAATGCAGGGCACGTGGGTTAGATCCCTGGTTGGGGAACAAAGATCCCACATGCAGTAGGGCAACTAAGCCCAAAAGCCACAACTAGAAAGAAGCCCTTGAGCTGCAGTTAAGACCTGATGCAGCCAAAGAAATAGAATAAATATAAATAATATATGTAAAGTGTTTAGCATAGTGCTAGCACAGAGAGCATCAATAAATAGTCCTCACTAGAGATTGGGTAGAAAGTATCTCTCCTGCATGCCTGAAGATTTGTGTCTCCCACATCTTGACTTTGTTTCCCCTAGTAGGGGCTCTTGAATTTGAATTTCAGTGGTCACCACTCAGCAGAACCTCTTCTATGCTTATGATTCTCTCCAAGTTCAGATGCACAAGTTCTAGGAAAGACAGGTCATCTATCTTCCCATAGACTTGGCCTCCTCCCACCACAAGTGGGCTATTCCCCCATCCAGAGAGAAGAGCAGCCCTTACCTGATGAATCACAGAAGGAGGCCCACTTGGATGAAAGAAAGTTTGGTCCCTCTGTGTCCAATGACAAAGGTGATGATTTTGAAGTTGGAGACACAGCCCAGAAATCCTGGGCTTTGATGATCCTTTTCCAGGT
The DNA here is from genome assembly GCF_014754425.2 of Oryx dammah. Classification (NCBI taxonomy): domain Eukaryota; kingdom Metazoa; phylum Chordata; class Mammalia; order Artiodactyla; family Bovidae; genus Oryx; species Oryx dammah. The sequence continues at coordinate 45,064,126 of NW_024070213.1, read as the reverse complement.
GAAGAAATGGGTGTGCTCTGACCCAGGCCCACACTCAACCATGAGCACCTAGAGGATCAGGATGTTCTTAAGCAACTTACTGCCCCAGCATCTGTCACAGTGATACACCTGAGCCCCACCTAGTGCCAGGCACTAAGTGCATTTCACTAAACAAAGAAAATACTAGGTGCATTTCACTAAACAAAGAAAATACAGCTTATGCCCTTGTGATGCTTACAGATTGGCAGGGGAGTCAGGAATTTTATGTTAGTTTGTATTAGTCACTCAGCTGTGTCCAACTATTTGCAACCCCATGGACTGCAGCCCACCAGGCTCCTCTGTCCATGGAATTCTCCAGGTAAGAATACTGGGGTGGGTTGCCATTTTCTTCTCCAGGGGATGTTCTTGACCCAGGGATCAAACCCAGGTCTCCCACATTGCAGGCAGAATCTTTACCATCTGAGCCACCAGGGAAGGAATTTTATAAGTAATCACAAATGTTATCACTGTTGTGAAAAGTAACATAGGAGATTCACTGCCAGCTGGGATGCACAGGGTTACAAAGGATTGTTTCCATCATTAGCAGAAGAAAACATCAGACAAAATAAAGTCACCAAACAGTGGTAGACACAGTACAAGCATCTAGGGGTAGATGCAGGTAGAACAGCCCTGTATTGGTGAAGAAAAGTACCTGGGATAAATTACCTGGCCTGGGTTTGTGCAGGCAGAAGAGTAGGTCTGCCAGAGGCAGAGGAATGTTGCTGAAACAAGGATAAACCAGGAAACTTTTACTGACAATGTGGGCTGGCAAGGCAGATTGGAATCTAGAAGAGTCCAAATGCAATAATAAATCTCTTGGCCAAGCAGTTGTCCCTCACAGGAGCTGTGCTGAGTAAGCAGTTGTGGAGGTGGAGCTTGAAACAGAGATGGATCTTGCAGTTTTGTGCAGTGTTTAGGTTGAATCCAGAGGTGAATTAAAACTAATGAAAGCTGCAAACCAAATCCATCCTAGCTCACATTCTGATAATATTGGACTAGTAATAATATTGGACTAATAATATGGACCAGTCCATCAGCAGTGGCAGCATAGGAAGTTGGATTTAGGGATGAAGGACAAAGAGAGATCTCTATTATCTCATTTAACACCAGAGGTAAACTTAAAACTAATTCAAACTTCATGTTAGCCCAGCTCAGCTTGTTCATGGTGGAATCTCAATGATTAGCCTCTTATCCTAGCCTTCTGATGGAGAAAAAGCTGTCCTCTCTTGAGTAGGGGAGAAGATAGATGATAGATGGGTAGATAGACAGATAGATAGATAGATTCTAGTTCAGTCTCTACTGTTCTTTTAATCAAAATATCCAACATACAATTAAAAATTAGAAGATATGCCAAGAAGCAAGAAAATATGATCAAATAATCAAGAGAGAGAAAAGATAGCCAATATAGATAGACCTACAGATGGCCAAGGCATGAGAATGAGCAAACCAGGACATTGAAATAGTTAGTATAAACATATGAAAGAATTTTGGAAGAAAACATATGCAGAACAAGTGGACAGACAGGGAATTTTAGAAAATAAAGGAAAGAAGAGAAAAAGAACTAATTGTAAATTCTAGAACTTGAAAATACAATATTTGAAATGAAGAATTCAGGACTTAATAACAATAGATTCAATAGAAGAACAAATCAGTGAACTCAAAAAGCCATCAGTATAAAATAGCCAAAACTGAAACACTAAGAAAATAAAACATGGAGAGAGGAAAGGGAGTAAGGGGAGAGAGAGAGGAGAGGGAGATGGAGAGATTTGTAGTGTAGGAGCTAACAATCTAGGGACATCCCTGGTGGTCCAATGGTTAAGATTTCACCATCAATTCAGGGGGTGCAGGCTCAGTCCCTAGTCTAGGAGCTAAGATCCTACATGACTTATGGCTAAAAAAACAAAACATATAACGGAAACAATACTGTAACAAATTCATTGAAGACTTTTTGTAAAAAGCTAATGATCTAACATACTTATAATTGAAAAAGTAAAGTATAATAACTATAGGGGTATGTAACCCATCAGTGTATTTTCCTCTCAGGTCTTTAAAAATGCTATTCCTTGTGCCTGAATCTCAGAGTCACAGGGATCATTCCCCCACATCCTTCAAAGTTTTGCTCAAAGCTCTCCCTCTCATTGAGGTCATCCCTGACCACTCTATACAAAATTTACATTGTCCCACTCATAGCTGGAATTTCTTCTCAGCATGTGCCTTATATTTTCCTTACCTCTTATTATTAATAAACTATATACTCTTTTTTTTTTTGCCATGCCACACGGCTTATAAGATCAGTGAACTCAAAGAGCCATCAGTATGAAATATCCAAAACTGAAACACTGAGAAAATAAAACATGGAGAGAGAGAAAGAAGTAAGGGGAGAGAGAGAGGAGAGGGAGATGGAGAGATTTGTAGCGTAAGAGCTAATGATCTAGGGACAAGATCTCAGTCTAGGGCAAGATCTTAGTTCCCTGACAAGAGATTGAACCCAGGTCAAGGCAGCAAAAGTGCTGAGTCCTAACCACTGGACCACCAGGGAACTCCCATTTCTGTTTTGATTACTTCCCCCCTCTGCTAGAATGTACATTCCTTGCTGGGAGGAATTTTTAATTTTTTTTTTTTTTTTACCAATTTGTTCACTGACAGCTCTACTGAAAATATAGTGCTCTCAATAAATATCACTGATTAACAAATAGTGAGATTTAAACCTACTCAAAAGTAAAGCAAGGCAGGACTTCCTGGTGGCCCAGCAGTGGGCCCACGTTCAGTCCTTGGTCAGAGAACTAGATCCCACATGCTGCAACTAAGACCCAGCCCAGACAAATAAATAACAATTTTTTTTTTTTTTAAGTAAAGGCGGGCATGACCAGTGATCCTCATGACTTATCAACAGAACTTCCACTTCCAAGATATCTCCATGAAATACATTTGAAGAGCAGAGAGTCTCCTGAAGTAAGAGAGGAGAGTAAGGATCTGTATGGGCATCAGGGAACAAGGAGGGTCAAGCCAGAGAAGGAGATCTCTGGGTATGATGGAAGGGGGACCAGAGGTTAACCATCTGGCTCAAGTTCTGATTTCTTCACTCACAGTCACGTGATCTTGGTGCAGGTCACCTTGGAGAAACAGGCTTGTGAAGTTTGTCTGTAAGTAAAGGAGAATTTCTTTAAAAGTAAAGAAAGGCGTGAATAAAGAGCTTTTGGCTCTAATTGGAAAGATGAGGACATCAAGCAGGTCCCCTTCGAGTGCAAGTGAAATTAAAATGGCCTAAGAAAAACAGATAACGTATAGGTTTACATAACTGAAAAGTGTAGGATTTCATGCTTCAGGCTATGTCTAGATCTAGTTGCTGAAAATATAGTTCAAGAAATGTTCTCTCTTTTTCTCTGGGTTCTAGTATCTGCATGAGCTTCATTCTCAAGCAGGCTTTCTTCAGGGGTTAGTTAAGAAGGATCCAGAATCTTTAGCTTTGTGTGCCTTCAGCTTAGCCACTCCAGATCATGCTATGCTCATTGGCCAGGCTCACAGCCAATTCCTGGATAGATTCACTGTGACCAGGAAGATGCAGAGCACTGATTGGTCAGGCCTGGGTCATGTGACCACCCTTGGCATTGGAATGCAAATTCACTCCAGCAAACCACATGGTCTGAGAGTGGGGGTTCCTCAAGGGAAAATCAAGGTGCAATTTCTAGAAGAGGGAATACTACACAGACTTTAAAAAAAAATTTTATGTAAGCATCTGGAATGCAGAGGCATGGAAAGTGAGAGTTGTCCTAAGTAAATGCTTGAGGCCAGGGAGAGTATTAAAAAAAAATTTTTTTTTTCTACTCAGTTGGAAATAACAAGAAAGGAGTGATGAGAAACGGGACAGTAAACAGAGGCCAAACCTTGTGAGCCTTATACATCATGTCTACAAATTTGGATGTAGTCCTAAAAGCAAAGGGAAGACTTGAAACATTCCAAGCAAGAGATTTAAATGGTTAACCTGATTTAAAGAACTCCTATTGACTACCTTACTTAGAATGGACCAGAGAGAAATAGGACTGGAGCTGGCCACCCATGAGGTATTACAATTGTCCCTAGGAGAGAAACGATGGAGGTCTATGAAGGTTACAGTGGGGGTGGAAAAATTAAAAGTATTTGACAATTTGTAGACATAATCCAAGCATTCTCAAAAAAGACCAGGAGTTATCGATAGCTTTTCAAGCCTTTACCTGGAAGATCTCCAAGCTGTCTGCTGCTTCTCTGCTCTTCCACCGTGGGTTGCAAAAAGCCACGATAGGAAGGCGATATTGTACTCGCCTCCTCCCCTTCCCCTTTGCTCCCCTACCCTCACTCCAGCCAAGCTTTTCCCAGCAGTGGGCCCCTGCTGTGAAATCTATATGTAGATGAGTTGTATAAATTTGTGTGGATAATAAAGCTAAGTGTAGAGAACTCATGCTGGTACCACCTAGGGTACGCACAGGGCCCCAGAGTCAAATAGAGCCAGGTTATATTCCTGCCCTGCCACTTATTAGCTGTGTGCCCTCGAGCAAGTTACTTAACCTCTCTGAACTTCCATTTCCTCATTTGAAAAAAGAATATATTACATTAGCTCACAGAGCACTTTTGAGATTTAAATGACTGTGCTTGTGAACGCGGGGGCAGCATTTGGCACACAGAGGGAGCTCAATGGAAAGGAGTTCCATTTTCCTCCCAATCCTTCTCCATAGGTGCCTAAGGACCTCTTTACACCTATCTTCCTTTTTGACAGCAATCCTTCATCATGCCCCAGTTTTGTGATGCAACTGTGATAAATTAAATGCAAATAATCAAGCTGTCTAATTCATTACATTTGGCTTCAGTGACAATTACTAACTGTTTCAAGCCTCCTGGCAGGGCACCACAGCTGTTGGGAAGCCTCAGGCTACTGGTTAGGCCCTACTGGTCCATGAGTTCAGTTAGGAGGGGATAAGAAGAAGCAAACGGCTCTTATAGAAGTTAGACATACCTCTTTAACCACTGGGGCATTGGTTAGACCCCCTAGACATTAGGAAATTACTGTCATTCTCCAGAAACATGAAGCTCCCACTGCCCATTAATTCTCTCACATAGTATTTACTCAGGGCTTGTCATCCTACTACAGCTAGGGATTACAAACTATGAGGGAAATAATAAAAAGTAACTGGATTGTGCCTATAACTTGTGACTTGCTTCTAACCAATGTTATTGTTTTTGTTCAGTAGATTAGTTGTGTCTAACCTTGCAACCACATGGACTGCAGCACCCCAGCCTCCTCTGTCTCCCAGAGTTTGCTGAAACTCGTGTCCATTGAGTCAGTGATGCTATCTAACCATCTTATTTTCTGCTGCCCTTTCTCCTTTTGCCGTAATCTTTCCCATCATCAGGGTCTTTTCCAATGAGTCAGTTCTTTGCATCAGGTGGCCAAAGTATTGGAGCTTCAGCTTCAGCAACAGTCCTTCTAATGAATATTAAGGCTGATTTCCTTTCGAATCGACTGGTTTGATCTCCTTGCAGTCCAAGGGACTCTCAAGAGCCTTCTCCAGCACCAATTAGTCAAATGCATCAATTCTTCTAACCAATAGAATATGGCAAGTGTTTGGATATACATGATCATATGTAAGTGATTATGTGATTGTGTTACATTGGATTACAGCACCCTTCTTAGTGGAATCTCTTAGTCTCTTCTTATTTCTGAGCAAACAAGCAGCCACCTTAGGGCATGTCATGCATCAAAGAACTGCAGGCAACCTCTAGGAGCTGAGGGCAACCTTCACTAACAGCCATCATGAAACTGAAGCTCCCAGTCCCATAGCTCAAAAACTGAAACCTGCCAAGAATTGAGTTGGAAGCAGATCCTTCCTCAGTCAAGCAACCAGATGAGACCCCAACGCTAACCACTACCTCAGTTATAATCTCATAAAGACACACCTATGTCATGCAACCATGTCATGGTGGGATGCCATCACCAGCTCAATGAACATGAGCTTGAGCAAACTCTAGGAGATGGTTAAGGACAGGGAAGCTAGGTGTGCCTCAGTCCATAGGGTCTCAGAGTTGCATATGACTGAGCAACTGAACAACAATGTCCTGTCCAGACTTCTAACCCACAGAAACTGTGACATAACAAATTCAAGTTGTTTTAAATCACAACTTTATAGTACTACTGTTATGCAGTGGTAGATAGCTGATATATATGCTAAGTATTAAATGATAATGACTCAGTGAATGAGAAATTAGAGAAAATTTCTAATCAGAAAAGGGACAGACCAAGACAGATTCAACACACATATATCTATTTTAAGCTCTGTTTATCAGATTCTATCTAATTATTCTGAGAGATGGTGGAGATGACTTATTCATATGGGTAGGCCAAATGCTCTAACAACCCAAACCCTTAATGAGGATGACCACACTAAAGGTTTACTTTTCACTCCCAGCAGAGTCTAGTGCAAGCTGTAGAGTATCAGAAAAGGAAGGGACCTCTGCTTCACTTAGTCATTCAGGGACCCAGGCTATTGCTATCTTGTGGCATCCCCTGGATCTCAGAGTCTTCCCCTGGGTCCTCTGAAGGAGACAGCATTTAATCCAAGCTTTGAAGGATCAGAGGCATCTTCACTCCATGGGCTGTTACTTAAAAACCAAAAGGTTTCTTCCTGGATAGGTACCAAATGAGAGCAGAGGGAGGAAATCCACAGAATTCAGGCAGGCTGAGAGGTGACGGTGAGCACATTCACCAGCTCCTGATTGGAGGCTGGGACCTTTCCACTTCCATCTTTTCTGTAGCTTGGATGATTTTAGCAGAAATTTACAAAGGAAGCATCAGGTGATGCAGCAGGTAACTTATGGAATTCATTTCCCCAGGAGGCTGCTGAGGTGGAAATTTTCAATCATTTCCCAAAAGGCTTAGTTAAGTTCATGAGTGATTGAGTCCTAATGGATTATCAAAGCCTGTTAGGAAGCAACTGCTTAAACTTTAAGGTTGAAGTCTTAGAAAACTGCGGTCCTTTTTATAATACTTTTGTCTGCACCTCTGTCATAGGCAAAATTATTAGGTTGTATATATCTCCAAGCTGATTCCCTGTGAAATGCAGTTAGAGAATCACTATAAGAAGACACTTTGAACTAGGAAGGACCAGTCCAAGGCACCTGTGCCATGACTCCCCCTGATGGGTTCACAGCAGATATTACTAGTCCATCACAGCACTATTTGCTGCTGGGTACCATGATGGCTCCAGACTCTTTCCTAGCAGAATCACTCCTTGGCCATCCTCAATAGACCCCCATCTCTTCACTGAATGTGAAAACAAGGCCCAGGGACTAGGAGAGATTAGCTCAAGATGTTTTCTCCACCTTCCCACTTCCATCTTTTCTGTATCTCTTTAAATCCTCTAGCCAAGCCATATAGTATGAGAATCCAATAAAATCCAGGTGTCCAGTCTGATGTTTAATCACCTCTATGCCAGATAACCGTGAGACAGGCAATCCTGCTATCCCTTCTCTCCTTTACTCTTCATAAATCTGCTATTTGATTTCCCATAATGAAAGTCCAGACTTAGGAGATTGTAATACATAAGAATCAGGAAGAGGATGAGATGGAGGAAGGATAAGCAGGAAGAAGAGGAGGATGTGGAGGAAGAAATGGGAGAGGAAGGCATCCTTTGTGTATGCATCATATTTGACATTTTATAAACACATTTATATCTACTGTTATTATATTTAACTCTCACTGTATCCTCAGCTTCATAAAGAACGAAAAAATGAGATTCATGGAAGTAAGCTACTGCCTAAGATCGCACAACTCCTAAGTGATGAAGTTAAGACTCAAGTCAGATCTCTGTACCAGCTGAGCCCACTTTCCATTCCTCCACACAAATTCATCTAGAAGCAAATCTATGTCCTTGTCTTGCGATCAGACATTGCAGTCTTCCACGTGGATTGAGAGGGCAACTCAGCTACATCAGACCCTGTCTCCTGATAACACGACTTATTCCCTTGGCCTGTGCTGTTTCATCTCTGTTTCTCCTGCTGCTCGGAGAATAAAGACACATCCGCTGATGCACTAGCAGAGGCTGTCATTCTGTGGCAGCTGAGGAAGCACTCAGGTACCAGATGTCCACTATCTCTCAAGCCAGATCGCCATCCCTCTATAATGACGATGTCGGCGGCACTGAAAACAATCTAATTTCCCAACTGCCTATTATTGATTCACCCAACAAATATTTATTGAGTGTTTACTATGTTCTGGGCACTGGGCCACATCCTGGGGACACAGCAGGGATAAGACACTTCACGGAGGATAAATAATGAACATGTTTATAAACGAATGAAAATAATTTCAAATGTGACACATATAATAAGGAGGGTCCTCTGACAGAAAGGAACTAGGAGATTAAAGAGGGCTAGCCTAGTACTTTAGACAGACCTCTCTGAGGGGGTGACTTTTCAGCCAGAGACCTTAAGGATGGAGTGGAGCCATCTGTGTAAACAGAAGAGAGAAAAGCACCACAAGTGAAGTCAAAGGCTCCAAGGCAAGAAAGCGTGAGTGCAGGAGTGGAAGACCAACAGGAAGCTAGGGCAAGAGTTATTATCCCATTTGAAAGATGAGCAAACTGAGGCCCGGTAAGTTGGAGTGACTTGGCTAAGATCTCAGGGGAATTTTTGAGTGGTATTTATTAAACAGGCATCTCCAAATGGATCATGATATAGTAAACGGTGTCCCAAGGTCTTTGTCAGAGAGCAGCCTTCACTGCACCTCTCCCTCCCATTCAGTCCCACTCAGGATCATAATATTCCCAGAGGAACATCACAGTCAACTCCCACGGAGCTGACTGCAGTATCACCAGATGGAGATGATCATCTGAACTGAGGCCAGACTACAAGAAAGGAAGGGAGATGCTCTCTGAACAGGGGAGCACCTCTCTGCTTTCAAATGTCCAGAGAACAGCGGAGACGGAAATGGCCTATCAAATGACATGATCAACAGGGCAGGTAGCTGGTTTGTTTTCCCAAAATCATCAGCTGATCTCAGGAGCTGGCTTAGGACTCCAGTGTGTGATGTCTGTTGAGGCAAAGTCCTCTGTGGTCTTTTTGTTACTTTGTTTTCAGCTGTGCCACAGGAGATCTTAGTTTCCTGACCAGGGATGGAAACCACAGTCCCTGCATCGAAAGTGGACAGTCTTAACCACTGGACCACCAGGGAGTCTGTGTGGAGTCCCTGTGGTCTCTCCATCTCATTAATACTTCAACAAACTACTTCCTGAGCAATTATTTTATCCCTCGCTCTGGGTTCATCCCTCCCCTCTAAAATAGATTCTGCACCCAGTAGGCACCTAGTAAGTATCAGTGGAATGAATAAGCAGGGTAAACACAGTAAGAGAATGCAAAAGTGCATATGCCTATCCATTCATTTAGCTGTTATTTATCAATAAACACTGCATGCCTGACATCTGTCTAGCATTCTGCTAGATATGAGTGGAGAGGAGGTAAAAGATGTAGAAGACAGATTTGTTTGTTGATTCATGCACTCACTCACCTGTGTTGGGCACCTGGATTCATGTTTCACATCACGTTGTATTTCCATGGTTTCATTTTATATTAATCAGTTCAGTTCAATTCAGTCACTCAGTCGTGTCCAACTCTTTGTGGCCCCATGAACCGCAGCACGCCAGGCCTCCCTCTCTATCATCAACTCCCGGAGTTTACCCAAACTCATGTCCATTGAGTCCGTGATGCCATCCAACCATCTCATCCTCTGTCGTCCCCTTCTCCTCCTGCCTTCAATCTTTCCCAGCATCAGGGTCTTTTCCAATGAGTCAGTTCTTTGCATCAGGTGGCCAAATATTGGAGTTTCACCTTCAACATCAGTCTTTCCAATGAACACCCAGGACTGATCTCTTTTAGGATGAACTCTCAAGAGTCTTCTCCAACACCACAGTTAAAAAGCATCAATTCTTCGGCACTCAGCTTTCTTTATAGTCCAATTCTCACACCCATACATGACTACTGGAAAAACCATAGCCTTGACTAGATAGAACTTTGTTGACAAAGTAATGTCTCTGCTTTTTAATATGCTCTCTAGGTTGGTCATAACTTTCCTTCCAAGGAATAAGTGTCTTTTAATTTCATGGCTGCAGTCACCATCTGCAGTGATTTTGGAGCCCAAAAAGTAAAGTCTCTCACTGTTTCCACTGTTTCCTTATCTATTTGCCATGAAGTGATGGAACCAGATGCCGTGATCTTCGTTTTCTGAATGTTGAGCTTTAAGCCAACTTTTTCACTCTCCTCTTTCACTTTCCTCAAGAGGCTCTTTAGTTCTTCTTCACTTTCTGCCATAACGGTGGTGTCATCTGCATATCTGAAATAGCAGCCTTTTAAAAGCAAAATCTTCTTACTGTGAGTTGACTGAGCCAACTGTGAGCCAAGTGAGTTGGCTTACTTGCTGTGAACCAATTATGAGTTGAAATCAAACCTGACCATCAATGTAATGTAAGTTATTTAACCTCTCTTTTTCCATCAGAAAAATGGGAACAATCGTGATGCACTTCTTCCTATGTTTCTGAAAGTCTTTATGCAATCACATGTGAAAGGGACTGAGCAGGGATCTCAGCCTATGGAATGCATTCAGTGATTGGTAGCAAGTCTCATTATTACAACAGATGTTATTTCTGACCCTCCCTGAAGCAGGTATTCCATTCCCATTTTATAGAGCTGAAAGTCAGGGAAAATCACATAGCAAGGAGTCAGAACTAAGCTTGAGCCTTGGCCATCCATGACAAAAATCTCACAAGCTCATACCCTCTGCTAATGAATAAAGCACTTGGGAGGCTGATCAGATGACAGAGTAGAAATTTTTCCATCTGATGCTTACTTTTTAGATGGGGTCACTCACCAGATAGAGGTTAAGCAGATTGCCCAAAGTCAACAGTCTCGGTGGAGCTGGGATCCAAACCCAACTTTCTTGGGTTCTTGGGTCCTCAGTCTGTGTTAGACAATGTGTTTAACTCCAAAGATGCGAAATGAAATAGGGCTCAAGTCCTTCCTCTGAAGACACACAGCCTAGGGAGGATTGGGTGATTAGAACAAAGATGTATCTCCTGCGAAGAAAGACTCTTGGGGAACATTACACTCCTCACAAGTAGATGTAGGGCTGTCCTTTGAAAAGGGAAGGCAACACAATAAGGAAGCACAAGACACAACACATGGACTTTACAGTCAGGCAAACCCAGGTTCAAACCCACCACCATCACTTCCAAGCTTTGTGATCTTGAGGAAGTCATTTAATGTCTCCAAGTCTGTTTCCTTTTCTCTAAAATGGACATGATAACCCCACCATAGACTGCTCACAGCCAATCAGAAATGGGCTTCATCCGTAGTCTTGCCCCTTCCCAAGGTGTGTAAGTCAAAGGAATCTGAAGTCTATGTTCCATGAGGGCAAGTACTCCAAGCTCCTCATGGCTGGCATATGGCATGGGCACCGTGTGGAAGAGGAGGGTGGGATAGGCAGGCCCCCAGGCACAGAGGAAAGCAAGAGAAAAGTCATGGAGTTGCCAACACTCATAAAATTGGAAACAAAATAAGCGGCAGTTATGTTTGCCTCTGAAAGAGGAGATCCAACCAGTCCATTCTGAAGGAGATCAACCCTGGGATTTCTTTGGAAGGAATGATGCTAAAGCTGAAACTCCAGTACTTTGGCCACCTCATGAGAAGAGTTGACTCATTGGAAAGGACTCTGATGCTGGGAGGAATTGGGGGCAGGAGGAGAAGGGGACGACAGAGGATGAGATGGCTGGATGGCATCACTGACTTGATGGACGTGAGTCTGAGTGAACTCCGGGAGTTGGTGATGGACAGGGAGGCCTGGCGTGCTGCGATTCATGGGGTCTCAAAGAGTCGGACACGACTGAGCGACTGAACTGAACTGAACTGATGTTTGCCTCTAAGAAGGTACATGGGGGAAGATAGGCAGGATCATCAACAGAGGATGGGGTGTCAGGCAGGATGGACCACACCAAGGATCTGCCTTTTCCTACCTGGCTCCTTACCTAGAGTTGAGTGTCATACCTGCCCACTCTCACATTTCTTGCAAGGGTGCTGGGGTGGACACTGTGTGTTGTCTACTAAAGGCTATTTATAATCAATTTCTCCTTGACTTCCTCTGTTAGAAAGGTTGAAAAGCTAAAACAATCTATATGCCATCTGCCTGCAGAGTTTTTTAAATGGTTCTGGCCAATGAAAAGTAACAGAAGGCCTAAGGGATCTTTTCTTTTCTAGGAAAAGTTGTGTGTATACATGTATGTGTGCACATGCGATTGTATGTATCTCTTTTTGCATTTGCCTCTTTCCCCTTCTAACCTACTAGGAGACTTCTGGAGATGAGCAGCCACTGTGTGGCTATGAAGTGATAAGCATTAAGGTGTAGCGCCACGTGGTAAGCAAGGTGGAGTGCTTGCTGTCTTTGACAAATAATCCTTTCAGTCATGATGGAGGGTTTTATTTTATCCTTTGTAGCCAAAAGCAACCCCAATACACACAAAAACTGGCCAGTCATCAGATCTAAGTTGCCCTGCTCTGGCCAGATCTTTGTTGATTTCCCTGCCTCTTCTTCTCCTTAGACCAATCTTTTAGACGTTTACAACTTGAGTCCTCAAGATGCCCCCTGTCTGCTCCCACGAGATTTAGACTTCAGTTCCAAACCATCATCCTGGCCTAGTGACCAAGATAGTCCCTTTGGCCTTCGGACTAGGGCGCAAGAAACAATGTCCTTATCAGGGTGAGACTCGAGGTAGAGATGGCTTACACACTGAAGCAACCCAGATTTTGCAGTTTCGTCTAGTGCTGCTACCTGACAACTCTGTCCATGTTTAAAACACCAAATCACCTGGAAGATCAAGCTCCAGTGAGGCGTTTCCTGGAATCATGCTGTAGCAGGAACAAATGTCAATGTGTTTATCCTTATGCTTCTTCTCTTCTGCATTGCCTGGAGAATAATTAGAATTATGACGATCTTTTTACTGCAGTCTTTTTCCTTCCTCAGTAAGCTCTTTAGAACCAAAGAGACAGACCCGAGGGAAGCTGGTGATGCTGCTTATGCCATAACAACAAGCCAGAAAAAGAACAGAGAGCCAAAACACCCTGTCACCTGGGAGACCAGAGGATGGCTCCCTCCTGTAAGGGAAAATTTTGCAAAGACTCAGAAATGGGCAAAATCAAGTGTCCTGCCACTGGAGTTCTGGGTTTTATCTAGTAGATCTCAAAGGGATTATCTTCTTCTCCCAGGATAAACACCTTAAACAGATCTCAATCAACAAAGCTATGTTCCAGCTTTATAGAAGTTGTAGGAAACTTATAGTGATGCAAATGATCCTTGTCCACGATGATGGAAATGAACTTTATCTGGTAAAGATATAATTGATTTCTACCCAATAAGGAAAATCTAACCTCAGACATTCCATTTTATTGCCCAACAGCAGTGGAGCTCACTCATGCGTTATCTGTGTCCATCTGGGAGTTGCCTAAGATGCTTTCAGGGAATCTGTTAGATCAAAACCATTTCATATTAATATTATTTGCCTGTTTGTCTCTCATTTCCTCACAGGCATACTGTGCCTTTTGGGGGGCTACATGACTTGCAATGTTACTGTCATTGCTCTGGTGGCTTATGGAATGAGTGCTTGTTGGTATGCTCCTGTGTTTTTAAATGTCCTCAGTTTTAATTTCTAACATGGCAAATACTGGTAGATCTAACCCACATAACCAAAAGCTCCTTGAGGTCTTGCATAAGCTTTTTTTCTTTTTTAATTTTTATTTTTACTTTATTTTGCTTTACATTGCATAAGCTTTTAAGAGTGTAAAGGGATCCTGAGATGGAAACTTTTGAGAACTGCTACCCTATAGAATATTAACTAATTTTGCATTATACTAACTAACTTTGCCTCTATGAAAAATTTCATCTCAGCATTCTTGTTTGAGATGTGTGTGTGGTTTTAATATCTTACTGGCCCTATATTAATTAATGAGTCAAATAAAATCTGTATTCATATTATATCTGTACAAGTGTTGTATTTTTAACTTTTAAAAAATTACCCTTTAGGGACCTTCCTGGTGGTCCAGTGGCTAGAACTCCTCATTCCCAATGCAGGGGGCCTGGGTTCGAACCCTGGTGAAGGAACTAGATCCTGCATGTTGCAACTAAAGATCCTGCATGCTACGACTGAAGATCTCATGTGCCACAACTAAGACCTGGCACAGCTAAATAAATAATTGTTTAAGTACCCTTTAACACAGGGCTTGGAGTAGAAGAGAAAGAGGTGAAGAGTGACCGAGGAGAAAGTCAAGGGGCCTGGGCCACGCTGAGGACACCCAGGCAGCACTGAGATGGCCGCCACACTCTCCCTGTGTCTAGTGCGTGGAGCTGTAGCGGGGGTGAGGGGATCAAGTCAGCACCTCAAACCACCCCTCATTGTTCAGACAAGGACAGTGCACAGACCCCTGCACAGCATACACAGGGCGCTGTGGTCTGTCCAGCAACAGGAAAACAGCCCAGGCCCAGAGGCTTGGCTGAGCCCATCTAGAGCTTCCTGCATGGAAATCCCTCTTTTCAATGGCCCTGTGTTTTTCAAACCCCTTCAAAATAGAGTTGAGGTTCTTGATACCCAGAGGATGGTATGGTGTAGAAGAGAAAGTTCTACTCCCGGTCTTAAGGTGGGTGATGTCACATCATCCCATTTCATGGCTTAAACTCCCAGAGAAGCCAGGAGGCCTGCCCCAGGGGACACCGACTCATAGAACAGGTGACAGACTGTAGGGACCTCCTCTCCCACCTCAGGACCCTTACTACTACTACTATGCCTCGTTATGTTTACAAATCCTATGAATTCTTGTGCTCAACTCTCCTAGGAATTTGTGGAGGCCTTCAGAGCTCCTGGGCTTCCCAGGTGGTTCAGCAGTAAAGAATCCACCTGCCAACACAGGAGACACAAGGGACACGAGTTCAATCCCTGGGTTGGGAAGATCCCTGGAGGAGGAAATAGCAACCCACTCCAGTATTCTTGCCTAGAAAATTCCACGGGCAGAGGATACTGGTGGGCTACAGTCCACAGGGTTGCGAAGAGTCAGACATGACTGAGCACACACATGTTCTGCGTGTTCCTGAAGAAGGAATTCATAGGGCCTGGACTCCACCTTAGGCCTGTTCATGCTGATCATGCTCGGCCACCTTTCCAGTGGACTCTGAACTCTGTGTTTAGTGCCTATGAAAACAACAACAGAAGGATAAGACCCCCTCCAGACAGGGGAACCTTGAAGACTGTATCTAGGTTACTCATCGCCTAAGAGAAAACATACCCTCATCACCCCTTCCTCTAGACAGGCCATACATTTTTCTGTATCAATTGGAGTGTAACCTCAGGTTTATCGATTATTGGCTAACTGTTTGACTGTTTGAGCACATGAGCACATAGCACATGAATGATGGGGTTATTGGGATTGTATTTTCCTTGGTTTATGTGAGTCTCAAGGAATTTGGAGTGGTGGGTTCAGACACGTACACATGGGGTATAAAAGATTTTCACAAATGCTGGTCGGGGTCCTTGGCTAAGAGGAAACCCTGCCTTGGGCCCCCTGGTGTAATAAACTGCACTCCACTGTCTGCCGTGTCCTTCTGAGTGACTTTATTTCCCAGAACGCGTGGCTACAACATTCCCAGAGGAACTCCATGTTCAGAGTTCCCAGGAGGAAAAGGGGTATGGCTTTTGTTGCCTTTGCTCTCTCTGGCTGGTCATCCTCACTGAGCCTGATTTCCTGGCCTGATTATGGAGACAATAAGAGAAATAAACTAGCCAGGCCCTGGGCCCTTAAAGGGTGCTGAGCTGATAATGCTGAGTCAGAACCCTTTTCTCTTAGAATCAATCCCTACCTATTGCTCTGAATGGAATCCCAGGGCTGGCCAGTGAAGGAAAGTGGGATTGGGGGAAACAAGAGAAGAAAGAGGAGCCTCCTCCCAAGTCAAATTCAGGTGGTAGCTTAGCAGATTTTTTTTCCTGAGTAGTTTTATTTATTTACTAATTGGAGTATAATTGCTTTACAATGTCACATGGGTTTCTGCTGAACAACTGTGTGAATCAGCTCTGTGTGTGTGTGTATACATCCCTTCCCTCTTGAGCCTCCCTCTTAACCCGCCCCCGTCCCACCCCTATGGGTGATCACAGGGCACTGAGCTCCCTGTGCTGTGCAGCAGCTTCTCACTAGCTATCTGTTTTACACATGGCAGCAGCTTATTTGTGTGTGCTCATTTGTGTCCGACTCTTTGCGACCCCATGGGCTACAGCCGCCAGACCTCTCTGTCCATGGGATTCTCCAGGCAAGAATACTGCAGTGGGTTGCCATTTCCTCCTCCAGGGGATCTTCCCAACCCAGGGATAGAACTCACATCTCTATGTCTCCTACATTGGCAGGTGAGTTCTTTACCACTAGCACCACCTGGGAAGCCTGAAAGTTAATTTGGGGCAAGGCTTTCCTGCCCTGACACCACCCCAGGTGGGACTTGAATCCACAGTCCCTGGCTTAGGAGGCCAGTGCCTTATCCATTATGCCACTGGGGCATTTACACATAGTAATTTATATACATGTCAATGTTATTCTCAATTCCTCCCACCCTTTCCATCCCCCACTGTGTCCACAAGTCTGCTCTCTATGTCAGCATCTTTATTAGAGCAGATTTTTTTAAGGTAATCTTTTTAAAGTGTGTGTGTGTGAGAGTACACAATATCTTTTGGTGTAGCAGATACAACATGATAAATATATGAGTATTCCCAGAGTCCCCACTCTGTCTTCGTGCTGAGTTGGGAGAATCTTGCCTACATCCTCAGCCTACTACAACCCTCCCTCACTGGAGAGAAGCAGAAGGAATACTAATGATATCTGAGAAGCTAAAATCATCCACATCAGGGGTCTCCAAACTATGGCCTGTGGGCCCATTACAACCCTTTTCCTGTTTTTCACACATTCCATGAGCTAAGACTAGTTTTTAAATGTTTAAATGGTTGAGACAAAAATAAAAGAATAATAATAACTCATGATCCATGAAAATGACATGCAATTAAAATTTCAGTGTCCACAGAGTTGCACTGAAACATAGCCATGCTCACTCATTTCCTTCTTGTCCAAAGCTGCTGCAGAGATAGTGTCAGAGCTGAGTAGTTGGAACCAAAACTGTGTGGTTTGCAAAGCCAGAACTATTTCCAGTCTAGCTCTTTACAAAAGTTTGCCAACCCTGATCTATATGATAAACTAGGAGAGAAAAAGTGTTAGTCACTCAGTCGTGTCCAACTCTTTGCAACCCAGAGGACTGTAGCCCGCCAGACTCCTCTGCCCATGGGGTTTCCCAAGCAAGAGTACTGGAGCAGGTAGCCATTCCCTTCTCCAGGGGATCCTTCCAATCCAGGGATCGAACCCAGGTATCCCAAAATGCAGGCAGATTTTTCACCATCTGACCTAATATGATAAGCTAGGAGAGAGGAGTATAGAGTTCCAACAAGTTGAGTGTCAAGATGAATGTAGGAGGTTGGGGGAACTTAAGGGGAAAGCAAAGATATTTAGGGGTGAGGGGAATCAGCCACCACCACTATAATGATATTGAGAGCATTTCAGAGGGTCTTCAGAATGTTTTAGTGTTTTGAAAATGTTGTTGTTTAGCTACTGGACTCTTTGTGACACCATGGACTGTAGCTTGCCAGGCTCCCCTCTCGGAGGGACTTCCCAGACAAGAATACTGGAGTGAGCTGCCATTTTTTTTCTCCAGTGGATCTTCCCCACCAAGGGATCTCTTGCATTGCTGGTGGATTCTTTGCCACTGAGCCAACAAGGAAACCCCATTTTGAAAATAGTCTGATCAGAAATCAGTAATCTTTTTTCTTATGATTACAAACATATATAGTAAAAATATTAAAACATATAAGAGAGGGACTTTCCTGATGGTCCAGTGGCTAAGACTGTGCTCCCAACGCAGGGTGCCCAGGTTCAACCCCTGATCGGGGAACTAGATCCCACACACCAGAACTAAGAGTTTGCATGACTCAACAAAAGATTCTGCATGCCATAACTAAGACCCAGTTCAGCCAAATAAATATTTTTTAAAAGCATATATGAGAGTTATTGTTTAGTTGCTCAGTTGTGTTCAACTCTTTGTGACTGCATGGACTATAGCCCGCCATGCTCCTCTGTCCATGGGATCCCCCAGGCAAGAATACTGGAATGGGTTGCCTTGCCCTCCTCTACTGGATCTTCTTGACCCAGGGATCAAACCCGTGTCTCTTGCATCTCCTCCACTGAGCCACTAGGCAAGCCTATATCTGAGAGTAATATGCACCAAATTCAAGACATAATGAGAGGGGGAAATAGGAGGGAAAGGGGAGATGGAACTGTAGCACTAATACATGATTTGTTACATTTTTTAAAATTTATCTATCTAAAGAAAATGAGCCAATATGTAATAAAAGATGAAAAGATTGTTTAGTGGTAGAGATAAAACCAAAGAATTGATTTTTTTTTTTAAGTTGCCTCTGGAGTGGAGGACGAGGAATATAAAAGGCCAAGCAAGAGTCTTGGTTATAAGTTCTTCTACACAATGTTGGTTTTTTTCTGGCTACTATAGTACTATAGTATGTACTATCACTTCGCCCTGAATCTAAGACATGCATTTTTTTTTCACATTTTAGCATCTCTAAAATAAGGATGCATTTTACCATTGATTATAAAACACACTTGTCAGAGTTTTTCTTTTCTTGATGTTAGAAAAAAAATAGTAATTCATCTTATAATCAGTGGTTATCTTACGTTTTCTTTCAAGGGACAAATAAAGAGGATTCTTTTTTTCTGGCATTCCATCGAGAGATCAAGAGAAAAAATGAAGCATTGTTTATTGCCTTCAGGTAGTGTTAAAAGATAAACTGAGGCATATTAAAAATTTTAAGAGTTTATTCGAGCAAAAAGCAATTCAAATGGGCAGCCAGAAACAAGAAGTGGTGAGGAGTAGACATCAGTGGGATAGAAGCTTG
The DNA here is from genome assembly GCF_014754425.2 of Oryx dammah. Taxonomy (NCBI): domain Eukaryota; kingdom Metazoa; phylum Chordata; class Mammalia; order Artiodactyla; family Bovidae; genus Oryx; species Oryx dammah. The sequence goes on along the minus strand of NW_024070213.1, from coordinate 45,045,056 downwards.
GAGAAACTTTTAACAAATATATATTAACACATGTATGTGTAATCTAGGGGCTTCCCCAGTGGCTCAGCAGTAAAGAACACGCTGGTCAATACAGGAGACGCAGGTTCGATCCCTGAGTGAGAAAGATCTCCTGGAGGAGGAAACGACAACCCACTCCAGTATCCTGGCCTGGGAAATCCCGTGAACAGAGGACCCTAGTGGGCTACAGTCCATGCAGGCACAAAGAGTTGGACATGACTGAGCAACTGAGTACACACGCAATGGAATCTAGAAAAATGGTACATGTGACCCTACTTGTTAAGCAGAAATAGAGACACAGACGCAGAGAACACATGCAAACCAAGGGGGAAAGGAGGGTTGGGAGATTGCAGTGGACATATATACACTACTGATGCTACACATAAAACAGATAACTAACGAGAACCTACTGGACAGCAGAGAGAACTATTCAGTGCTCTGAACGTGAAAGTGAAAGTCACTCAGTGTCTGGCTCTTTGCAACCCCATGGACTATTCAGTCCTTGGAATTCTCCAGGCCAGAATACTGGAGTGGGTAACCTTTCCTTCTCCAGGGCATCTTCCCAATGCAGGGATTGAACTCAGGTCTCCCTCATTGCAGGCAGATTCTTTACTAGCTCAGCCGCAAGGGAAGCCCTTGCGCTCTGTGGTGACCTAAATGGGAAGGAAATCCAAACATGAGAGGATGCATGTATGTTTATAACTGATTCACTTTTCTGTACAGCAGAACTCCGTACACATAGAGACGTCTCTCCTGGTTCTTACACCCCCCCCATTTTAAACTGACACAACATCGTAAAGTAACTATGCTCCAACAACAAAATTTTTTTCAAAAAAACAGGCTCAGCTCAGAAAGTTTAGAAAAAGCTATGTTAATAATAAAAACAGCTTTTATTGAGTGCTTCTCTGTGCTGGTCAGGTGCTAGGCGCTTTATATTCCTCATTTAATACCTCATTTAATTCCCTCAATAAATCTATAAGATAAGGAATAAATAAATAAAAGAGGCAGAAGCAAAGTAAGAAAATTCTTGATTCGCTGTGGTTTAAAGCACAGTTGGCAGTTTGTGATTGGTTGTCCTTTGGTTTCAATTCTGTAACCTGAAGCAAGCACAGGGTTAGATTTTGGTTTGCTTACAGAGGTGGCCATGGAATTAGAGCCACCTGATTAATTTAACAATTAATTAATTGCTTAATTAATTTTAAAATGGACTGAGGGTGTCTCTGAGTGAGACACTGCCTTGAGCCTGAGCCACATGGGATCCCAGGATTTATCTGTGTTTAATACAGTGTTAGTCGCTGACTGACTCTATGCAACGCCATGGACTGTAGCCCTCCAGGCTCCTCTGTCCATGGAATTCTCCAGGCAAGAATACTGGAGTAAGTAGCCATTTCTTTCTTCAGGGAATTATCTGATGGGAGCAGGAGAGCTTGGGTGATACATGTTGGTTATAAACATCTCTTCTTGGAAAAAGAAGACAGCAAAAAACCATATTAAGTCATTTTGATTTAGGAGATGTGATGAATCAGAGAAAATTTTGTGCTGGTCAGCAGAACCTGACCTGAGGAAAAAAATTGTTCTAATTCTTAAATGTTATTAAACTTTGTCTGCCAAAGTAAAATAAAAGTACAAAGTAAAATAAAGTACAGAGTCAGTAGTAATTAAGCCCTCTTTCCTCTGGGTCGGTCTCAGAAGTAAGAGATTCTATTAAGAAGCAAGGCCACTTCCTGATAAAACCATCGCATGGGAGAGAGCAGAGATCAATTCGTGCTCCGTGGAATAGAGCGGGGGCAAGGGAGATGGTGACGAAAGATCTGAGCCTCGGGTGAAAGATTAGGACTGCAGAGGTTAGCACAAAAAATCCATCCTGTTCAGAAGAAACCCTGAGACTCAACCCAGCTCTTCTGTTGTCCTCCCACCATCCAAGAGAACAGAAGACTGAGGGGGCAGGCAGTCCCCGGAGCCAGATAAGGAGATGCCATTCCCTTGATTTAAGTGTTTAGTTTAAGAATGTTAGTTCAGTACTCACTCGAGTAATGTGTGGAGTCTTTCATTCAGCAGATATTTTCTGAGCAAACGCTGGGTGCTCTTCTAGGGACCTAAGATAAAGACCTCTCTCCTGGTTCTCATACTACCCAATTTAAACTCTACTTAAATGATGTCCCTTAATACTCTCAAAAATCCTATGAGGTGGTAGAGCTATCAGCACCCCTATGTTACAGATGATGAACTGAAGCTCAGAGAGGCTAAGTCACTTGCCCAAGGTTACCCAATTAGTAAATAACAGAGCTGAGATTTGAACCTACAGCATCAATGATCAGAGTCTATGCTCTTAATCACTCTGCGATGTCACTCCTCTAGATGAAAGTGAAAATGAATGCCTGAAAATTGCTCTGCTCTCATAAAAGTCACTCTAAAATAGGTAATAAAAGCCTGAGTTTTACCTGTGATCTAGCAATCCCACTCTTGGATGTATATATGGAAAAGATGAAAACTCTAATTCAAAAAGATACATGAACCCCAATGTTCATAGCAGCACTATTTACAAGAGTCAAGACATGGAGGCAGCCTAAGTATCCATGGAAAGAGGAATAGATGGATAAAGGAAGATGAAGGAATAGATAGACAAAGGAAGATAGATAAAGGAATAATATATATATATGCATACATACATATATGGGCACACACATATATATATACACATACATATACATACACAGAATGGAATATTAGTTATAAAAAAGAATAAAATAATGTCATTTGCAGCAACATGCATGAACCCAGAGGTTATCATACTAAATGAAGTAAGTTAGATAAATCAGACAAATATTATATGATATCACTTCTAAAAAATGAGTGTTAGTCACTCAGTCATGTCTGACTCATTACAACCCCATGAACTATAGCCCACCAGGCTCTTCTATCCATGGAATTCTCCAGGCAAGAATACTGGAGTGGGTAGCCATTCCCTTCTCCAGGGGATCTTCCCAACCCAGAGATCAAACCCCAGTCTCCTGCATTACAGGTATATTCTTTATTGTCTGAGCCACTATAGGTGGAATCTAAAGCAAACTGATGGTTACCAAAGGGGAAAGGGGAGGATAAATTAAGAGTTTGAGGTTAACAGATACACATTACTATATATTCAGTTCAGTTCAGTCGCTCAGTCATGTCCGACTCTTTGCAACCCCATGAATTGCAGCACACCAGGCCTCCCTGTCCATCACCAACTCCCAGAGTTCACTCAGACTCACATCCATTGAGTCAGTGATGCCATCTAGTCATCTCATCCTCTGTCGTCCCCTTCTCCTCCTGCCCCCATCCCTCCCAGCATCAGAGTCTTTTCCAATGAGTCAATTCTTCGGATGAGGTGGCCAAAGTATTGGAGTTTCAGCTTTAGCGTCATTCCTTCCAAAGAAATCCCAGGGCTGATCTCCTTCAGAATAGACTGGTTGGATCTCCTTGCAGTCCAAGGGACTCTCAAGAGTCTTCTCCAACACCACAGTTCAAAAGCATCAATTCTTCAGTGCTCAGCCTTCTTCAGAGTCCAACTCTCACATCCATACATGACCACAGGAAAAACCATAGCCTTGACTAGGCGGACCTTAGTCGGCAAAGTAATGTCTCTGCTTTTGAATATGCTATCTAGGTTGGTCATAACTTTTCTTCCAAGGAGTAAGCGTCTTTTAATTTCCTGGCTGCAGTCACCATCTGCAGTAATTTTGGAGTCCAATATACTGAATATATATACTTCTGTACATACAGATACACACTACTACATATAAAATAGATAAACAGCTAGGACCTACTGTATAGCATAAGAAACTATAGTCAATATATTGTAATAACCTATAGTGGAAAAGAATCTGAAAAAGAATAGATATATATGTATAACCGAATCACTTTGCTGAATACTTGAAACTAACTCAACATTGCAAATCACCTATACTTCAATTTTTTAAAAGTATGGGTTTTGTAAATCAGACAAGAGTTAGAATTCTTTCCCACTGCTGGCCTCTGTCTCCATGAAGGCAGGGACCATACCTAACCTGGTGCCTTTGGATCCCCTAGCATCAAGCCCAAGACATAGTGATACTCAGTAAATATTTGCTGACTGAATGAAGGAGTGAATTCGTTTACCAGCAAAAGGATCTTGGAAGAACCCCCTAATCTGTCTTCCCTCTGGTTCTTCCCATGTATCCGTTCCTCCTTAGAGATATTGTAAAATTTCAACGAAGTATTTCAGATAAATACCACAAGGCCTAAACTACCGTAGTTCAGTTCAGTTGCTCAGTCATGTCCAACTCTTTGTGATCCCATGGACTGCAGCACGCCAGGCTTCCCTGTCCATCACCAACTCCCGGAGTCCACCCAAACCCATGCCCATTGAGTCAGTGATGCCATCCAATCATCTCATCCTCTGTCGTCCCCTTCTCCTCCTGGCTTCAATCTTTCCCAGCATCGGGGTCTTTTCAAATAAGTCAGTTCTTCATGCCAGGTGGCCAAAGTATTGGAGTTTCAGGTTCAATATCAGTCCTTCCAATGAATGTTCAGCACTGATTTCCTTTAGGATGGACTGGTTGGATATCCTTGCAGTTCAAGGGACTCTCAAGAGTCTCCTCAAATACCACAGTTTAAAAGCAACAATTCTTTGGCTCTCAGCTTTCTTTACAGTTCAGTTCTCACATCCATACATGATGCTGCTTCAGTCATATCCAACCCTGTGCGACCCTGTAACCGGCAGTCTACCAGGCTCCCCCGTCCCTGGGATTCTCCAGGCAAGAACACTGGAGTGGGTTGCCATTTTCTTCTCCAATGCATGAAAGTGGAAAGCGAAAGTGAAGTCGCTCAGTCATGTCTGACTCCTAGCGACCCCATGGAATATAGCCTACCAGACCCCTCCATCTACTGGATTTTCCAGGCAACAGTACTGGAGTGGGTCATCCATACACGACTACTGGAAAAACCATAGCTTTGACTAAATAATCCTTTGTTTGCAAAGCAATGTCTCTGCTTTTTAATATGCTGTCTAGGTTGGTCACAGTTTTTCTTCCAAGGAGCAGTCATCTTTTAATTCCATAACTGCAGTCACTATCTGCAGTAATTTTGGAGCCCCAAAAAAACAAAGTCAGCCACTGTTTCCATTGTTTCCCCATCTATTTGTCATGAAGTGATGGGACCACATGCCATGATCTTAGTTTTCTGAATGTCGAGTTTTAAGCGAACTTTTTCACTCTCCTCTCAACTTTCATCAGGAGGCTTTAGTTCTTCGCTTTCTGCCATAAGGATGGTGTCATCTGCATATCAGAGGTTATTGATATTTCTCCCAGCAATCTTGATTCCAGCTTGTGCTTCATCCATCCCAACATTTTGCCTGATGTACTTTGCATATAAGCTAAATAAGCAGGGTAACGATACAGCCTTGATGTACTCTTTTCCCAATTTGGAACCAGTCTGTTGTTCCATGTCCAGTTCTAACTGTTGCTTCCTGACCTGCATACAGATTTCTCAGGAGGCAGGTCAGATGGTATGGTATTCCCTTCTCTTGCAGAATTTTCCAATTTGTTGTGATCCACACAGTCAAAGGCTTTGACTTAGTCAATAAAGCAGAAGTAGATGTTTTTCTGGAACTCTCTTGCTTTTTTGATGATCCAGCAGATGTTGGCAATTTGATCTCTGGTTCCTCTGCCTTTTCTAAATCCAGCTTGAACATCTGGAAATTCAAAGTTTATGTACTGCTGAAGCCTGGCTTGGAGAATTTTGAGCATTACTTTCCTAGTGTGTAAGATGAGTGCAACTGTGTGGTAGTTTGAGCATTATTTGGCATTGCCTTTCTTTGGGATTAGAATGAAAACTGACCTTTTCTAGTCCTTTGGCCATGGCTGAGTCTTCCAAATTTGCTGGCATATTGACTGCAGCACTTTCACAGAATCATCTTTTAGGATTTGAAAGTGAAGTTTTTCAGTTGTGTCTGACTCTTTGAGACCCCATGGACTATATAGCCTACCAGGCTCCTCCTTCCATGGGATTTTCCAGGCAAGAATACTGGAGTGGGTTGTCATTTCCTTCTCCAAGATTAGGATTTGACATAGCTCAACTGGAATTCCATCACCTGCACTAGCTTTGTTCGTAGTGATGCTTCCTAAGGCCCACTTGACTTCACATGCCAGGATGTCTGGCTTTAGGTGAGTGATCACACCATTGTAGTTATCTGGGTCATGAAGATCTTTTCTGTATAGTAGTTCTGTGTATTCTTGCCACCTTTTCTTAATATCTTCTGCTTCTGTTAGGTCCATACCATTTCTGTCCTTTACTGTGCCCATCTCTGTACGAAATGTTCTCTTGGTATCTCTAGTTTTCTTGAAGAGATCTCTAGTCTCCCATTCTGTTGATTTCCTCTATTTCTTTGCATTGATCCCTGAGGAATGTTTCTTATCTCTCCTTGCTGTTCTTTGGAACTCTGCATTCAAAGGGATAAGCCTCTTATCTTTATTTCTCAGAGGGCAGACAGAATGAAAACCACAATCACAGAAAACTAATCAAACTGATCACATGGACCACAGCCTTGTCTAACTGAGTGAAACTATGAGCCATGCCATGTGGGGCCACCCAAGACGGACAGGTCATGGTGGAGAGGTCTGACAAAACGTGGTCCACTGAGAAGGGAACGGCAAACCACTTCAGTATTCTTGCCTTGGGAACCCCATGAACAGTATGAAAGTGAAAGTGAAGTCACTCAGTCGTGTCCCACTCTCTGCAACCCCATGGACTGTAGCCTACCAGGCTTCTCCGTCCATGGGATTTTCCAGGCAAGAATACTGGAGTGGGGTTACCATTTCCTTCTCCAGGGGATCTTCCCGACCCAGGAATCGAACCTGGGTCTCCCTCATTGGAGGCAGGCACTTTAACCTCTGAGCCACCAGTATGAAAACCCATAGTAAGTGCTCATTAAATAAATCTGATGCCGCAGCCATGTGTCACACTGCTGGAGCACAGCACTTGGCACAAAGTAAGTTCTCCATGAATATGATTTATTATTTCTGTTGTCCTCTAGATGGAAAAACACATACTCTAAGAAAACCAGAGGGGTCCTGTCCTAAAGATGGGCTTAGAGCTACCCAACTTTCCCTAGGATGTTCTGTCTCTTCCAAGGCTATCCATCATGCTTCAAGCCATAGAACCACATAAGGGAGCTGGAAGAAGTCCTCCTCTTCACTCTTTTCTCCCTCCCCATCCTCACAGTGGAGCCCAGCATGGAAACAACCACTTCCAGTCCAACCCACCCATTTTATTTTATTTTATTTTATTTTTACTTTACAATACTGTATTGGTTTTGCCATACATTGACATGAATTCACCACAGGTGTACATGAGTTCCCAACCCTGAACCCCCCTCCCACCACCCTCCCCATATCATCTCTCTGGGTCTTCCCAGTGCACCAGCCCCAAGCATCCTGTATCCTGTATCAAACCTAGACTAGCGATTCGTTTCTTACATGATAGTATACATGTTTCAATGCCATTCTCCCAAATCATCCCACCCTCTCCCTCTCCCACAGAGTCCAAAAGTCTGTTCTTTACATCTGTGTCTCTTTTGCTGTCTCGCATATAGGGTTATCATTACCATCTTTCTAAATTCCATATATATGTGTTAGTATACTGTATTCAACCCACCCATTTTATACTGAAAGGAACTGAGACTCAGGGAGGAAACTGATTACACAGCCCCAAGCACCCCACTCCAGTACTCTTGCCTGGCAAATCCCGTGGATGGAGGAGCCTGGTGGGCTGCAGTCCATGGGGTCACTAAAAGTCGGGCACGACTGAACGACTTCACTTTCACTTTTCACTTTCATGCATTGGAGAAGGAAATGGCAACCCACTCCAGTGTTCCTGCCTGGAGAATCCCAGGGACGGCAGAGCCTGGTGGGCTGCCGTCTATGGGGTCACACAGAGTCGGACACGACTGAAGCAACTTAGCAGCAAGATCATACAACCGGCTCCTAGCAGAGCTGAGAGCAGGATTTTGCTGTTTTTGATGCAGCTCAAAAAAAAGCATTTATGATCTCCATAAGCCAGGGAGGAAAATGATGTGAAGAAAAGAGGAAATGGAATTTCCTGTTACCTGGAGCAGCCCAGGGACATCAGTTCTTGAAACAAACTGACAAACAATGGGGAGATTTGAATGCTGGCTAGCTGGACCCCAGCTTGAGTCTTCCAGCCTGGCCCTGGGGTGGCATGGTGCTCTTGGAGCTGGCTTACCCTCCCCCACCTTTTCAGATGAATATCTTCCATTATCTTTCCTCCCTCTCACCATTGTTTGCCAAGTAGTAGCCTCCTAAAAGGGACACTGGGCAAATCAGAGGGAGCTGTGTCCAGAGGGACATCTAAACTCTTCAATAACAGGCACAGTACTTACCCTGGCCATCACCCTATCCACGAACCAGAGGACGAGAGCAGGAATATGTCCCTCCAGTTGATCTTGCAGTGATCTAGGGGGTCTTGGAGGAAGGGTCCAGGGTGACCAGGCTGTGAGGGAGGGCAATATGGATGCTTGGAATATCACTGGCAGTTTATGGACCACCAATATGGAACTGTTTCAGTCTTTTAATACCCAGTGGTGGCTGAAATTCTGCATTGACTAAAGCCAGACTGCAGACTACCACTCAGCTCCTGGTTGGACACCTCCAAGGCCCCAGTTGGCATTCAAGGCCATCCAAGATCACTTCATCGCAAATAGATGGGGAAACAGTGGAAACAGTGGCTGACTTTATTTTTCTGGGCTCCAAAATCACTGCAGATGGTGATTGTAGCCATGAAATTAAAAGACACTTATTCCTTGAAAGGAAAGTTATGACCAACCTAGACAGCATATTAAAAAGCAGAGATATTACTTTGTCCACCAAGGTCCTTCTAGTCAAGGCTATGGTTTTTCCAGTAGTCATGTATGGATGTGAGAGTTGGACTGTGAAGAAAGCTGAGTGCTGAAGAATTGATGCTTTTGAACTGTGGTGTTGGAGAAGACTCTTGAGAGTCCCGTGGACTGCAAGGAGATCCAACCAGTCCATCATAAAGGAGATCAGTCCTGAGTGTTCATTGGAAGGACTGATGCTGAAGCTGAAATTCCAATACTTTGGCCACCTGATGCGAAGAGCTGACTCATTTGAAAAGACCCTGATGTTGAGAAAGATTGAGGGCAGGAGGAGAAGGGGACGACAAAGGATGAGATGGTTGGATGGCATCACCGACTCAATGGACATGGGTTTGGGTGGACTCCGGAGTTGGTGATGGACAGGGAGGCCTGGTGTGCTGTGGTTCATGGGGTCACAAAAAGTTGGACGCAACTGAGGAACTGAACTGAACTGAAGGTCTATCTGTCCCCTGCATCACTTTCTAGGGTCATCTCCCACTGCCTCTCTCTTCATGAGGCTGTGTGGTATCATGAAAAAGGCAATGAATGCCATGTCAGAAAGATCTGGATTAAAATTCTTGCTCTGCCACTTACAACTTACAAACTCGGGGGAACTCAGGCTAAGTTCTCTGAAACTGATTCATAACAAAGGATAAGCAGCCATCAAATGTCCAGTACCATTTCAAACTCTAAGTGCTCACTTACTCCTCACAACCACTCCGTAAAGAAGATCCCATCCACAGCCTTGTTTTACAGACAAGGACACTGAGGCACCAGGGCTAGTTCAACAGCTTGTCCAAGGTCATCAGCTTCCCAGTTGCAGAATGAGAAACCTGCCCAAGGTCAATCCTGTGCACTTGACTACATCCTTATATGGCCCCCATTAAGTGGGGGATAGTGAAAATAAACTGTGAATGGGTACTGATAGCTCTAAAGCCTCCATGCAAGTGGACTCCTGGATGGATGAGTGAGTGGCAGATGGATGAACAGAAAAAACTATGTATTTTTTCTATTATTAATTTTTTTTATTTTTACAATGTCGGTTGATTTCTGCCATACAAACAATGCAAATTGCACATACATAATTATACATCCATCCCCTCCCTATCTAGCCTCCCTCCCCTCCCCACATCCTGCCCCTCCAGGTCATCACAGAGCACCAGACTGGGCTCCCCATGCTACACAGCAGCTTCCCACCAGCTATCCATCTTATTTACACCTGATAGTTGATGTTACTCTCTTAATTAGTTGATTTAACTTTCTTAATTTATCCCACTTTTTCCCTCCCCCATGTGCACAAGTTCACTCTCTACATCGACATCTCCATTCCTTCCCTGCAAATAGGAGGTTGGGGAGAAGGGGGTTCTAGGCGTAGGGCTGTTCCCTGCCCTATGGGAGGAGCACACAGACCCCCCACTATGGGCTCTTCCACTGGAGCGAAGTCAAAGGTCATAAGCCCATATCAAAGTCTGGAACCTCAAAACCATTTCATCAGCTTCCAAATCCCAGGGGTTACAGGGATTCAGGGATTCAGATCAGGGAAAGAGAGGCAACATAAATCTTGTTTCATTGAGACCAGACGCCCTGCAGCCAATCTGCCACTCCCTCTGTGTCAACTTGGGCAGGTATTTAACTGCCTGATGACTCAGTTTCCTCCTCTGGGGACAAAAACAGCAACAGCAATAGCAAAACAAACTTTTCTGAGGCGTGTGTGTGTGTGTGTGTGTGTGTGTGACTAGAATAAAGCACCTGACTCCAGCTGAGTCCGAAATTCTGTGACCCTGGGCTTTGGGGAAGGGTCAAGGTACTGTCTCGAACATAGCCAGGCTGCCTATTATGGGATATGGCTATGACAATCACAGGAGGTGGGACAGGATGAGTTGGGGAGGGCTATGAACAGGGTGCATCGCAGGAAGAGTTTGGGACACTGCAACTTCAGCGAACGCAGTTTTCCTACAACAGTGGCAAAGTAGTTGACCTGTTGTTTACAACTCCCTGTATCCCCTGAAGAGGTGAATCCTAGTGACCCCAAGGGTCTTCTGTTTCTGAGCAGGAGAGCAATTGCCTCCTAGGAGGAGCCCAGGCTGAGCTTAACTGCTTTGCCAAGGAATACGAAGGAGGCAGTGAGGCCCCAGGAGGACATCTGGGACAGGACAGGTAACTGGAGACACAGGGTCTGGACCCAGACTCAAGTAACCCAGGGCAAGTCACTTAACTTCTCTGTGCTTCAGTTTCCTCCTCTGGGAATGGGAATGCTAATGGTTCCTTGATTCACTGAATTGTGGTGGGAATGAAATGAGTTCATATACACAGGACACCTAGAATACTACTTCATCCATGGTGAAGAACCCCAACCGTCTAGAATTCCCAGGGTCTGGCATTCCCAGGGTCTGGCATTCCCAGCGGGTTTCATCTCCACTGAATGCTTCTTTCCCTAAAAACACCCAAAAAGCCTTTTAGCCTGCTTGGTTTAAACAGCACTCCACATAGCAGTTTCCCCAAGCTCAGTACCATTGTCTCCATCTTACTAGGGTGTCAGAGGTATGGAGAAAGCATCCTCTGAAAATTCGGGGCACCAGGTGAGAAGAGAGATGTCCTGAGAGCGGCACCCGCCAGGAATCTGGGCCCCCACCCTCAAAGCCTACTCGCATGACAGAGCATCCTTCCCCACCCAGGACCATGGGCGTTCACCAGAAACAGGAAAAAATTAAATGAAGCCAAGTGGTCCATAATTAGAATGGTAATAAAGGCAGGGAGGAGGAGTAGGCAGTGAACTCTATTAATAGTGCTAATAAATGTTCCAGGATAATACCGCTGTGTTCTGAACCTGCCCGTGGGAGGTGTTGCTTAACGCTTATTTGCATATTAATTTGGAAGGAAAATGCCGGGCTCTTTCTGCTGGGATAAATCAATTCCAGTGGAAGTTCTCAGATGGGAAGCTGCTAATTCTTCTTCTCTTTTCCTCCCAGCAGGAAGACACCCATTTGCTGCCAGGAAAGTATTTTTAAGAGCCACCATGGTGTGAAAAAAAACTGGGCCAGAAAACTCTAGATAGAGTGCAGACTGCCTATGGCCAGAGCCACGATGGGACTCCCTAAAGCTCAGCTTAGTGCAGGCTCAGGAGCCAGGGTGAGACTAACCGGTTCTGGCTTCTCTGAAACAACATCATTGGAGCAAGAATGCCAAGTAGATTCACCTCAAATTCAGTGTTTATTGACTGGTACTGGATGTTATCGGGACACGGAGTTAAGAATTTGAAATCCAGGATCTGAGATCTGAAAGTGAAAGTGAAGTCGCTCAGTCGTGTCCGACTCTTTGCGACCCCATGGACTGTAGCCTATCAGGCTCCTCCGTCCATGGGATTTTCCAGGCAAGGGTGCTGGAGTGGATTGCCATTGCCTTCTCCAGGGGATCCTCCCGACCCAGGGATCGAACCCGGGTCTCCTTCATTGCAGACAGACGCTTTACCGTCTGAGCCACCAGAGCCCAGACTCAAAAGACAGTGCCATGATCAATTAGTAATGTCTGCCATGGGAGAGGATACCTAGGAGAAGTGATGTCTGTCATGCTGTTTTAAGGAGAGTCATGCTTCATTTTCTGGATCAGAGTTTACAACAGGCCTTTTGAGGCATAGTGAGGCAGGCAGGGTTGAGAATGGGAAATGGGAATAAAGCTGCAGAGCAGCCAAGCAGTTGAGAGGCAGTCCAAGAATGGAGTGACTGAGGACATGACTGAATACCAACACTTTTTTGAGCAGCTACTCTGTTGGTTGTCCTTGTTCAGTCACTCAGACATGTCCAACTCTTTGTGACCCCATAGACTGCAGCACGCCAGGCTTCCCTGTCCTTCACCATCTTCTAGAGTTTGCTCAAACTCAGTTCCATCGAGTTGGTGAAGCCACCCAACCATCTTGTCCTCTGTCGTCCCCTTGTCCTCCTGCCTTCAATCTTTCCCAGGATCAGGGTCTTTTCCAACGAATCGGCTCTTCCCATCAGGTGGCCAAATTATTGAAACTTCAGCTTCAGCATCAGTCCTTCCAATGGATATTCAGGGTTGATTTCCTTTAGGATTGATTGGTTTGATCTCCTTGCTGTCCAAGGGACTCTCAAGAGTCTTCTCCAGCACCACAGTTTGAAAGCATCAGTTCTTCAGCACTCATCCTTCTTTATGGTCCAACTCTCACATTGTACATGACTACCAGAAAAGCCATATCTTTGACTATATGGACCTTTGTTGGCAAAGTGATGTCTCTGCTTTTTAATATGCTGTCTAGGTATTGGACAAGCTGTTAAATCTGGGGAATACAGAAATGATTAAGATAATGCTTTCTTAGACAAATGGCATACGCTATCACTTATATGTGAAATCTAAAATACAACACAGAGGAACTTATCTACAAAACAGAAACAGACTCACAGATACAGAGAACACACTTGCAGTTGCCAGAGGGAAGGAAGGATGGAGTGAGAGTTTGGGGTTAGCTGATTCAAACTAATATATATAGAATGGAAAAACAACAAGGTCTTACTGTATAGAACAGGGAATCATATTCAATGTTCCATGATAAACCATAGTGGAAAAGAATATGAGAAAATGTATAATATATATATACAACTAAGTCACTTTGCTGTAAGGCAAAAATTAATACAACATTGTAAATATATACTTCAATAAAATTAATTTTTTGAAGATAATGCTTTCTTTCAAAAATGAAATCTAATGAAGGAGACATCATGTAAATAAGACTTACAACATAATGAAATATCACTCCTCTGCTTCTTCTAGTGACTGGGTGTCTCTTTCCACAGCCTCTGTGAGTCCTATTTCTCCACTTCTCCTGTTTATTAAGGTCCCCTCCTTGGACTATTTAGTTCTCCTCCTCACTGGACATACTCACAGAGGACTCTCTTTTGCTCCCCAAACTTGAACTTCCTCCTCTGCACCAATGACTCCCAAAAATCTGTCTCAAGGCAGCTCTTCTCCCCAACACTATTCCCAGGTGCACACTAGATGTTTCCACTCTTACAATTCCATTTTACAGGTAGGGAAACCGAGGCATGGACGGACTCACTTGGTAGCATGGAGTTGAGTGAGGATTAGACCTGCTTTCTCCTTAGAGCACCTTCCATTGCAGGGAAAGAGAACCCAGGTGTCAAGGGCAAGGGGTTCAGGACCACATGATTCGTGGCCCATCCCAGTTGTTTCTAGCTGGCTGGATGGCTCCCTATAGCCCTGAACCTCGACACCCTTGGTAACATGGAGAAAGTCAGAGCACCTGCCCCACAGGGCTGTCATGAAGATAACATGAGTAAAGATGTAAAGACAGAATGATGCCTGGCACACAGCAAGAGTTGGTCCCCTTTAAATTCTTTTTTTAATTGATTTTTTTAAATATAAATTTATTTATTTTAATTGGAGGTTAATTACCTAGATGTCCATCAGCAGATGACTAGATAAGAAAGCTGTGGTACATATACAGTATTATGCAGCCATTAAAAAGAATACATTTGAATCAGTTCTAATGAGGTGGATGAAACTGGAGCCTATTATACAGAGTGATTTTATTTTTAAAATTAATTACTTTTTTGGTGGTGTCAGGTCTTAGTTTTGGCTTGCAGGATCTTTTGCTGTGGTTCTGTGACTCTCTATTTGCAGTGGGTGGGCTTAGTTGTTCCAGAGCATGTGGGATCTTAGTTCCCCGACCAGGGATCGAGCCCACCTCCCCTGTATTGCAAGGTAGATTCTTAACCTTTGGACAAGAAGGGAAGTCCTCCCTTGCCCCCACTTCAATTCTTATATGCTACTTTCTGTGTTTCCCCTGGCACAGAACCTCTCCTCGAGGACAGGGATTGTATTTTGTTCATCACTGGATCCTTAACATCTAGAATAGTTCCTTCCACTGACCTGAGGTCAATTTGTAGAATATTTTTTGAACACAAACTCTGCCAGGCACAAAACATGGCAGAGGCAAAAGGATTAGGAAGGCAGTAGAAGCAAAGGAGATTTTCTGCTAGGAAAAAATATGAAGAGATTGTCAAAGTGTAAGGTGCAGTGATCCATGACCCAAAAACCTAGGTTTGGGGGTCAGATAAAACTGGGCTTGAGCCCTCAAACTGTTGTGTTCTGGAGGTGGGCCACTGTACTGACCTTTACCTATGGGAGCCTGCTTCCTCACCTGAGAAGTGGAGGGCTCTCATCCTGTGTGAAGGAGTAGTGGCAGGGGACAGAAGAGATCACCTGCCTAGTGTCTGCAGGTCCTAGTAAATTTCAGTCTCCCCCATCAGGGTCCCAGCAGAGCCGTCCCCCACCTCGTGCATCTCCTGACCTTCCTGATGGAGTGATGGCTGCCTGTCCCGGTAGGGACCCCACATTCCTCTGCCAGACCTCACCGCCTCTGCTCTTTGAAAGCAGAGACTCGCTTTTTCTGTTCCACTCTTAGCAGAAGGAGGGAGGGGGTTAAGCTCCTGTTTTTGTTTTTACAATGCAAAATTTGTCAACTTGGCACAGTTGACAGACTGCCTCTGTGTTCCTTTAATTGCCTTCCCCGCGTGAGAGCATCTGTATGTGTGTGCGCCCGTGTTCCCTGGGAAAGGCTCACTCGCTGGCTTGGGCAGAAGAGAAGCTGAGTTCAGAAGTTGGACCTGTCCCTTGGAACGCCTGCCCACGACCCCAACCCCCAAAAGCAGTGTGGGATGAGCTAAAGAGATCTCCCTTTGAGTCAGGAGACTTGGACTCTGGTCCACACAGCACCTTCAATTATAGTCAATAGCAACAGAATCAATAACAGTGCGGCAGGAGCTAAAATGGGCTTTTTCTAGCTCAATTTCAATTTCCGGCCCCAAGACATTCTACATTTTAAAGAGAGTGTTCAACCACCCCTCCAGGAGGTAGCTGAACATCAGCTTTGCCATACATGGTTGACCACCCTCCACTGACATGTTCAATGATGGAGTAGCCTTGGGAAAGCCTAATTATTGGTTACTTTTTAAAATTTTATTTTATTGAAGTATAGTTGATTTACAACGTTGTGCTAATTTCTGTTGTACAGCAAAGAGATTCAGTTACATGGAGAGTGTGTGTCCAATTGCTCAGTAATGTCCAACTCTTTGAGACCCCCATAAACTGTAGCCCACCAAGCTCCTCTGTCCATGGAATTTTCCAGGCCAAGAATACAGAAGTGGTGGCCACTTCCTACTCCAGGGGATCTTCCTGACCCAGGGATAGAACTGAGATCTCCTGTGGCTCCTGCATTTGCAGGCAGATTCTTTACTAATGCCATCTGGGAAGCTCCATATGAATATTAAATAACATTTTTGGAGTGCTTGGGGAGCTGTGAACTGACAGATACCCAAGATGATGGAATGGAGGTGAGATACTTCCTTCCCCCTTCAAGCCAGAGAGATGGGCTTCAGGGAGGCCAGTGGAGACCACCCCCTGGATTGGTCCATACCTTCTGTGTGATGGTTGTCTAAGGAGACTAGGGGTGAGAGGCTGCAGCTATGGGCCTGGACAGTGAGGCAGGAATGGAAGATGTACTTCATCAGGATCTCACTACACAGGTGTGGGCAAGGCTGGGCCAGGTCTGGGCCATGGGGAGAGAGCCAGCCCAGAACCTTCCCAAGGTGACCCCAAGAACAGATGAGACCACTAGATTCCCAGGTGCAGAGGAAGGAAATCCAAGTGGGCAGGAAGGCATCTTGTGGCTCTGAGGGGAGCCAAGAAAAGCTAAAGAGGGAAAAATTCCAGACAGAGAGAACCTGAGCACCAATCAGCTCATGGACTGTAAATGAACCAGCCTTATGCCCCTCCAACCTCAAGACTTCTCATTGGATGAGGTTCCACATTTTCTGCATTGCTTACATCATCTGAGTTTTCTCTCTTGAATCCAAGCCAATTTGAGTAATTTGTCCTAAAGTTCTCAATAGCAAGTAGAAGCATTAAAACCTGGTGTCAGATATGTACACCCCATGCTTGTCACGAATCACTGTGCTGAGACATTGTGCTGCAGGAAAAGTGCTGAGTGAGCTCAAGTCACAGACGTGTCAGCTCAAGTCACACCTGATACACAGGGGAACCTGAAGACACAGATTGTAAGATGCTTTAAGACGGCAAAACAGAAGCTCCAAGCACATATCAGGATATAGGAAATTAACAGATACACACTACTGCATATAAAATGCATAAACAACAAGGACCTACTCTATAGCACAGGGAACTCTATTCAATGCCTTGCAATAATCTATAATGGAAAAGAACTTGAAAAAGAGAAGATATACGCATGTCTAGCTGTGTCACTTTACTGTATACCTGAGATGAACACAACATTGTAAATCAACTGTACTTCATTTTTTTTAAGTTTTGTTTTTTAAAAACAGATGTAAAAAGGACTCCATAAAAGCATATTCTGAGAAACTGTCATGGATCAGAGGGGGAAGAGGAGACACAATAGCTAAAAGCAGTATGGTAGCCAGGATTGGATACTGGAACAGAAAGAGGACATTAGTGGAAAACTGATGAACTCCAAATAAAGTCTGGAATTTAGTTAAAAGTAACATACAATGTCAGTTTCTTAGCTTTGACAAAGCAAGATATTAACAATGGGAGAAAATGGAGGAAGGGTTCATGGGATCTCTCTATGCTATCTTTGCAACTTTTCTGTAAACCTAAAATGATTCTAAAGTTTAAAGTTTTTTTTTTTTAATTTATTGAGTGAGGGATGAACAAAAAATCTGAGTTCAGGAATTAATGGAACACCTGTCTTCCAACTGGCTGTTCCCACATCTCTTCCAGTCCCTTCAGCTGCCCCGTGAGGAGTGTATCACACACTACTTGGCACATCGCAGGTGCTCAGTAAATATGCATTGACTGGATCAATTAATCCTCTTTGCACATTAGGAATCTGAAGCCAAAAGAGGCAAAGTCTGTACATCCAACTTTATTTGACTCCAAGGCTTGTGATTCTTGGACTTCACTCCCCTCCCAGCATCAGGGTTAGAGCCATGTCAGAGCTGGGAATTTTCCCCTGCCCTACTCAAGGCTCCAGCTGCTCAACCTCATGGTTTATGCCTAGAAAAGCTAAAAGCAAGAAACTACAGCCTCTCCACGGCCTGGAAATCAGCACCATAAATCTCAATTCTAAAATTTAATAATATTTGCTTTCACATTGATGGCATCATTATTACAGAGCAGTCTGCTCAGGCTTAAGGTGGCTGTAGGAAATCATTTCATTTGACAGACGCAGCCCACCCACCACATTGTGACATGGCCTCCCCTAGTGGAGGGACAGCTGGCCAAGATGATTTCAAATGACATGGCGGGGGTGCGGGGGGGGCATCCCAATTAATAGTATTCAGGCAGCTGGGAATGAGGGGACTTTTTCTACAGATCATAAATATTTCCTGAGGATTTCCATCCCTCTAGTGTTTAAGGATCCACCTGCTTTGGTGGCAAGAATTCTAACAAAAGAACTCAAAAAAGCAGGAGAGATATGGTGAGAGAAATTGGCTAATCCCCTTCCCTCCACCCACTCCTCCCCTGGACATGTCAATCCCATCCATCCTGCAGAGTGCAAGTCAGATTTCATCCCCAACACACACACACACATGCACGCATGTATACTAATGCACGGGACATCCCAGTGGCAATGAATCTCCCATTCCTCCAAATGTCTTGTGTTTCTATCACAGCACCAGTCAGAGTCAGCCTGGATTAGGGAACTCATTTATTCATTGATTTTCTCATGCACTCAACAGATATTTATTGAGCACATATTATGCTCTATGTTCTATAGATATAATACTGACCAAAACAGGCATGAACCCTAGTTGCTCCTGTGTGAGTCTGTCCACACCCTCACTGAATGGTGGGTTTCTGGAAGAAGGAACCTATGTCTTCATCTCTGTTCCCCAGGACTTAGCACAACACCTGGCATACAGTACTAGCATAATACATGCTTGCTAAGCTACTGAACCAATAAATCAATCAACACTAAAACCCAGACTGTTTCTCATACTTACAACTCTCAAATGTCCTCTGCCCCCGCCCCGCCATTGTCTGCAACAGGGCCAGCAAACTGCAGCCCATGGGCCAAACCCAACCCATCATCTGTTTTTGTAAATAAAGTTTTATTGGAACACAGTCACACTCATTTGTTTACATGTCATCAATAACTGCTTCCACACTACAATGCAACACTGAACAATTGAGGAAAAAGCGATATGACCCACAAAGCCAAAAAATAGTACTGTCTGGTCCTTTGCCAAAAAAAAAAGTTTGACAACCCTGGTCTATGAGATAAAGCTCACACTTCATAGAGGAGCCTACGGCCCTGTCCAACACACATCTGTCCAGCACACATCTCTCCACTTAGAATGTTCTGTGTTCTGGCTACACCAAGTCACACCTAGTCCCCTAACTGTTGTGCATCACTAAGTCATGTCCAACTCTGGTTTACCTCATGAATTGCAGACCACCAGTCTCCCGCATCCTCCACTGTCTCCCAGAGTTTGCTCAAATTCTTGTCCATTGAATTGGTGATGCTATCTAACCATCTCATCCTCTGTTACCCGCTTCTCCCCCTGACCTCAATCTTTCCCAGCATGATTGTATTCTCCAATGATGCGACTCTTCCCATCAGGCGGCCAAAGTATTGGAGCTTCAGCTTCAGCATCAGTCCGCTCCTAGATCCAGCCTACTAAGACCTTGGGGACTTGCCTGAGTCCCTGCTCTTGGCTTTGCTCAAATTTTCTCATCTCCAAACCTTTCCACCCGCATGACTACAGACTTCACAGATAATTTGCTCAAGCATCTCCTGTAGCTTGTCTGCCTCATCAGCCTCCCCTCCTCTATCTCCAGACCAGATTTGGGGCTTCTCCTAGCCTCCACCGCAGCCACATTTTTCTCTCTTGTGGCTATGATTAGACTAGAATTCTCTTTGTCCTAGTTTTTCTCCCCAACTGGTTCATATTTCCTACCAGCAAGGACTTGTCCTGGGTGTGATTGTTTTGACAAGGTCTTGTTTATCAGTGTCTTCCAGCAGCTACCCCAGGACGTGGCACAGAGTAAGCTTTCAGTCAATGAACTGAGTCAACCTGAATGTCTCTCTATCACCTGTCTCATTCCTGTGCCCCCTCCACCTCCTGCCCCAGGGCCCAGCCTCCCACTGACTCAAAGAGAACAGAAGCACAGAAGTCAAGGAGAAAATCCCAGTTACATAAATTGGGGATAACCTAGGGTCTGGTAGCTTAGTTGGTAAAGAATCCACCTGCAACGCAGGAGACCCCAGTTCAATTCCTGCATCCGGAAGACCCATTGGAGAAGGGATAGGCTACCCATTCCAGTATTCTTGGGCTTCCCTTGTGGCTCAGCTGGTAAAGAATCCACCTGAAATGTGGGAGACCCACGTTCGATCTCTGGGTTGGGAAGATCCCCTGGAGAAAGGAAAGGCTACCCACTCCAGTATTCTGGCCTGGAGAATTGCATGGACTGTATAGTCCACAGGGTCGCAGAGTCGGACACAACTGAGTGACTTTCACTTTCCCTTTTCACTTTAGGGTCTGGTACTTGTGGATGAGAGTGGAGAACAATGCGGGGCGGGCGTGGGGAGCGGCCGGGGGGGGGCAGGGGTGCTGCATGTTGTTACAACACAGCAGAGGGCAGGAATGGGCAAGAGCAGATACCCAGGAGTGACCCTGAAATAGGATTCCAATTGGCTGCCTCACTGGGGAGACCAGCTGGGGGCACCGTCAAAGGCAGCACAGAGCCAGAGGTGCCACCAGGATCTGGTTAAAGATGGGGAGATGTGAGTGGACTAAGCCCACCGACAGACGGTGAGGTTGCTTAAGGGCCTTCTGCCTCCAGATTGGCTTTACCTGGAAAGTAAGGCTGTGGATGTAGCAGCAGGAGTAGCATGTAAGATACTGCAGAGGGGAAGGGCAAATGGGGAGAGAAGACCTGTAATTCGTCGTGCAGTATTAGCTCGGTCTGTGGTTCCCTATTATTATGGTATTACACCATATCCCTCCACCTTTCCACCCCCGTACCCCTGCTCCCCATGCCACAATCTTGATGTCAGTGACTTCAAAACGCAATAAGAGCAACTTCCCTAGTGGTCCAGTGGCTAAAACTCTGCACTCCCAATGCAGCGGGCCTGGGTTCGATCTCCTGTCAGGGAACTAGATCTCACATGCTGCAAGCAAGATGGAAGATCCTAAGTAAGTAAGTAAGTAAAGTCACTCAGTCGTGTCCGATTCTTTGTGACCCCGTGGACTGCAGCCCACCAGGCTCCTCAGTCCATGGGATTCTCCAGGCAAGAATACGGGAGTGGGTTGCCATTTCCTTCTCCAGGGGATCTTCCCAACCCAGGGATCGAACCCGGGTCTCCCGCATTGGAGGCAGACGCTTTAACCTCTGAGCCACTTGGTGCAGGCAAATAAATAAATAAGCAATAGTCGTGTCCAGCTCTTTGCACCTCCAAGGACTGTAGCCCTCCAGGCTCCTCTGTCCATGGAATTTCCCAGGCAAGAATACTGGAGTGGGTTGCCATGCCCTCCTCCAGGGGATCTTCCTGACCCAAGGATTGAACCATCGTCTCCTGCGTTTCCTGCATTGGAGGTGATTTCTTTACTGCTGAGCCACCAGGGAAGCCCAACCCCAAGCAAATGTGGAAGGGATAACTTCAGAGGGTTTTGAAAAATGGAGACTAACTGCCTGATAGATGAAGCAGGAGTCTTCCGAGACGGGCAAGACAGCAATCGATCTCTGTCTCAAATCCCGGAGAACTAAGAGCCCAGAAAGCATCGGTCTGATCGATCATCTGGGGCTGACCCTCTCTGAATATTCTCCTTCTTATGCTTCAGATTTTGTTCTCTGCCCAAGAAGTGGGGAGGCTTTTAGCCTGGATCTCTTATGTTTTGGGTCCAAATCAGCTTTTACTGCAAGAGATGATATGAATTTGGAATGGGTGCTTTTTCCCTGGTCCCAGGACTGCCCTCTGAGTAACAGCAGCCTTTGGGACCCTGGGATGAATGGAAATGAAAAAGATGTCCTGACTAATAGAGTCTTAGAAGATTTTCTGATTTCTTGAAGCCTATTGGCATGATGGGAACAAGGCATGGCTGTCAGTAAACCAAGTTGGACCAAAATTTCTCTGGCAGTTAAAATAAAACTTTTTTAAAACTTCTTTCCTTGCAAACATTTCAGTCCTCACACAGTTCCAGCCCCTTCCCCTATCTCGATTCTCTGAAGCAAGTTGCATCCCAGAAATGATGAGGGGGTATATCAGGTAGCAACAATCTTCACCCCAAGTCACCCTCTCAGGGTTCTTATTTTGGGGGAAAAAATAAACCTATTATATGCTGCCACTGTGAGCTCTGAAGAATTTCCAAGTAATCAATCATTCATTCAACTTCTTGACATAGAGGAGATTACTTATGCCCCTGCCAGGTCCAACCTCAATGGATTAGACATGAATTATATGATTTCTCTCTATCATCTAGGAGTTTGTCTCTGATTCTATGATCTCCAAGTCAGATGCAATAGGATGTCCTAGGCTTCTTATTTAAAATGCTTGAACTGCCCTGAAAACCTACAGAATGGGATGTCATTTACCTTCACATTTTACATGTTCTGAGTAAGTCTGAAAACCACGGAGAACCATAAAAGGATCACAGCCAAAGATAAATGTAAATGCATGCTCACCTGGAGAATGTAAATGCCAACCAAAGCCAGCATAGCCCTCAATACCCACCATTAAACAAGATGCACTTAATGGGGCACCTTTCTCACCATCCATTCTCCACCTCCCTAGAGGAAGAGCTCTGAGCTCCCAACTGCAGTGACCACAGTAGCCTCCTGACTAGTGGCCCTACTTTGTCCCTCATCCACCACAATCTCCTCCCCACAGAGCAGCCAGAGCGCCCGTCTTGTCAAGTAAGTTATATCATGTCATTTCCCTACTCTTTATCTCTATCAGCTTCCCAGCACACTTGGAACCCAACCCCACAT
The DNA here is from genome assembly GCF_014754425.2 of Oryx dammah. NCBI lineage: Eukaryota > Metazoa > Chordata > Mammalia > Artiodactyla > Bovidae > Oryx > Oryx dammah. The sequence continues at coordinate 45,022,126 of NW_024070213.1, read as the reverse complement.
CCTTACGTGGTCCACTGGGATCTCCATGACCTGGCCTCCACAAAGGGTCCACCCTCCCCTCACCTCTGTGCACCAGGCATCCTGCCCTCTGCTGTTCCTTGAGCACATGAGCCACGTGCTGACCTCAAGCTGTTAGCATCTCCTGGCCCCTCTGGCTGGAAGCCCTTCCCTCGACTACCCACTTGGCTCACCCACCCCTCGGCTTTTCCTGTTCACCCCATCTACAAAAGCACCTCCATCACTTCCTATCCTTTTGCCTTACTTTCTATTCCCTCACAGTATCTAATATTACATCACATTTATTTATCATGGATCATTGCTCTTCCTCACTAGAATAGAATCTTCACAGAACAGTGTTCCAGTGAGTAAAAGGCAAATTCTGCTGCACAAACAACTTCAAAAGCTCAGTGGCTTCGAAGCATGAGAGTTTATTTCTCTCACCCTGTCCAACATGGATCAGCTGTGGGTTCTGTGCCCATGTTACCATCATCCTCACTTGAAGACCTAGGCTAATAGACAAACCACTATCTGGAATATTGCAGGTGACTTGTCAGATGGAAAAGAGAATGTGCCAAGGGTGACCTGGCTGGTACACATCATCTCATTCAGATTCCACTGGCCAAGGCTGAATTCAATGGAATAGGGAAGTACAGTCCTTCTCCAGGAAAGGACGTAGAGCTTGGGGAATAGTAACCAGTCTGCCAGAGGCTAGGAGTGTTGTTTTATCTATTCCTCTGTCTCTGTGTCCAAAACAGTGCCCAGTATGATTCAGCTCAGTTCAGTCACTCAGTCATGTCCGACTCTGCAACCCCCTGAACCTCAGCCAGGCCTCCCTGTCCATCACCAACGCCCAGAGTCCACCCAAACTCATGTCCATTGAGTCGGTGATGCCATCCAGCCATCTCATCCTCTGTCATCCCCTTCTCCTCCTGCCCCCAATCCCTCCCAGCATCAGGGTCTTTTCCAATGAGTCAGCTCTTCACATCACGTGGCCAAAGTATTCAAGTTTCAGCTTCAACATCAGTCCTTCCAATGAACACCCAGGACTGATCTCCTTTAGGATGGACTGGTTGGATCTCCTTGCAGTCCAAGGGACTCTCAAGAGTCTTCTCCAACACCACAGTTTGAAAGCATCAATTCTTCTGTGCTCAGCTTTCTTTATAGTCCAACTCTCACATCCATACATGATTACTAGAAAAACCATAGCCTTGACTAGATGGATCTTTGTTGGCAAAGTAATATCTCTGCTTTTTAATATGCTGTCTAGGTTGGTCATAACTTTTCTTCCAAGGAATAAGCATTTTTTAATTTCATGGCTACAATCACCATCTGCAGTGATTTTGGAGCCCAGAAAAATAAAGTCTGACACTGTTTCCACTGTTTCCCCGTCTATTTCCCATGAAGTGATGGGACTGGATGTCATGATCTTAGTTTTCTGAATGTTGAGCTTTAAGCCAACTTTTTCACTCTCCTCTTTCACTTTCATCAAGAAGCTCTTTGGTTCTTCTTCACTTTCTGCCATAAGGGTGGTGTCATCTGCATATCTGAGGTTATTGACGTTTCTCCTGGCAATCTTGATTCCAGCTTGCGCTTCCTCCAGCCCAGCGTTTCTCATGATGTACTCTGCATAGAAGTTAAATAAGCAGGGTGACAATATACAGCCTTGACGCACTCCTTTTCCTATTTGGAACCAGTCTGTTGTTCCATGTCCAGTTCTAACTGTTGCTTCCTGATATGCATATAGGTTTCTCAAGAGGCAGGCCAGGTGGTCTGGCATTCCAATCTCTTGAAGAATTTTCCAGTTTATTGTGATCCACACAAAGGCTTTGGCATAGTCAACAAAGCAGAAATAGATGTTTTTCTGGAACTCTCTTGTTTTTTTTGATGATCCAGTGGATGTTGGCAATTTGATCTCTGGTTCCTCCACCTTTTCTAAAACCAGCTTGAACATCTGGAAGTTCACAGTTCACATATTGCTGAAGCCTGGCTTGGAGAATTGTAAGCATCACTTTACTAGCGTGTATGATGAGTGCAATTGTGCGGTAGTTTGAGCATTCTTTGGCGTTGCCTTTCTTTGGGATTGGAATGAAAACTGACCTTTTCCAGGTGCTCATTAATATTTATTGGATGGATAGAGGTTCGGAACCCAAGGTTGATGGCTTGACTTAACTAAGACCCTGTGTGCTGGGGCTGATGCAGTCTCAGGTAAGATGGGCTCAATGGTATCTGATAAACCCAAAGATTCAGCTACCAGAGCTGGAAAAAAAGGCAATGAAACTGACAGCAGCCTTAGATGCCTACAGCCAGAAGGAAACATAAAGACCACCACTCCAGCCTCTCTCACAATGAAAGACTCCTTCTGTCCTCCCTAGAGAACCCCACTGGGCAATGGAGGGAGGTGCTTGGGCAAGGCAGATCCCGAGGCACAGAGCAGCAGTACCTACACTCAGGAACCAAGGGCTTAAGTCGGGAGATCAGACACCCAGGTCAATTTGGGTCACTCAGGAGACCTGGATCAAAAGGCAGTTGTGAGGTCAATGCTGAAGAATGCTCAAACTACCGCACAATTGCACTCATCACACATGCTAGTAAAGTGATAATTAAAATTCTCCAAGCCAGGCTTCAGCAATACATGAACCATGAACTTCCAGATGATACGGGGAGGGAGGTGGGAGAGGGGTCCACGATGGGGAACACATGTACACCTGTATTGGATTCATGTTGATGTATGGCAGAACCAATACAATATTGTAAAATAAAAAAAATAATAATAATAAATTTAATTTAATTTTTTTAAAAAAGAAAGAAAAGGTGGAGGATCCAGGGATCAAATTGCCAACATCCACTGGATCATCAAAAAAGCAAGAGTTCCAGAAAAACATCTATTCAAAAACAGGAAAGCAGCCAAAGAAAGGGCTTCTCCAGGGAACAGATGGTGATTCTGAGACCCAGAGAGAGTCAGCAACTTACCTCAAGTCACACAGGTAGGAAGTGGTAAAGAGAGGACTTGAATCCAGGATTCTCCTCTCCTAGCCCGGTGCAAACAGCACGTTGGGAACAGCAATGGTGATGATAAGGGTAGTAATGGCTACCCCTTCCTGGCCTCTTACCGTGTGCTAGGTACTACTGTAAACACTTTCTAGGACTGTTCTCTTATAACCCCCATCCTAAGCCCATAAGGTAAGTATTGTGTTGCATTTCCATTTTGTAGATAAGGGAACTGAGGCCCCAAGGTTTACAGAATTGATCCAAAATCACACTGACACTAAGTGACAGAGCTAGAATTTGAGCCTATGTTTCTCTTACTCCAGATCCCAGCTTTTCATTTTTTTTTTAATTGGAGGATAATTGCTTTACAATGATGTGTTGCTTTCTGCTGTATAACAATGTGAGTCAGCTATAAGTATACATATATCTCCCTCTTGATACTCGCTCTCACCCTACCCCACCAACCCAGCCCTTTAGGTCATCACAGAGCACTGAACTGAGTTCCCTGCACTATAGAGCTGCTTCCCACCAATTAACTATTCTACACATAGTGGCATATATACGTCATTTGTCCCACCCTCTCCTTCCCTCAGGCTTCTCTGGTGGCTTAATGGTAAAGAATCCACCTGCAATGCAGGAGACGCAGGTTCAATCCCTAGGTCAGAAAGATCCCCTGGAGGAGGGCATGGCAACCCACTCCAGTATTCTTGCTTGGAGAATCCCACAGACAGAAGAGCCTGGTAGGCTACAGGCCATAGGGTCACACAGAGTAGGACATGACTGAAGCAACTGAGCATGCATGCGCACACGCTCCTTCCCTCACTGTGTCCACAATAGACCCCAGGCTCTTAACTGATAATATGAAAAGAAGTGAAAATGAAAGTGTTAGTCGTTCAGTCGTGTCCAACTCTTTGCAATCCCATGGACTGTAGCCTGCCAAACTCCTCTGTCCATGGAATTCTCCAGGCAAGAACACTGGAGTGGGTTGCCCTTCCCTTTGCCAGGGTATCTTCCTGACCCGGGGATCAAACCCAGGTCTCCTGCATTGCGGGCAGATTCTTTACCATCTGATCATATACTGATAATGTATTATACTAGTGACCAGCGCTCACTATAGACCCAATATGAGAAACAAGGTAAGCCAAAATTAGAAATGGAGACCCAGGCATGGAGAACCAGAGTCCGTGGAACCATGAAACAAGCCCAAGGAAACCTGAACCAAAGGTTAGAGCAGGGGCAGCACCGAGGGCTTGAGGGCTAGGGAGGATAGTAGGGGAGGGGCACAAATGAAAAACAGAAATAACAGCAATGGGGTTCATGTAGTACTTTTTACTTGCCAGACAGTCCAGATTCTTACCACATACTAATTCATTTAATCTTCACAATAGCTGTATGAGGGAGAAACAGTATTATTCATTCTTCAGTTCAGTTTAGGCACTCAGCCATGTCCGACTCTTTGCGACCCCATAGACTGCAGCACACCAGGCTTCCCTGTCCATCAGCAACTCCCAGAGCTTACTCAAACTCATGTCCATTGAGCTGGTGATGCCATCCAAGCATCTCATCCTCTGTCGTCCCCTTCTCCTCCTGCTTCAATCTTTCCCAGCATCAGGGTCTTTTCCATTGAGTCAGTTCTTTGCATCAGGTGGCCAAAGTATTGGAGTTTCAGCTTCTGCATCAGTCCTTCCAAAGAATATTCAGGAGTGATTTTCTTTAGGATGGACTGGTTGGATCTCCTTGCAGTCCAAGGGACTCTCACGAGTCTTCTCCAACACCACAGTTCAAAAGCATCAATTCTTCAGCACTCAGCCTTCTTTATAGTCCAACTCTCACATCCATACATGACTACTGGAAAAACCATAGCTTGACAGAGTAATGTCTCTGCTTTTTAATATGCTGTCTAGGTTGGTCATAGCTTTTCTTCCAAGGAGCAAGCGTCTTTTAATTTCATGTCTGCAGTCACCATCTGCAGTGATTTTGGAGCCCAAGAAACTAAAGTCTGTCACTGTTTCATGTTTCCCCATCTATTTCCCATTAAGCGATGTGACTGGATGGCATGATCTTAGTTTTTTGAATGCTGAGTTTTAAGTCAACTTTTTCACTCTCCTCTTTCACTTACATCAAGAGGCCTAGAAAATTCCATGGACTATGGACTATACAGTCCATGGAATTCTCTAGGTCAAAATACTGGAGTTAGTAGCCTTTCCCTTCTCCAGGGGATCTTCCCAACCCAGGGATCCAACCCAGGCTTCCTGCATTGCAGGTAGATTATTTACCAGCTGAGCCACAGGGGAAGCCCATTATTCGGTCTTAGTAATGAGGAAACTAAAACACAGAGTAGTTAACCAACTTGCTCAAGATCACACAGCAAGTCAATGTGGAGCTAGGATGTGAATTTGGGTCTGACCCCACTTTCCACTCCTGCACTGGCGATCAATGATGTCCTGAGCACAGAGCTGTGTGGACACAGAGCCAGCTGGCCACCAGGGCCCCGCTTAGACCTGTCTGGGGACAACGCTGGTCAGCTTCATTAGGTTGCCCAGTCCTCTGGGAGGTGTACTAGTGCTTGGAAGTTTCTGATTTATCTCAGGCTAAAGCCCACCTCCCCTTATAAGTGTCCCTCACTGGTCCTAACTCTGGCCAGTATGGTCATGGTGATCAAGTCTGCTGTCCACTCCATGGTTGCTGTCTCCATTCTCAGCACTCCCTCTTGACCTTGGCGTGCCCTTCGAGCTGATCCCCCTCCTCTGGATGAAGGCTGGAGTGCCAGCATCCCATCCAATTCATCTGGTCCTGGTTCCCCAGACACCACTTCGTAGCACACAGAGCCTTGAAAGAGACACTGGCTGGTCAGTGTCTTCCAGATGCACACTCTGATGTGTCACAGACCTCCTGCCAGGTTTCTGTTAGGTCAGGCAAATTAAGCAAGAGCTCATTTTCCCAGCTCTTCCAAAGAATGTCCCTGGACATATGCTGTCTTGCTCTTTCCAGGGCTCACAGAATGGAATATTTACACAGGTGCAAGGGAGGCACTGCCCAGCTGAGCTTCCGCTCCCAGCCAGTAGATGTTCAGACTACAGACCCAGTACTGCCCATCTGGGCCAAGCCCTAGTGCCTCTGTCCCCCATGGAGCTGCTCTGGGGGTATTTCTGCCCCCACTACTTTGTTCTAAGTCTCCCCAACTCTTCTCTTCAGAATCTTTGCCCTCAAATAGCCCCCAGAGGACACTGGAACAGAAGAGTGATTGTTACAGTGACTTCTGCATGATAGGCTTAGTTGACGGGAGATGAAAGAAGAGAGGAAGCAGATTCCATGGTCAAGGAAGATGAGACGCCCTGGGTAAGGCAAACAGATACTGGCTTCTCTGCTGTCAGACTTCTTAGGGCCTTGCGTGTGCATTAGAAATCTACTTAAGAGGCATCGTTTGATTCAATAAATATTTACTGAGCATCTATCAAGTATCAAGCATCCTCTAAGCACCAAGAATACAGCACTCAATAAAATAAACCAAAAAGAGATGGACAATAAACAAGAAACATAGGAAATAATTAACATACATATGATGCTACAAGGTGGTATGTGATATGAGTGTAAAAAAAAAAAGGCAAGATAAGAGGGATTAGAAAGGCCATGGAAGAGGGATAGGGATGCAAGTTTAAATAAGGTGGTTGGGATTTATGATTAAAACTCTTCAAAAAATGGGCATAGAAGGAACCTACCTCAACACAGTAAAGCCCATATAAGATAAGCCTACAGTAAACGTTATTCTCAATGGTGAGAAACTGAAAGCATTCCCCCTAAGATCAGGAACAAGACAAGGGTGTCCACTTTCACCACTGTTATTCAACATAGTTCTGGAAGTCCTAGCTACAACAATCAGAGAAGAAAAAGAAATAAAAGGAATCAAGATTGGAAAAGAAGAACTAAAGCTCTCACTGTGTGCAGATGACATGATACTGTACATAGAAAACCCTAAAGATAGTATCAGAAAATTACTACAGCTAATTAGTGAATTTAGCAAAATTGCAGGATACAAAATCACTTGCATTTCTATATACTAACAATGAAAAATCAGAAAAAGAAAGTAAGGAATTAATCCCATTCACCATTGCAACAAAAAGAATTAAATGTCTGGGAATAAACTTACCTAAGGAGACAAAAGAACTGTACACAGAAAATTATAAAACACTGATGAAAGAAATCAAAGATGACATAAACAGATGGAGAGATATTCCATGTTCCTGGGTAGGAAGAATCAATATTGTGAAAATGACTATATTACCAAATGCAATCTACAGATTCAATGCAATCTCTATCAAATTACCAATGGCATTTTTCACAGAACTAGAACAAAAAATTTCACAATTCATATGAAAACACAAAAGACCCCAAATAGCCAAAGCAGTCTTGAGAAAGAAGAATGGACCTGGAGGAATCAACCTTCTTGACTTCAGATTATACTACAAAGCTACAGTCATCAAAACAGTGTGGTACTGGCACAAAAACAGAAACATACACCAATGGAACAAGATATAAAGCCCAGAAATAAACCCATGCTCCTATGGGTACCTTATTTTTGACAAAGGAGGCAAGAATATACAATAGGGCAAAGACAACCTCTTCAATCAATGGTGCTGGGGAAACTGGACAGCTACATGTAAAAGAATGAAATTAGAACACTTCCTAACACCATACACAAAGATAAACTCAAAATGGATTAAACTCAAAATAGTCTTACTAAATGTAAGACCAGAAAATAGAAAACTCTTAGAGGAAAATAGGCAGAACACTCAATGACATAAATCAAAGCAAGATCCTCTATGACCCACCTCCTAGAGTAATGGAAATAAAAACAAAAGTAAACAAGTGGGACCTGATTAAACTTAAAAGCTTTTGCACAGCAAAGGAAACTATAAGCAAGGTAAAAAGACAACCCTCGGGATGAGAGAAAATAATAGCAAATGAAACAACTGACAAAGGATTAATTTCCAAAATATACAAGCAGCTCACACAACTCAAAACCAGGAAAACAATCCAAAAGTAGGGAAAAGACCTAAACAGATATTTCACCAAAGAAGACACACAGATGGCTAACAAACACATGAAAATATGCTCAACATCACTCATTATCAGAGAAATGCAAATCAAAACCACAATGAGATGTCACATCACACCAGTCAGAATGGCCATCATCAAAAAGTCTACAAATAATAAATGCTGGAGAGGGTGTGGAGAAAAGGGAACGCTCTTGCACTGTTGGTGGGAATGTAAATTGATACAGTCACTATGGAAGATGGTATGGAGATTCCTTAAAAAACTAGGAATAAAACCACCATATGACCCAGCAACCCCACTCCTAGGCATATACCCTGAGGAAACCAGAGTTGAAAAAGACACATATATCCCATTGTTCGTTGCAGCACTATTTACAATGGCTAGAACATGGAAGCAACCTAGATGCCCATCGACAGATGAATGGATAAAGAAGTTGTGGTAAATATACACGATGGAATGTTACTCAGTCATAAAAAGGAACGCATTTGAGTCAGTTCTGATGAGGTGGATGAACCTAGAACCTATTATACAGAGTGAAGTGAGTCAAAAAGAAAGATAAATATCATATTCTAACACACATATACAGAATCTAGAAAAATGGTTCTGAAGAATTTATTTACAGGGCAGCAATGGAGAAACAGACATAGAGAAAAGACTTATGGATATGGGGAGAGGGGAGGAGAGGGTGAGATGTATGGAAAGAGTAACATGGAAACTTACATTACCATATGTAAAATAGGTAGCCAATGGGAATTTACTGTATGGCTCAGGAAACTCAAACAGGGGCTCTGTATCAACCTGGGGGGGGGGGGGTGGGGGAGGGAGATGGGAGGGAGGTTCAAAAGGGAGGGGATATATGTATACTTATGGCTGATTCATGTTGAGGTTTGACAGAAAACAACAAAATTCTGTAAAGCAATTATCCTTCAATAAAATAAATAAATAAATAAGGTGGTTGGGACTTCCCTGATAGTCCAGTGGCTAAGACCCTGAGCTCCCAATGCAGGAGGTCTGGGTTCGATCCCTGGTCAGGGAACTAGACACTGCATGTTGCAACTAAAGAGTTGCAACATAAAATTATAGCATTTTACATTTATTCTTTTTTATTCAAAATCATCCTTACACCATATAGACTTGTGCATGTGCTCCAGGATTTTCTAACGTATATACTTAGCAACAAAACTGCTAGGCTCTAAGGGATACCGATTTTCAGTTTTCCACATACTGCCAAATTGTTTTTTTTTTTTTCAAAATGGTTGTACCAACTCACACAGCAGAGTATGAAAAGTCCCTTTCTTCACAGCCTGATTAAATCTAGATGTCACACTTTCTGAATTGTTTTATTTTTTTTAATTTTTTTCCCATTCAGATGGGAGTAAAATGTACTTCAATGTTGTACTGATTTTTATTTTATTCATTTCGAATAAATTTGTACATTTTCTAATTTTAAAAAGAGTTGCAACAAAATGGACGATCTAGCATGCTACAACTAAGTTGTAACCAGTAGAGCCAAATAAATAAATAAATCTTTAAGTACAGAAACAAAATTCTACAAAGTTTAAAAATAATAAGTAAATAAATATGGTGATCTGTCTAGGTCTCATTAAGAAGGGCTGTGTGTGGGACCAGCCTGGATCATCCACCCAGCAAATTTCTATGTCCTTGGTCTCATTATTCTCAAGAAAAGAGCCTGGAAACTGCAGGGCCATGGAACCCGAGGCAGGGAAGCTGCTGGATCGCCCGCTGGGTCTCCAGGCTACCCTGAGCTTGGACTTGGCTCTGCCACTTCCTGGCTGCCTGACCCTGTACAGTGGGGGCGTTGATAATAACCAGCCTTATGAGACCATGGCAAAGTGAGAAGACAATTGTGAATGCACCCAGCAAAATGCCTGGCACTGAGTAACCTCTTCCATGCTGGCTTCTGTCTTAATACCTTGTATGCAGTTGCTGTGGCTTCTAGAACAAATTCCCACACACCTCATTGGCTTCAAACCACAGGAATTTCTTCCCTCGCAGTTTTGAGGCCAGACATCTGAAATGGGGGTGTTGGTGGGGTCATGTTCCCTCCAGAGGCTCCTAGGGAGAAACTTTCCTCACCTCCTCCAGTGTCTGGTGGGTCTTGGGTTCCTTGGCTTGTGGCCGCATTGCTATCTGCCTCGTAGCCTTCTTCCCTGTATATGTCTCTTTTCGTTCTCTCCTTCTATATGGACCCCAGTCATTGGGTTTAAGGCCCATCAAAATGATTACCTGGACTTCTCAGGTGGCTCATGGTAGAGAATATGCCTGCCAAAGCAGGAGATGCAGGTTCAGTCCCTGGGTGGGGAAGATGCCCTGAGGGAAGAAATGGCAACCTGCTCCACTATTGTTGCTCGAGAATCTCCTGGACAGAGCAGGCTGGCGGGCTACGGTCCAAGAGGTCACAAAGAGGCACGACCGAGTGACCAAACAACAGGATGATTATGTCTTGAGATGTTTAACTAATTACAGCTGCAAATATCATTTTCCCAAATTAGGTTATATTCTGAGGTTTTTGTGGACAGTGTATTTGGGGAGCGAGACCCTCTTCCTGCCAGCGCACACCTCATGGACAAGGAACCCAAGCCCCCGCCTCTGCCCTGTACCTCTGCTCCCTTCTTCCAGCAAGAAAGTCCATGCTGGGGTCGTCAGCTCACATAGTCTGAGTCTGTCTCCTCTCCTGCAAACCAGACCTTCCTGGTGTCTGGACCCAGATGCATCCAGATCACATCCCAAGGCTGACCCAGGGCAGGAGAATGGAGCTCACTTTCCCAGCAGTTTCTGTCCGGGGTTAGCCCAGAGGTTCTCTGGGAACTTCTAGGACACAGTGGGTGACCTACTAGAAGAAGGCAGTGGGAAGGCAGCGGCACGAGTAGAACGCCTGTTTTAACCCTTTCCTTGCCGGGAATCAGCCCTAAGCCTAACCCTCGGGTTGCGGCCAAACCCGAGTCCGCAGCGCCCCCTGGCGGTCATCCTAAGTCGGCACAGCAGCTCCCCTGTGCCGGTGCAGCCGCGCGCGTCGGAGGTGGCTGTAAATGAATTTAGCATCAGCACAGTTATTTAAATTGTTTTAATTAATCACAGATTGAGCAGTAAATGAACCACTAAGTGGAGAGAGAGCGCGGAGTGAGCGAGAAAGAGGTGAGGGGAGGAAGACGGCGCCTGGCGATGGCTTAAAGGAGCACAAATAGCTTCCGGTGGGCTGGGGGTAGGGGGTAGCGCTGGAGGCGCAGATCGTTGAGCTCTGCCTCCCTCTCCTGACACACCCCGCCCCAAATCTGGGTACCACGCGGCTGGCGCAGAAGGCGGCTCAGCCAGCAGGGGTGGGGTTGGGAGGGGCGTACATCCTTGAGTGAGGTGGTGGGGGAGGGGTGCCTACTCCCCGGAAAAAGGACAGAAAGTTGCCAAAAGGGGAGCGAGCAAGCAGGAGAGGGGAATAACTCTTGGTAAGAGTTTAAAACGTGCCTTGGTAATGCTCAGCACTTGGACACCCGTTCTTGTATCTGAAAAGCACGCACGGTTGAAAACGGCGAGCATCCTGGCCCAACAAGGCAGATGGTGCACTGAGGGGCCTAGAACGTGGATTTGGCGCCTGGATCTGAATCTGGGGACCTGCAGAATGGGAAGGGGTCCGGTGGAATTGCAGAAGAGAATAAGAGCTCCCAGATCCAGGATTCTTTGCCCTTGAGCAAGACATTCAGTGATGCCCTGGGCCAGCTTCCTTATCTGTAAAGCAGGTTTACCACATTCTCCAGAATTTAATGCGAGATTCTGCAACCTGCAGCATGCAGGCCTGTTTTTGTAAAGCCTGTGAGCTGAGTGGGTTTTTTGGTTTTTGGTTTTTTTGCACAGTTGAAAAAATCAAAAGAATAATATTTCATGACACGTGAAAATTGTATGAAATCTAAATTCCATAAATAAAGTTTTACTGAAAAGCAGCTATGCGTTTTCATGTTAAGGCTTGTCCGTGGTTGCTGGAACAACACAGGAGCAGTTAAGTAGTTACAGCAGAGATGGGATGGCCCTGGAAGCCTGAAATATTGACCATCTGACCATTTACACAAATGGTTTGCTGACCCCTCATTTAATACACCATGATTTATCAGATGCACGATTTTTATGTACCATTTACAAGGAAACACACTGCCAAATTAAACCATACCATGAGTCTTTCATATGACTTAGATTTTATTTTACATGGATTGGAAGTTATTTAGACTATTTAAACGTAGATTTGGACACACTTGTGAAAACGTAAAAAGGAAAATGTGTGTGAAATAAAAAGGGCTTCCCTTGTGGCTCAGCTGGTAAAGAATCCACCTGCAATGAGGGAGACCTGGGTTCAATTCCTGGGCTGGGAAGATCCCCTGGAGAAGGGAAAGGCTACCCACTCCAGTATTCCGGCCTGGAGAATTCCACTGTATAGTCCATGGGGTCACAAAGAGTTGGACATGACTGAGCGACTTTCACTCATTCATTCAGCAAACATTTTCATATCCTAAGACCAACTCTTTTGTATCACTTTTTGACTCAAAAATCATTTTGTCCTTGTCTTGCATACAGTCTCATCCTCAGTGCCTTTACATAAGGCAGTATTTCTTTTCTTCTCTTCTTTTTTTTGAATTGAGGCAATATGGGCTTCCCAGGTGGCTCACTGGTAAAGAATCCACATACTAATGCAGGAGACACAGGAGACTTGGGTTCAATCATTGGGTCTGGAAGATCCCCTGGAGAAGGGAATGGCAACCCATTTTTTTGCCTGGAAAAATCCCATGGACAGAGGAGCCTGGTGGGCTGCAGTCCATGGGGTCACAAAGAGTCAGACACGCACAACACACAGCATTGGTTTATAACATTATATAAGCTTCATGTGTACAGTGTTATATTTCAACTTCTGTGTACACTGCAGGGTACTCACTGCCAAAAGTTTAGTTTCCATCCATCACCCTACAGTTGACCCTTTTATCCATTTTGACCTCTACCCTTCCCCTCTGGTAACCATTACTCTTCTCTGTATCTGTGTGTTCTGGTTTGTTCATTCCTTTTATTTATTCCACTTATGAGTGCAATCGTAAAGTATTTGTCTTTCTCCATCTGACTTATTTCATTTAGAAAATTACCTTCAAGGCCCATCCATGTTGGTGCAAATGGTAAGATTTCATCTTTTTGTGGCTGAGTAGTATTCCACTCCAGTGTTCTTGCCTGGAGAATCCCAGGGACGGGGGAGCCTGGTGGGCTGCCGTCTACGTGGTCGCACAGAGTTGAACATGACTGAAGTGACTTAGCCGCAGCAGTATTCCATTGTGTATATACATCACAACTTCTTTATCCATTCATGGCAAAGAGCTGGACACAACTCAGCAACTAACACTTTGCTATGAAGAGGAGGAGACGGGGCAAGATCCAGAGGACACTAAGGAATTGAGGCAGGCATTATTATTCTTTATTGTTATCGCCTATTTATCCATTGACAAACTATTCAGTAGAGAATAAAAAATTGATAAGACAAGAAAGAAAGGAGGCCATTGGTGTGAGAAGTATCCTTGAGGGCTGGAAGAGTTGACTTTCTGTGGAAGGACAGTTTGTTGATGGTGTGAGGAAGGAAGTCCAGCCTACAAGTGGGAGGGGCCACGTGCAATTGTCGTCATGGCAACTACCGGCTCCATGAAATGGGAAGCAATGCCAGAGCATCCCTAAGACAAGGGAGGGAAGAGGACACTTTGGAGGTTAGAGAAGAGCGAGTCTGAAACAGTCATCTAGGAAAGTGTAGGGGATGAGCCTGGTTCTATATTCAGACCTCTTTGGACCACTCACCAGGGTGAAAAATTCATTTACATTCAGATCCAGTAGACAGCACATTTCACAAAACAATATTTAACCTTATTATATTTGGGGGACTCTGACCTTTTTTCTATTTTATCTCACTTTTTTAATGCTTATTGGACCTACTAAATTGGCTCCTTGACCCACAAGTGAATCTTGAACTGAGGCTTGTAAAAGGCTGAGTTAGGGAAGCATCATTGACCCACAGACCTCCTAGAGGCTTGTAGGAAGGAGTGGTCATCAAAACAAAGCAATGCCTGGCTGTAGGTAAGGAGTAGAGAGGATGCTGGATTTAACAAAGACTGGGCTTTTGCCAAGCAGGTGTCACTCATCAAAAACTGACAGGTCATAGATAGGATCTAAGGAAAGAGTTGAGGGTATGAGGGGTGAAAGGCAGTAGAAAGATGCTGGGGGTTGGGGTGGAATGAAGGTCTGGATGAGGTCAAAGAACCATGGAGACAGGGAACCACAGGGAGTGATAGGAATAACACAAGGTTTAGTTAAAGCATGGAACTGGCTGGCCAGTGGGGAGTTGCAGTTGCCAAATACTGGTAGGAACAAGGTCCAGGGTGTAACCATGGGGGTGACTGGCTGAGCCAGGATGAGGAAAAGAGTCTAAGGAATGAAGAAGCTGGGTTACGGAAGAGATCCCCTCTGCAGACACTAAAGTCCCCCCAAATTACCACCCCGGATGTCCCAGGATGGAGTCACAGCAGAGGCCAAAGGATTCAATCTCTGAGACGCAAACCCAAGCCCTAGAGATGATGACAAGGAAGAGGAGTGGCAGGAGGCTTGAATCTCACCATCTGTGGCTGACCCTGGGCAGCAAGGATGGGCAAGGAGTTCCCGCAGTGTGGCGGGCGGAACTACTTGAGAGGCTACCAGGGACGCATGTGCTCAGCGACATCAATGTGTCCCCCAGAGCAAGAGGGCAAAGGGAAGATCCAGGGAGGAGGCTGACCCCTGGGAAATCTTGCAGACACAAGGCTGAGCGCTAGAGGGTCTGGCCCAAGGCATCCCAGGCACGGCAGATGGGACTTCCTGTCAGGGAAGGAGGAATGTTTTATCGCTGACATTGTTTAGAATTGTGGGAGGGCGGGGATTCTGGAAAGCAATCTAACTTCGGTTTAGTTCGTGTTTTAAATCCTCTACAGCCCTTCTCACCTGAACCAGCAGAGCTGGGAGATGCATGAAGTTGAGTCAGTAAGGGGTGCAGCCAGAACGGCAGAGGATGCGATTTGGCGGGGGTGTGGCCTTGGAACAGCTAACGCCCCACGTGTGCTGTCCTCTTCTGAGGACTTCTTCACACAAAGCAATTCATTGAATCCTCACAACTACCCTGTGGGCTGGGCCCTGTAATTAGCCCCGTATTACGGAGGAGGAAACTGTGGCCCTGAGAGATACATGACGGGCTGGAGGATCTACAGATTCCAGATGAAAGAGCCGAGGCTCCCACCAAGGTCAGCTGGCTCTAGACTCTGGGCTTGGTAGCCCTGTGTGCCCCTGCCTCCCCCTGGTAGCCCTGTGATGCCCCAGGGGCCTCGTATCTCATGGTGGCTGCTGTACATGGGTCTGTGAGCATGCTGGGTTCATTCTGGTGGTCCCTTGGGCTCTGAGGGTTGCGAACAGGGTGTTTACTGGGCTCCTGAATCTCCCTTCCCTTACCCGACACTCTGTCACTCCAGTGGCTGTGACCTTGAGCAGAGGGCCGGTTCCTTGGGCCCCAGGAACTCAGCTGCCCGCCTGTCTGTCTAATGAGATTAGGGATGGACAGGTTTGTGGATGCAGCAAGAAGTGACTACTGGAGGCCAGACAGATGCAGGACTCCACACCTGTCACGGGGATAAGATAATTTCTTTTTTAAGGCAGGTTGAGTTGGAACATCCCTCTCTTGCACCCAAATGATGCACTCTTGCATCATTAACTGTATTACAGGGAGGGTCTGCCATGAGAGACATCTAGGGAAGAGCAGCGTAGAATCCAGGGAAAGCCAAGATTGGGGAAATTGAGCTTCAAAGAGGTCTGGAGGCCAGGCTGTACCCACCAGGAAGATCCTTATGATCCCTGAATAGGAGGGGCCTCGAAAAGGAGGCCCTGTGGGAGAACTGGATGCAAAGCCAGGACCCAAGATGTACCGTGGGGCCATTTCCTGGCAGGGAAGGTGAGACTAGCAGGTGGAGAGTGGCACTGCCCTTACTGGAGCCTGCCCCCCACCATGTATTAGCTGTGTTCCTTCAGACGCATGAGTGAACCTCTCTCTGCGTCCATTCCCTTCTCTGCCGTGTGAGGAGGGTATAGTACCTGCCTCCAGGGTTGCCAGGTGTGCAAATGAGATCATTCTTGCCAGGTGATCATGCCCAGCACAAGGGCTGGAGATGCTGAGAAAGTGCCAATGATGAGTATTATTCCCCTTCCTCTGCTTCCTAGGCTTGCTGCTCAGTGGCCATGTCCTCCCACTCTCCACTCCCCTTCATTCCTGCCTGTCTGACTTGTGCACATCCTTGATGAGGCAAATTTAGGCATCCCCTCCTCCTGGAAGCCCTCCCTGATTTCCTCCTACTCCAGGTCTGGGTAGATGTCTTTTTGTGTGTGCTTCTACCCACTGATATTTTGAAATCTGCCTCCCAGCCCCTGCCACATTATAGGCTCCTGGTGATTGTTGAACCAATAAGGGAGTGAACAAACAAACAAACTGGCATCACCAACTCGATGGACATGAGTTTAGGCAAGCTCTGGGAGTTGGTGATGGACAGGGAGGCCTGGCGTGCTGCAGTCCACGGGGTCACAAAGAGACACAGCTGAGCGACTGAACTGAAACAAACTGGGGAAGTGGGGACTGGGTTTCAGGAACAAAGTAGAGGTTTATTTATCAAAACTGATGACTAAGGGACAAGTGATGAGAGGGGCTAATGCTGAATGCCCTGAGGCCTACACACACACACACACACACACACACACATACACACACACTCCATCTTGTTGGTCTCAGAGCTGTTTTTCACTCTTGCAGCAAATATTCCTTAGCTCCCATTACATCCTATACCCAATTCTTGCCACTAAAGACACAGAAGTAAACAAGATGTTCATAATTCCTTATCTCTTTGTGTCTGCTATATTCTAGTAGCAGAAACAGACACACAAGGAAATACATAAAATACAAGATAACTTCAGATCAAAGATAATATGAAGGAGAAAATGAAAATATGCAGAGCAGAGGGAGTAGCAGGGATTAAAACGAAAACAGAGACAGGAGTAAGTGATGAGACGGAGGAGGCCAGGCCAGATCTGGAGGAAGGACCCCCGACACAGAGGGAACAGGCAGGATGTGCAAAGGTCCTGAGGCAGGACAAGGTGTGGTGTGCTGGAAGAGCTGAAAGAAACAGGAGACAGTGCATGGGTAGCCAGATGGAGAGGAGAAATGCAGGTCAAGGTAACACGTGCAGTAAGAAGCTTTTAGGGGTTTCTTTACCAGCTGAGCCACCAGGGAAGCCCTTTAGAAGTTTAAGCAAGTTTAAAAAGCCTCCTGATGAAAGTGAAAGAGGAGAGTGAAAAAGTTGGCTTAAAGTTCAACATTCAGAAAACAAAGATCATGGCATCTGGTCCCATCACTTCATGGGAAATAGATGGGGAAACAGTGGAAATAGTGTCAGACTTTATTTTTCTGGGCTCCAAAATCACTGCAGATGGTGACTGCAGCCATGAAATTAAAAGACACTTACTCCTTGGAAGAAAAGTTATGACCAACCTAGATAGCATATTGAAAAGCAGAGACACTACTTTGCCAACAAAGGTCCGTCTAGTCTAGGCTATGGTTTTTCCAGTGGTCTGTATGGATGTGAGAGTTGGACTGTGAAGAAAGTTGAGCACCGAAGAATTGATGCTTTTGAACTGTGGTGTTGGAGACTCTTGAGAGTCCCTTGGACTGCAAGGAGATCCAACCAGTCCATTCTGAAGATCAGCCCTGGGATTTCTTTGGAACGAGTGATGCTAAAGCCAAAACTCCAGTACTTTGGCCACCTCATACGAAGAGTTGACTTATTGGAAAAGACTCTGATGCTGGGAGGGATTGGGGGCAGGAGGAGAAGGGGACAACAGAGGATGAGATGGCTGGATGGCATCACTGAGTCAATGGACATGAGTCTGAGTGAACTCCAGGAGTTGGTGATGGACAGGGAGGCTTGGTGTGGTGCAATTCATGGGGTCGCAAAGAGTCGGACACGACGAGCGACTGAACTGAACTGAACTGAAGCATGATCTAACTTACGGTTTTAAAAGGAGTGATCTGGCTGCTGCATTAGGAAATGCCTGTGTTAAATAGATGGTTAATGGGAGCCTGCTGTACAGCACAGGGAGCTCAGCTCTGTGATGATCTCTAGGGGTGGAATGAGGGGGATGGAAGGGAGGTTCAAGAGGGAGGGGATCTATGTGTACGTATAGCTGATTCACATTGTACAGCAGAAGCAAGCACAACATAGCAAAGCAATTATACGCCAATTTAAAAAAAATTTAATAAAAGAGGTGACCATAGTGGGCAGGGGGCAAAGACAGTAGCAGCGAACTGGCAGTAGCAGCGTTCATGACTGGCCACCATTGTTCAAAGCAATGGTGGTTTGAACAAGAGCCGTGGCCTTGTTCAGGGCCCAGGCTCAGGGTCCGCACTCCAGGTCCATGCTCAGCCCAGCTCCCAGCATCTCTGCTGTTCTTCCTGCAGCTGGTCACCGACAGTGGGTGGCCACATCCTACTGCCCTGGACAGTTCTTCTTCCCCTCCCCGCCTTCTGCAGCTAACACCTGCTCTCAGTTATTTATCACCATTCTTTTCCCTAAGGATGTCTGCCTCTGTCTGAAAACACCTTCTATTAATATAAAGGAAATACCAACAGCCAGTCCCCGGCTCTGCCCAGCGGAACTCTGTGTGCTGTGTCTCCTCTGAGACTTCAGAAGTCATAATAAAGGCTAATATTGATTGAACACTCATGAGGCAGCAGCCCAAGCTAAGTGCTTTCCTTACTGTTGTGGGTTTAATTGTGTCCCTGAACAATGTAGTTGTGGAAACCCTGACCCCAGTGCCTGTGAATGCACCATTGTTGGGAAACAAGGTCTTTGCAGGTGTCCTCCAGTTAAGATGAGGTCATTAGGGCAGATGCTAATCCAGTCTGACTGGTGAGCTTCTAAGAAGAAAAGGGACAGAGAGACAGACTTGAGGGATTTCAAGCCTCATCCCTTCCCCTCCCAAGGAGCCCTGCCCCTCCCATTTCAGGGTCCGTCACCTGGTGGCAGAGCTCAGTGCCCATCTGGCCTTGGGAAGGGCGCACCACTGGATTCCATCCAGGCCTGCTGACCTGTGGAGCTCTGCTCGTTATCACTTTGCCACCCCAGTCATACTCGCTCCCGTGCTGTCCTTGCTCCAGACTGTGACACAGCTCTCATCCGGCTCTGCCTTCCAATGTGAGAGCAGCCCAGCATCACATAGGGGCTTGGGGACCAGCCACCAGTAATGGGAAGACCTATTTTCAGTATTAGAATATTCCACATTTTGGAAATGGGTTTACAAAGAGTCAGACACAACTTAGCAACTGAACAACAATGACATTTTGGAAAAATACAAAATTTAAATCATTTATATCTTGAGACATACCCAGAAAATTATAGGCCAAATAAATTCAAACTGAACCAAACTGACTGCTTCAGAAAGCAGTCTCATCCCATCCCTTTCTCATATAAAACAATTTCCAGGCTGTCATCTAAATTCCCAGGACTTCCCTGGTGGTCCAGTGGTTAAAATGTGCTTCCACTGCAGGGATGCTGGTTCGATCTTTGGTCAGGAACTAAAGCCCCACATGCCACAAAACACAGACAATAAATTTAAAAATAAATAAATAATCTTAAAAATACACTTCCATTTCTTGGGTTACTAATGAGAGGGAGCCCTTCTCTTTATGTTAATAATCGTTTAACAGTTTTAAAATGTTTATAATAATCATTGCCATTTCTTCCAGAGTCCTTTTAAACCCCAAGACTACTTCCCAAAGTCCTCATGGAGTCACCTTAGCCTAGGGTTGGGGTCTAGAGGGCAATAATGAGGGAAAGCAATCGTGGAAGTGATCACAGTGGGACTGAGGAAAGCAGGAGGAAGGAAAGGGTGGTCCCATATCCCATCCCGACCTCTGGATCCCGAGCACTTCCTTTCCTGCAGGGTAAGTCCCTCTGCCCCCCTTCCCACCCCCATCACCACCGGCGCCCTGGCCACTTGTGATTGTCTAGGTCATGTCTACACAGACACAGGAGCTGGGAGGGCCAGGAAACCCCAGCTCTCCCTGTTTACCAGGCTCTGCACCCTCCTGGATCTGCCTCAGGAGAGCCTCTTCCTACCTAGCCCCAGGTCCTCTGTGAGCTGATGGCAGGTCTGGCACTACCAACAACAGAAGACACAAGGGGGGCCCAGCTTTCTGAGAAATGGAACATTTCCTGCCATATCAGTAAACAAGGATGTCACAGTCATCAGCGATTGCAGCCCTCCAATGTGAGCTGATGAGCCCAGTGGGGAACAGGGGAAGGAAAAGAATACCTGCGGTCTAGCCGCTACCAGACTGCAGCAACTCCCTATGGTGAGCCCAAAGGAAGCTCAGGATGTGAAAAATATAAGATACTGGCCCCAGTAGCTGAGGTGCATATCAAAGGAAGAATTTCAGTGAGTCCAGACTGTTGCATCTTCCCATACATACAAAAGTGCTAAATTCCTTAGAGTGGAATATCTGATTTTCTTTAATTATCAATAATCTTTTTATGTTCAGACTACCTGCCCTTTGCTGCAAAACTTCTATATAACCTGGTTCCTCTCCTCACCTCCTTGAAGCAGTTCTTTCAGGGTTACTTGAGATGCTGTCTCTGGGGCTTGAAGTCCTAAAAATTTCCACCAAATAAAACATAACTCTCAACTTTTAGGCTGTGAATATTTTTTAAGTCGACAGGTCCTACTCAAAGCATCTCTACCCAAAGGAGGCTGTTGACCTCCAACCATCTTGGGAAACTAAAGGAAGAGAAACGAGGTCTCCCAGCCTATGCAGACTGACTGTGAGATGTGTGTGGCCCCCTTCCCAATGATTTTTGGGTGTGCCAAAACTATAATCCACTCCATCAGCCTCCAGGGGCCAGGCTGGGAGGTGGTCAACCACAGCTGAGCAATCAGAGGCCTGCATGGGCTCGGGCATGGACAGATGGTCTTCTGCTTTATTTCCTATTAACCTTGTAATGTGATACACTGAGTGTAATTGGTACGTGAATCAGAAGACACGCTCCCTTTTATGTTCTCTGTGGGAACCTCCTTGTGTCCCTCTGCCATACTCTGGCGCTCCTCCAGCTGGTCACTCTGACATTTCTGGGGCTGGCAGAGAAGATGCTTGGTTGCACCCCTTAAATTGGGGAGTGACATCTTCTCAGGCTTTTGGAAGTAGCAGCCTTCAAACCATGGGGACATTAGCCTCCCTTTTTTAACCTTGGAGAAAAAGTCTGTTTCCAACCATAAGGAATTGGAAAGGCTAGGTAGCAAGCAATGGGAACAGATGCTGGTTCCACTGTATTTGTTCAGGGCTATGGCTTCCTGCAGGCCCAGCTTCTCTCTTCCTGTCACCACTGCCACACTAGCTGCCTCTCAGCCCAACTCTGCCAGCAATCCCCAAGGTCCTTCCCAACCTCAGCTAATCCTTCTGTACTAGCAAGGACACAGTGTCTTGGGGAAAGTGAGGCTTTGAGAGACCCACAAACCCAAAACTGAAACTAGATCTGAGTACCTAGGCCAGGTGACTTTCCCTCCCAATGCCTCAGTTTCTTCATCTGTAAAATGGGCAGGTCATACCTCTCACCTTGGCTTGTAGGAAAGATGAACTAAATCTCCCAGAAACTCTGGTACACTGTTGGTGTCCAAAACATGTTAATTTCGCTCCTCCTCCTATATCCCCCACTCCAGCCCTGCCTCCCCCATGATTGTCAAGAAGTGCTTTTCATTATGTCAAAGAATGAATTCAGGAAACAGCTTAGGGAAGGCCCAGTCTCTTCACTCTGAACACACAGCTGTGAGTTTATCTATCCCTAAAGCATAATGGCAACCCACTCCAGTAATCTTGCCTGGAAAATCCCATGGACGGAAGAGCCTGGTGGGCTGCTGTCTATGAGGTCGCACAGAGTCGGACACGGCTAAAGCAACTTACCAGCAGCAAAGCAGTTCTCTTGCAATTCCTTATGTGGTCAGACATAAAAATCATGAATAAACTAACCACTTATATACATGTCCTTGCTGGAATGTCCCACCCTATTTAACACCGCATCTCCCAAGGCTCATCACACCACCTAGTCAGCGGGTGAGTCACCCTCATGGACAGACCTCAGCACTCCAAGATGCTGTGCCCATGAAGTTCAATTAACTGTATTTGAAAATGCAAATCTCAGGCTTCCCTGGCAGCTCAGTGGTGGGGAATCCACCTGCCAATGCAAGAGACATGGGTTCAATCCCTGGGCAGGGAAGATCCCACACGCTGCAGAGCAACTGAGCCCATGCACCACAACTACTGAGCCTGTGCTCTAGAGCCTGGGAGCCGGAGCTACTGAAACGCAAGTGCCCTAGAGCCTGCGCTCTGAGCTAGAGAAGCCACTGCCGCAAGGAGCCCAGGCACCGCAATTAGAGCAGCCTGGCCTCCGCAGCGATAGGAGAGCCCTCAGCAGCATGAAGACCCAGCACAGCCTAAAATAAACAAATTAAGAAATTTTTAAAGAAAGTGCAGATCTCACAAGTGAGACAGAATTTCACGAGCTCATCGAAAGTGATATGAGAGCATGATTCCAATCACACACAGAGCCTTTGACCAGTGAGCAGCTAAGAAGCAGTCTTGTGATTCAAGCCCCTCCTTCTTCCTGTTACTCCTTACAAACCTATGAGCAAGTTACTAAACCTCTCCATACCACAGTTTCCTTATAAAACACACCAAATATGTCCTACCACATAGAGTCATGGTAAGAATAAACCCATTAATATACACAAAGAGCCTTGCTCATGGTAAACACTCAAAAAATGCTAGTTATCAGTACTGTGTAGAAGGGTGAGACCAGTTAATAATTAACAAAGAGGAAATCAATGAGGATAATGAATAAGTATCTCCAAAGAGAATAATTTAAATATCAAAGTACTAAGAGAAGCCCTTAGGAAAACTTAGGAAGCCCTCAAGCATTTTTGCAAATAAAGAAAAAAAAATGACCCTCTTTATAGTGGTGCCTTGAAAATCTAATAAGGAGTGAAGGCTGTCCTAACACACCATTAGACCATCTTGTCAGAAAAATTCCACCAAAAGTAGAAAAATGTGATTCATTCTTTGTTCATTCTAAAAGTTTGAGAACTCTCATTTAATTATAATAAAATAGTGTTTAATGTAGTGTGTGTGTGTGTGTGTGTGTGCGCGTGCGTGCGTGCGTGCGCATGCATGCTCAGCCACTCAGTCACGTCCGACTCTTTGCAACCCCCATGGACCATAGCTCACCAGGCTCCTCTGTTCATGGGATTCCCCAGGCAAGAATATTAGAGTGGGTTGCCATTTCCTCCTCCAGGGGATCTTCCTGACCCAGAGATTGAACCCACAGCTCCTATGTCTCCTGCGTTGGCAGCTGGATTCTTTACTACTGTGCCACCCATATTTTGCTTTATGTTTAGTGACAGGTTGGCCTCAGCCAAGGAGATGGCACATAGGCTGACATCCAGCAGAGATGATGTCCTTGGACTCCGTGTTGGATCGGTTTCTTTTACTTTAATCTTTGCTTCCCATTGCTTTTGTTCACTAAAAGGATGCTGTTTGTATATAATGGCCTGCCTCAAGTAACCCTACCCCTCTGCCTGAATGTTAAACCAAAATGCCTTTGTTCAGGACCACCTATGAATGGTTAGAGGAAGGAAGAAATTAACATATCCCCTCCTAAGGCTAACCATTCCCAGAGATATTTGTAAGATTAATAGCCTTTTTTACTTTACCTCCTCACCTTCC
Source organism: Oryx dammah (assembly GCF_014754425.2). Taxonomy (NCBI): domain Eukaryota; kingdom Metazoa; phylum Chordata; class Mammalia; order Artiodactyla; family Bovidae; genus Oryx; species Oryx dammah. The sequence goes on along the minus strand of NW_024070213.1, from coordinate 44,998,221 downwards.
GCCACCTTATTATAAAAGAAATCTGGCATCCAGCCTCTGATATGATGGTTATTTTGAGACATTAGTCTGCCATCCTCTTGGTCTGCTGGGTTTCAGAATAAAGTCATAATCCTTGCCTCAACACCTTGTCTCCAATTCATTGACCTGTCCTGCAGTGGACAGAATGAGCTTGGACTCGATAACACCTGCCCTTGTGTGATATAAATAACTTGTGTGGCCAGAGAGGGAGTTCAGGTCACAAGAAACTGGAAACAAGAGATTTTCTTTCAATGAATATTTACTGTGTCAGATACTGTTCTAGACCCTTGAGATACAGTCATGAACAAATAGACCAAGAAAAATCTCACTTCTCATGGACTTATAATCTAATTGGCAAGAGGGACAGAAAGTAAGCTCTAAGCCATAGACATACCAAATAATAGATAACAGACTTGTGGACACAGTGGGGAAGGAAAGGGAGGGACAAATTGAAAGGGTATTTTGAAACATACATTATCATATGTAAAATAGATACCCAGTGGGAATTTGCTGTATGATGCAGAGTGCTCAAACCCAGTGCTCTGGGACAACGTAAGGGTTGGGATGGGGTTGGAGAAAGGTTCAAGAGGGAGGGGACTGATTACTTACGGCTGATTTATGTGATTTATGTTGTTGTATGGCAAAAACTAACACAATATTATAAAGCAATTATCTCCAATTAAAATAAAAATTAAAAAGTAACTTACATGCACATAAGTGCTATAGTAAATAATGAGAAATGCTGGGCTGGAGGAAGCACAAGCTAGAATCAAGATTGCCAGGAGAAATATCAATAACCTCAGATATGCAGATGACACCACCCTTATGGCAGAAAGCAAAGAAGAACTAAAAAGCTTCTTAATGAAAGTGAAAGAGGAGAGTGAAAAAGTAGGCTTAAAGCTCAACATTCAGAAAACTAAGATCATGGCATCTGGTCCCATCACTTCATGGAAAATAGATGGGCAAAGAGTGGTTGACTTTATTTTTCTGGGCTCCCAAATCACTGCAGATGGTGATTGCAGCCATGAAATTAAAAGACGCTTACTCCTTGGAAGGAAAGTTATGATCGACCTAGACAGCATATTAAAAAGCAGAGACGTTACTTTGTCAACAAAGGTCCATCTAGTCAAGGCTATGGTTTTTCCAGTCATGTATGTATGGGGTCATATATGGATGTGAGAGTTGGACTATAAAGAAAGCTGAGCGCCAGAGAATTGATGCTTTTGAACTGTGGTGTTGGAGAAGACTCTTGAGAGTCCCCTGGACTGCAAGGAGATCCAACCAGTCCATCCTAAGGGAGATCAGTCTTGGGTGTTCATTGGAAGGACTGATGTTGAAGCTGAAACTCCGGTACTTTGGCCACCTGATGTGAAGAGCTGACTCATTTGAAAAGACCCTGATGTTGGGAAAGATTGAGGGCAGGAGAGAAGAGGACAACAGAGGATAAGATGGCTGGATGGCATCACCGACTCGATGGACATGGGTTTGGGTGGACTCCAGGAGTTGGTGATGGACAAGGAGGCCTGGCATGCTGCGGTTCGTGGGGTCACAAGGAGTCGGACACGATTGAGCAACTGAACTGAGCTGAAGTGCTGTAGAAAAAGGAAAGGAAGAACAGGATACCAGAGCAGGGGTGAGCAGGGAGGGTCTAGCTGAGAAAGTGGTGTTCGAGCAGACTAGGAGGAAACAAAGAGTGAGCCATGAGACTGTGCAAGGAAAAGCATTTCAGGCAGAGGGAAGAGCAAATGCAAAGATTAGAGTGTGTTCAGCATGTTCAAAGGAACTGCCAGAGGTCTGTGTAGTGGGAGCACAGAGAGATCAGATTTCACAAGGCTGTTAGTTCTCCTCTAGGTTCTTGGGGGATCAGGGCAGGTGCTTGAGCAGAAAAGGCTGGATACAGCAGTTATATGGGGCAGAGACTGGAGGGGAATAGAGGAAAGCAGGGAATTGTGTACAGTTGTCCAAGGCAGGGACCCAGCTGGCTCACCGAAGCAGAGCAGAGATGAGGTGGGATTCCAGACACGCCCAAAAGATGTAACCAAGAAAAAAAAAGTTGTAACCAACGGAATTTGCTGATGGTTAGAGAAAAATATGGGATAATTTTTAGGTTTTTGGTTTTGGCCCATCTGGGCCCCTGACCTGGGACCTCGGTCAGCTCCCCAAACTGAAGTGACACCATCCAACAGAACAAGGCTGCAGTGAGTGGTGGGGAGTCAGTCACAGGGTCCCCACCATATGGCCGTCCACCATGTGCAGCCTTGGATTTAACAATAACAGCATGCACTAAGTAGGGACTTATGGAGTGCCAGGCACTGTGCTCTGCTCCTGACATCTCATTTAATGCTCACAACAAGCCTGTGACATGAACATCATTAGTTCCACTTAAGAGATGAGGGACCCTGAGCCCAAAGACATCAGCGAAGTTCACACAGATAGGAAGTGGCAGGGCTGAGACAGAAACCTGGGATTGCCTAGACAGGAGAGCCTGTGTTCCCAACTGTTATGTGACCCTGCCCCCAATGCTGTGCCAGACAGGTCATCTCCCCTCCCTGACCATCAAGCACATGGGAGGGACGACCTCTAGTGATCTCCCAGCTCTGGTATACTTTGTGCTATGAAATCAGGAGTCAAGAGACCCACGTTCCTCCCTCTTGGCTTTCCCACTAACTGACCCTGTGACCTTGGGAAAGTTGCTTCCCTGATGGGCCCCACCTGGGTTTAAACAGCCCTCCATGCCTTTTCTGCTCAAAAACTCTATGTCTGTATGAATATCACCATTTCCAGAAAGTTCCAGTGGGCATCAGTGGACCTTTTCAGAGTGAGGGATGGATTGTAGCGCCCTCTACACAGACGACTTCAGGGAGAAGCCCTGTCAAACTGCCCTTCATTCACGCCGGCCTGTCAGCACTCCCCTACCCACCCACTGCCCTCCGAGGAAGTGGCCACCGATGGAGCGCCAGCTGGCTGGGCCGCCCCTCGGAGCCCTGTCCACACTCACCTTCCTCCTGCGCTGCTCACCTTCAGGGGGTGTCCTCCCTTTTCTCTCTTTGGTTTCCTTCCTCAAAACAAGAACTGCACGGAGGGCTTTGTTTCAACTGTGAGAAAGTCTCTAAATGCAGGTCGTGAAGTCACTGTTCACTGCGCCCATGCGACACACGCCTCACCACATCCACCCGCTCAACAACTGGGGAGGGAGACAGTTTAATGCAATGTGCTGCATTGGTGAGGTGAGGGGCCTGGTGCAAGAGGGTGGGTCTTTGCCTCTCTCCACTGTCCCTCTATTCTCTGCTCTAGGCAAACCTACCTGCAGCTCTTCTCCAGACAAATCCCACCCCCTGGGTTACCATTCCCATCCCCACAGTATCTCCTCCTTATCCTCTCAGAGACGTTTCAAGTGCCACCTCCTCCAGGAAGTCCTCCATGGTGCCCCCTCCACAATGGGGCAGATTAACTGAAACCACGTAGACAGTTTCATTTTCTGCTTTTAACATTATTTTTTTAAGTAATATTGTGTGTGTTCAAGATGTACAACATGATGATTTGATATACATGTAGACAGCAAAATGATTACTACAACAAAGCTAGTCAGTGCATTACCTCCTCACATAGTTCCTGTGTGTGTGTGTGTGTGTGTGTGTGTGTGTCTGCAAGTGTGCACATGATGGAAGCACCTTAGATCTACTTTTAGCAGATTTTCAGCATTCATTATGTTATTTTTTTAAGTTTTTAAAATGAATTTTTAAATTTACAATGTTGTGTTTAATTTCTACCATACAGCAAAGTGACTCAGTTATACCATATACATTCTTTTCCATCATGCTTTATCACAGGATACTGAATATAGTTTCCTGTGCCATTGTGGTATTATTAACCAGAGCCTCATGCTGCACCTTAGATGGCTAGGCTTGTTTATCCTATATAATTGCAAGACTGTTCCCTCCTCCAGCATCTTCCCATTCCCACCCACCGCCCCCGCCCCCCGCCCCGATCCTGACCACCATTCTACTCTTTGCTTCTACAGAGTCAACTTGTTTAGATTCCAAATAGAAGCAAGATTACAAAGCTTTTCCCTTTCTGTGTCTGCTGAGTGTGACTTCCAGTTTTTGTTTCTGGTTTTGAGCTGAAAGGTAAAGTGCTTTCTGAGTGTAGAGGCTCTAGAGCAAAATGGATCTGCGTTCAAATCCCACACCCGCCGTTCCTTCACTGGCAGCCTTGGGCAAGATACTCTGTGAGTCTCCCTTTCGTCATGATCAATTTCAGGTTCAAGACTGACAGCAGTACTTTCTGCAGCTCTGGCACTGTTCAATTCTCCCAGCAGCCCTGTGACATGGGTTCTATCTATCTTTTACCATTTTACAGAAGAAGAGACTGAAGCATAGAGGGTTAAAGCAATTTGCCCAAAGCTCTCTGGCTCCTTTCTTTTTCTTTTTTGCTGTGTGGCTTTGGGTAAGTTATTTAACTTCCCTGATCTTGGACAAGTTATTTTACTGCTGTGTGCCTAGTTACCTTCTCTAGAAAATGAAATATCTGCCATGTATTAATACTCAAAAACAGATGAAGTGAAGTTCACTTCACTCAGTAGCTCAGCCATGATCAACTCTTTGCGACCCCATAGACTGTGCTGGCCAGGCTCCTCTGTCCATGGGATTCTCCAGGCAAGAACACTGGAGTGGGTAGCCATTCCCTTCTGCAAGGGATCTTCCAGACCCAGAGACTGAACCCAGGTCTCCCACATTGCAGGCAGATTCTTTACCATCTGAGCCACCGGGGAGGGGTGTTTTTTTAATTCTTATCACCTTCGTAATCCCTACTGATATAATTACAGACTTATCCAAAGCTATATGAGATACTCAGGAAACTTTCAGGAAATGGAGCAGAGAAGCTGGGCAGGAAGGAAGAAGTAACTGAAAGAAGAATGAATGAAAAAATGAATAAACGGATGTATTACCCACAGAAAGCTCTGGAATGCACAAAGGAAGCAAGAGGGTGTGAAGCAAATTCAAGTGATACACCTGTGAACTGATGGACCACGTGGGTGCAGAAGAACTAAGGACCCACATCACTATAGCTATGTAACCCGCCACCCCTCAGCTGATGTCTCTTTTGAACCCCTAGAGCAGAGTCTCAGAGCCATTTGCACCCTGAATGGATGATAATACAGATGGAAATGTCAACTGATCCTAATTGATTCATAAATGGACCCTGCAACCCAAGTTATCAGTTTAAGACCCCAGGGATTCTTTATTAATATTTCTAATTTATGGGCTCATTTGAGAAGTCATTAGTGACAACAAACCTAATAAATCATGGGTTAAAAGGACTCCAGACAGCAGCACACGGGGTCTTCCGCATGCACAGTGGGTGGCCGTCGTTTTACTTCTGAGACAATCATAGCAACGGTCACCAGGGAGACAGGCTGCCAAAGGAAGTCTGGAGTTGGCGGTGGTGACAGCTGGAAGCAGATTATCAAGAAAGGATAGCATTTCCTGGTCCAGTGGAGTAGGCCGGGGAGGAAACTATTAGTTGTGCCCTGCTTTGTGCACGTGTGCCTGTGCTCTGCTGTGTCCGACTCTTGGTGAGCCCCTGGACTATAGTCCACCAGGCTCCTCTATCCATGGAATTTTCCAGGCAAGAATACTGAAGTGGGTTGCCATTTCCTCCTCCATGGGATCTTTCCCACTCAGGGATCAAATCCATGTCTCTGTGTCTCCTGCATTGGCAGATAGATTCTTCACCACTGTGCCATCTGAGAAGCCACGCTCTTTTGTGCAGACACTTTATTTGCACTGCCTGGCTTAAGCCTCCTCAAGTGACACCTATGGATGGCTGCCCTGATTCCCACTTACAGGCAAGGTAACTGAGGCTCAGAGAGACGAGGTCACTAGGCTCAGTCAACATTTGAGCTGTTCAAAGGTAGGAGGCACCCATCCAGCAGTCCATGCTCTTAATCACTGCACTTTTCTGGCCACCGGTCCAATGTCCCCATTCCACAGAGCTGGAGGCTGAGACCCGGTGAGGCAGACACACAAGCAAGTCAACAGGAGAGCAGGGATGAGGACTCTGCAACCTGACAGTTTATTCTCTCATTCTTTCTGAAGAGCTTCCCTAATTGTCATTCTCAGCCCCTTGCTCTTGTTTTCTTATTTTCTTCATAGCATTTATCACCTGCCATCTTATAGATTCATTCCTTTGGATCCCAGCATGCTCGTATTTGTGAGCTAAGAATTTGGGCCATTTAATCAACTTGTACCCCAAGTGATACAACTGGTTGCACACCCATCTCAAGCATAGGATCTTCCCAGTGGTGCCAAAATAACTAAATTTCTCCCCCCGGATATACTTCCTGGTGCCAAAGTTCAGGAAGAACTTTGGAGCCTCCTAAGTGTGCCCCAGTGAGGGTTTTCACAGCCCCTGGAGCTAATCAGCCCCTTTCACATGGACACGTTACTAATAAGGTGCAACTTTTGTGTCTTCCTAAGTTGCTTTTACACTTCTCCACGTCATTGTTTTATGTGTTCAGGATTCGGTGTGTCACCAAAAAGGCCATCTCACTTCCTTTCTCCATGTTTTTAAGGGTCTCACTCATTGTAGCTCCCAACTACAAGCTGTAGCCCAGCTTCTGTTGTATATCCAATATGCATATTTCCTTTCTTATTAGCAATAGAATCCCAGTCTTCTTCAGGGTAGCAGTGTTTTCAGGTTCAAGATTACATTTCCTAGTCCCACCTTCAGCCATAAGAGGAGGTTTAATGGAATGAAAGAGAAAGTCATTGGATACATTTCCTTCCAGAAAACTCTTGAGGGGAAACTGACCAAGGTAAGAGATTAGTCCTTCGTCCTCTCCACCTGGAATGCAAACTTGATGTCCAGAGCCACAGCAGCCAACTTGCACTGCGGGGCAACATTGAGGATAGAAGTTGGCACAAAGGTATGTAGACCCTTTTGATAGTGAATTTGCCAGCCCAACCCAGCCCAGCCCTGACCTGACACTCGACTCCATTTACACGACAGAAAATAAATAAATACCCTCTTGCATGTGAAATATCTGGTTATTTTTATCCAGAATTTCCATCTATTGGTATAGTAATGTGTTGCCTCCACAAAAGCAAAACTCTTCTTGTTAAACTCACATGCCCATATCATGGTCTGATAGGGAAACACCAGTGAGGCAGTCAGGAGACCTGGGATCCAGTCCTCCTATTGAACTGTTCTAGGATGACAGATGGGCTGTTGTCCCGTTCTTCACATTAGTGTTGATTTACATCTCTACCTCATCCTGGAAAAGAGTTGAGATGAAATGTGGATAGCAGACAAGTTTGAAGTTACAGTCTGGAGTAAGAACTGGCCTGAGGAAGAGGCATGCTGTGGTGCCAGTTAAGGAAAGATCTGTGTGATTTAGAATCAAGTGGACTTACCTCTACACAAACAGAGGTCAAAATACCTGTGGGAGTGTCTGTGGGAATACTTTTGGGAACACCTCCGAGAATACTTGTAGGAATACTTGTGAGGGTACCTGTGGGAATAGTTTAGGGAACATCTCTCAGAATACTTGTGGGAATACCACTATAAAAGCTTTTGGGGGATGCTTGTGAGGGTATCCATGGGAATACTTGTGGGACTACCTATAGGAATACTCTGGTAATACCTATGAGAGTACCTGTGGGAATATTTTAGGGAACATCTCTCAGAATACTTGTGGGAATACCAGTTGAAAATCTTTTGGGGATGCCTGTGGGAATACCTGTGAAAATACTTGTGAGGGTACCTGTGGGAATACTTGTGGGACTACCTATGGGAATAGCCTGGTAATACCTGTGAGAGTACCTGTGGGAATACCTGGGGAAATACTTAGGGAAATCCATATGGGAATACTCTGATAATACCTGTGAGAGTACTTGTGGGAATGCCTGTAAGAATACCTGTGAGAATACCAGTAGGAAAGCTGTGGGGATGCCTGTGGAAAGCTGTAGTCCTTAAGAGAACAGCTCTTCATCTACTCCCACACCAAGACATAAAGTCCAAGTCCATCAAGCCAAACCATAATAATTTTAGCTTAAAATTTTTTTCAACGTATGTTTTAAAAATCACCCAAGAAGGCCGTAGAAAAGTCCTAACTCTGCACCCACAGACACCTAATGTTAAGCAAATATCTCCTCCTGGTGAGTTCCACAAATGGCTGAGTAGGAAAATGCAACCCTCAGTGACTAGATGAGTGAATGCAATTCACAGGTTGTTGAATAAAAGCCAACTCAATGTTGGAGGACATCTGCCAACAGGGACCATTGGGGGTTAGAACAGTTCATCCTGAGCCAGTTTTTCCTGACAGTAATGAGGCCATTCTTGCTTCGTGACAATAAAATCATGTCATCTGCATAGAAAAAGACTTTCAACTTTCTGTTCCTCGTAGCAAAGGGCAATTCATTCAGCTCATCCAAAAATTCTTTCAAGTCATACAAGACATGTTAGAGGGAGCTGAGACCAGAGCATGGCTCCTGTCCTCTGCTTGAACTCGCCATCTGCTTTTGAGGACGCAATTCCCTTGGACACTGGCCTGCAGGCGCAGCTAACGGGCAGGTTCTGCATCAGTGCCCGTGGCGGGGTGGGGATGAATATCAGCACCTCCAGCTTAGCCCATAAATTGCTTTCTTTCCACATAATTAGTTTCTCTCCACTGAGTCAAAGGCCAGACTCAGTCACTGCTACTGCAATTCGTATATCATTCCTGACAAATTTTTGCACCAGTGGCGTTAGAAAAGGTCAATCATGTGGAATAAATATGCTGAAAACCCAAGGGCTTCTTCATAGAAAATACCAGCCTGAAAAACCCCAGACCTGCCATTTCTAAATGAGGAAATTGACAAGTGCTTTAGTTGAAATAGTAAACAATAGTAAACCTATTGGTATAGGTCTATCATTTGGGTAAGGTTAATAGAGACTGGGCCTTTACAAAGTGGGAGAATCTACCTTTAGGATCCATCCTGACAAGGTTACCTGTAGAATCAAGAAGAACAAGCAACTCAGTGAATGAATGCTTGAAACACGCCAGGTCCAAATAGAGATGACCTATGAATATAAAGCCTTACAAATAGCCGTGAAAAGAAGAGAAGCGAAAAGTAAAGGAGAAAAGGAAAGATATAAGCATCTGAATGCAGAGTTCCAAAGAATAGCAAGAAGAGATAAGAATGCCTTCCTCAGCAATCAATGCAAAGAAATAGAGGAAAATAACAGAATGGGAAAGACTGGAGATCTCCTCAAGAAAATTAGAGATACCAAGGGAACATTTCATGCAAAGATGGGCTCAATAAAGGACAGAAATGGTATGGACCTAACAGAAACAGAAGATATTAAGAAGAGGTGGCAAGAATACACAGAAGAACTGTACAAAAAAGATTTTCACGACCAAGATAATCACGATGGTATGATTACTCACTTAGAGCCAGAAATCCTGGAATGTGAAGTCAAGTGGGCCTTAGAAAGCATCACTTTGCACAAAGCTAGTGGAGGTGATGGAATTCCAGTAGAGCTATTTCAAATCCTGAAAAATGATGCTGTGAAAGTGTTGCACTCAATATGCCAGCAAATTTGGACAACTCAGCAGTGGCCACAGGACTGCAAAAGGTCAGTTTTCATTCCTATCCCAAAGAGAGGCAATGCCAAAGAATGCTCAAACTACTGCACAAC